>NC_048304.1:86639646-87011959 GCF_013100865.1 Trachemys scripta elegans | reverse complement strand
CTGCCCGAAGCCCAAGCGCTACCGGCTTCATGGTTTGCCGGGCAGCCTCCAGACCCTGCGCCCCCGGCTGGGCGCTTCCCCTCCCGGGCTCCAGCTGCGCTGGGGAAGCGCCGGCCGGGGGCACAGGGTCTGGGGGCTGCCCGGCAAACCGTGAAGCTGGTAGCGCTCGGGCAGCCCTTTCCGCGTGGCTGGGAGTGGGAGGGAGGAGGGGCCGAGTTAGGGCAGGGAAGGGGCGGAGTTGGGGCGGGGCTGAGGGGTGGGGAAATGGGCGGGGCCAGGGCCCATGGAGGGTCCTCTTTTTTTATTTGCTAGATATGGTAACCCTAACATATGAGATAAGTATTGAAGATATTCAAGATGCCTTGGATATTATATTACATACATTCGGAGATTGCCAGATTGGGAGGACATTCGGGAACTATGTGTTACAAGAGCTTGAAAGCATAACCAAATTTTTTAAAACCTCTCCCTGGAACCCACTATATGCATTTAGTATATATTCTAAGAATAAAGGGGGTACTTCAAGAATTGTGAAATGAATCTCTGGCTCTGAGAATAGCGAAGAGAGACATTATAAGACACTGGAAGGAAAAAGGAGAATCAGCTATTAAGTAATTTACAGCTGAGTTGGTAATAATGACAACATCTGAAAAAAAATGTAGAGAAGACAGGATAGATTGGATGAGTTTAAAAGAACACGAGTCCATTCTTAAATGTAGACTGCAAAGTCAAAAGGAAAAGTCAAGTCAGTTCCAGAAACACATGCAGAATTCTGCCACTAACCTGCCTGCAAAGGACATCCAATAGAGAAAAACTTTAATTCACCTTTCTAAACAAAACATTTTTAGGGTCTGTGATATCCAATGACTCTTCTGGGTTTACTAGCAATGCTGCACAATATATCATTCTGGGTTGTCACAGATACCAGAAGCATCAGAGATCAATTAGAGACTTTTAGTACTTGTGGCTTCCCAGAATGATGCATTTTGGCATGTCACTTCTAAATCCAGAAGAGCCAGCTCTTGGTACTCGCACTCCAGGGTGACTCAGCTGCTTTCAAAGTGTAAAAGTCTGTTTTGGATGCAGGCAAAAGACTAGAGGAAAATGAAAATAATTTCATTCTGGATTTGATCCAAAGCCCATTGAGGTCAATGGGAGTCTTTCCATTGACTTCAGTGGGCTTTGGAACAGACTCACTAAGATTAGCATCCTCTGTAGCTATCATATTGTACATCTTTACATGCAACTCTCCTCCTCTCTCCAAGGCAGCAATTAATAAAATTAAGTTTGCTCTCCAGTTGCTCAAAAACTTATAGGAATGTAGTTCTCTTTTACAGGATGCACAGTATCACATCCTTAGGCAATTTTCAGAAACATAGGTTGCAGGTAAAATGTTAGATCAGTTTTAGCAACTGTAGCAGTTTCAGCTTCCTCAGGAGGCAGTGATTTAATTTGCAATTATATTTTTTTTAAATAAAAAAATCATAGACACTGTCTCCATTTGACAACTTTTTTGCTTTACATGGATTTGGTTCTATAAACCTTTGGTTCTATAATTTGTAGAATGAAAAATTGGTTTTTAAACATACAGTCGTGTTCCCCTGATGACTTCATCCATGGATCTTGGTGTCCCAGAACGAGAGTGGTTAGTGTTGATGGGATGCAGGGTGCGTGGTGGTGGGTTGCGTCTTCTAGCAGAATGAGCAGAATATGACAGAGAAGACGTACTGAGCTCTAGAGTGCGATTTGGTCGAGTTCTTGTTGAGAGGATGGAACTGGAGCCTGGCCTCAATAGTGATTTGTCATCCAGATCTCTAACAACAGAATCAAGGAACCAAATGAAACATACATAAACATGGTCATTATGACAGATTTCATACTACTAGTACAATCCTCGTCTGAAAACTACAATAGCAACATTATGTACTGATAAAGTTGGTAGACTTTTGATACCATTCTATAAGTCATGGAGGGCTGTGCTACCAAGGAATAGGGCAAGGAACAGAAAGAAAGCAGGTAGACTTTATTTTTAATTATCATGAAATGTTCCAGATTGAAGAGAATAGAAATGGAAGAATTACTATACAACATAGAGAGTGGCAATGCAAACTAAACCCTCACATCCTTGGCTTTGTGCCTCAGACCAGACCAAACAAGTCTATCTCTAGGGCTAAGAGGGCACCTTCATTTCCAATTCCAATCAACCTGTGACTGTCCTCTTCAGGATGACAAAAGCTATGCCAGCTAGTACCAGTTGTGATGCAGACAACAGCTAACTAAGTGATAAACTAGCCATATTAAAAAAATAAATTTTAAAAGTTTGGGATTAGATGGCTTAATGGGTTAGTGCATTAATCTTTCATCTCTGTAGACCGAGTTGAAATAATATTTAGATCAGAAACAAAAAGGTGTTGAGTTTGTTTGTTCCATCTGTTGCATGTCACAAAACCAACACACAATTTGCCATTTGGCAAGAGGGGCCTTTCTTTAAGAGAGACTCAATATATGAAACAGCAGGCTTGTTCCAGTTCCAGACTGGTATATTGGCAGAATGGTAAGAGAGAACTGGTATAGCATTTTCTCTCCCCCATGCCTCATGCAAGTCAAGTTGTATCAGTCTCTTACATGAGCATCCAACCACTACATTTTAAAAAGAAAACCAAACCTCAACACCATCCTTTTAGCTATCCTTATGAAATCATAGTATATTTAACACTTTTAGATCCTGATTCATCAAAGTATGTACGCATATGCCAACTTTAAGCATGTGAGTAATCCCAGTGGCTTTACACAGGAGCATAAAGTTAGTTTTGTGCAAGTGCAGTAAATATATTGCATCACTGAGAACAGATAAATAGGTGAGAAAATAATCAAGATCCGCTGCTTACACTCTGGGAGATTAATTTCCTTGACACTGGGTTTAATCCCAATACATTCTTCTTTCCTAGCATTAAAGAACTCAACTTTCCTACAGTACTACAAAGACAAAAAGCTACTACTCTTACAATATTTTGTCTATTAGAGGCAGATTCCTTTGCTGTAAATGGATCCCATGTATCATCATCAAACCATTCAGATTTTGTTGAGGGCCACCACTTGATCCTTGAGAGACATTTATCTGCAAGTCAGAAAAAAATAGATTTACTTTTGACATGATGACTCACCTATGTTCTTGCCCTTATCAAATAATCACTGGAAAACAACAGAAGCTGAATGCTTCCAACCAAAGCAGAGTATATTCATATATATCATTCTCATATTTTAGCTAAGTATCCTATAAATAACAGTTGAAGCTTGGTCTTGCAAATGATGGCACTTAGTATATATTTTTATTTTAAAATATCTGCTACCATACTATATATTGTACTTAAAGCTTCACAACTGAGGCTTTCATTTGCAAGAAACAATCTTGTGACATGGTGCACAGATGAGTGTAATATAACTACTATAGGAGAATCTTTATGATCTCACTTTACAATGTGTTGGGCACCTCATTTATGTCAAGAACAAAACTGGAAAATCCTCTCCTTGTAGCTCAGGCTGATCTGGAAAAATGGCAAATTCCACCCACCACAATGACACCAATAGTAAGAACAATAGAGCTTTAATCTCTCCAGCATACATACTTGAGGTGATTTTCTCCTCTTTTTGGTTTTGCGGCTACATCTGGGTTGTGGGCACTACACATACAATAAGGCAAACATGAGGAAGAGGTAGAGGATTATACAGGAAAAGTGGGAAGAAAGAAATAAAAAGGAAAGAATTGAGTTAAAAACTGATGGAATATAGATAACATTTTTGGTGCTTTCCACTTTAGGGACATCTAATCCTAAAGTAGAACATGCAGGGCCAGAATCAGTATCTAAAAAAAATCATGTTTTAAATGTAGAGTCACTTACCACTTCACAGAGACTAGACTCTAATCTCTAATTTCTAATGACCTTGGAAATGGCTGGGCTGACAGTGACTAAGACATCTCTTGTGCACGCTAATCAGAACCTCACAATTTAACTCAAGCAATGTTAAGCATGGAAAGAATCTACACAATTACCATCAAAAACTCACCGTACCTTGGTCCATTATAAATGATACTACAAAACAACAACAGCGTTTAAAACAGCAAAACAGGGATAAAAAACAATTGTGACTGTGAGGCATAACAAAACTAAAGTTTTAGAAAGGGCAGTTAGTGATCATGCTTCTAATTTTAAGAAGAGGTCAAAGCACAAATCTCCCTCTAAAAAACTTTAGCCTCTCTGGCCAGGCAGTGTTACTCCAACTCAACCTTAACCACTTGGCCAGTAGAGCTTACCAAATTTGAGGTGATGGAGGGCATTTTAGCTTGTGGCACTCGAGGTAACACCAATGGCAGAGGTTCAAACTGCAGAAAAGGGCTTCCAGGATCCATTCTCATTGTTTCTACAGTTATGACTTTTTTTTCATCATCTATACAAAACAAGAAGAGTGGAGAATCCACATCACTACAAACTATCAGCAATGCCATTTCTATGGGCAATACTTTGAATCCAAAGATTTTAGGCTCTTTTTGGATAGATTTCACTCAAGTGTTTTCAACTCTGTTTAATATTGTTAAATTCATGTCTCATCAAGTTGAAAAATCAAGGTACTGTTGTCGTTAAAGGGTCATCACCAAAATGTGTCTCTCTTTTATTCCATTCCATACAGTAGTAAAAAAATCCTACTCTGCAAATATGGATCCCATGATTTTTCTCACAGGCTGGCAGGTGATAAGTTGTTTAAACAGTAATATCAACTACCAATTTTAACATCCCTTGAAAATATAATGTGGTGGGGAGTACTATCTCAAATATTTTTTTATTTTTCAATTTATCCCATTCACCACTCTTTAAAAAAACAAAAACAAAACACTACCAATACATTACTGCAATATCTCTGCTCTGATGATGCAGGACAGCAGCTAACCAAAAGATGAAATAAGCGTACTTCAAATCTGTGTGGTTATCAAAGACACTAGTGAACTGATTATTTTGGGGTAGCAGGAAGACAAACAGTGTTTCCCAAATGGAATAGAGCGACAAGTGTTATTTATAGGATTCTAAAATAATATTGGAAACTATGGAAGGTATACAAATTATACAAAGTAATAAAAAGTACTGACTACCTCTCTTTAAAGTATGATTTAATGTACAAATATTGTCTCCAGAAATACAGTATATCCTATGAGGCTAAGGCTTACTAATTTTAAGCACTCCAAAGAGAATCCTTTTTAAAGAGAGCATTAAACGTATTACATCCATTTCAAATTTTATTTCAACACTGATCCTTACCGGAGACTGATCCTTCCCAGTGCCGGCAGATTAACTCCTCTACAGAGCCCAGGACTTCACTCCACACATCATCAAACACATATGTGAGCACAGCATCCTTCATGCAGTAACATGGAGATATAGGAGGGAAACCTAATTTCTGTCTGTCAGATGAGAGTCCCATTTTCCTTTCATGCAACTCTTCCTCCCTGTAAAGAGAGGGTGAGCAAGATTTCTATCTTGGCTTAAACAAACTGCTTTCTCTATCCTTTGCATTCTTGTTGTAATCATTTAATGTTTTAAATGGCTGGTTATATGTCTGTTACATATGTGCACCTCTGTTAGACTTTGGTTCTATTTCCTTTTAAGTTAAAATGGGTAGGTTCAGGACAGCTGTCTACATGATTACAAGAAATGACTTCAACGGAAATGGCGTATTTCTCACAGATTATTGTCTGTTGAGGGGTGGCAGTGTACTCAACAAATAAGAGCAGATAACCCACTGAATCTAGAATTGGAGGGAGCACGCTTCTGTGGATAGAGCGCTGACATGAGAATATATTTCAGAGTCTGCCACTGATCTGTGTGATATTCAGTAAATCACTTTACCTCTCTGTGCCTTGATTTTCTGATCTGTAAAATGAGTATAATGATATTTATCCTCCTTGGTAAAGCGCTTTGAGATTCATGAATAAAAAGTGCTTTATAAAAATATATATATTAATATTTACAATTTGAGTACTTAACTTCCAATGGGACTATTATCTTCATGCATCTCCCCACTAGGCAGCAGTCTTGAATGCACAACACTACAAAGTCCCTAATTTTGGAGAGAAAGGCAACTAACTGCAGTTGTTTAGTAGCATTTCCTGCCTGTTGACCTAACAGCCACCAAATACTTAGACTACAGAACCAACTTAATTTCAGAGAATTAAAAAGAAATAAAGCTCTTGAATTTAAAATATATAAAAAGAAAGCTCAGGGGCAGCAAGAGACCCCAGCTGCAGGAGCTTCCACAAGACAGGAGGTGTACTAAGTTCTGAAGGCCAGGAGATGTCTGCTGCATTCAAGAACATGATGGGTCAGCCAAAAGATTTCACATGCTGACACAGAATAAAAAATATTTCAGCATCTATTTATTACAGCATCAATACTTCTATTTAATATTTAACATAAAAAGCTACACATTTTGAAGATAAGGAAGGGCCAGTGTTAAAGGAGTTTTCTATACTGACTACTTAATACCTTACAGAATTCTCTGCTGTTTGTTCACTGCAATACCCATCTCCTACTGGCCTGGTCAGCATATGCCATACAATGGTTTTCAAACTGTAGCTGTACCCCTACAGGTACATGAGAAAAATCATGTAATGGTGGATAGTGTTCGGGGGCCCCCCCTTTGAGTTACAATTTTTGGTTGTGCCCCTCAACCCAGACAGGATGCAGTGGCCCACTGAGGTGAGTCAACAGGTAGAGATGGTGCTCCCTCCCAGAGTCCTGTGGCACAGGGCTGACCCAAGCCACCTGGCATTGCTTGAAAATTCCTCTGCGCCTTCCAAGAGGGCGCGCACCATAGTTTGAAAACCTCTAGAAGCTGTTGCTAAATGGAAGGCAGAAATCTGGGGGTGAGGGGCTGACCCTGTGTGCGCCCCCACACACACACACGTCACCTCTACCTATCTCAGATGGGGGTACGCAGTAGACTACATTATTTGGAAAGGGGTATCCAGCCTAAAAAGTTTGAAAATCACTGCCATACACCAATCAGAAACTCATGATCTGTACACATAAGTGACTTTGTTTTTTCAAACTAGTTAACTTGTGACCAGCTAACAAACCAACAGGTCATACAGATTTCTTACTTATTTTGTGCAACTTGCCCAATGGAAACAAAAGTAAGTGGTGTTTCCAACTGACACTCTTAATTTCCTTCTTTTGATGGAAACAAATGTAAATTATTTTCTCATAAATAGTGAATCCAGAACAACTTAATTGCTCTTAAAGAGGTGGAAAGATCTAATACTACATAAACACTAGCAATCTGGACACTGAAATGCAGAAACAGCACCAAGCACATTGTTGATACTTAACAACTAGTAACAAACTTGACATTCAGAATCATGTAACAGACCCTCGGCTATTATGTTATAAACCACCCAGGCCAGAAACAGAAGCAACTAGTATGAACAGTTATAAAAAGGAATTAAGACAAATACTTTGAGGGGAAAAATATAGCATAGCAAAATTACTAATTCAAGGAGATAGATAGACCTCCATAGGTTTGCAAGCGCCTCTCAAGCCTTAAACATTTTAAATTTCTCTAGTTGGATGACATGAGAGAAGATTCAGTGAAAGTATTGTTTTGTCATATAAATTGTCATCCCAATGTCAAGAACGAACGTAATATATTATCATTTAGCAACAGAAATTCCAGGCCACCAGTATTAGAGGTATTGTTATAGATTAATATTCGATACCTACACATCTCTGGAGTCAAATGCTAAATATTCCTCCATTATTCCTTCAGAGACAATTACTCCATCTTCACCTTCTTCACTCTCCACAGAGCAAACAGTAGGAGGTTTTGAAAAGTCAACATCTTTATGAACGGGAGTAACACAGAGAGGTATCTTCTTGCCCAAAATACTAAACCTTAACAAACAAAATATTTTTCGAAAATAAAAGAAATTTGTTATTCTATTTATAACAGTAGAATTTAGCTTTTCCTGTATGGTCGACTGAGACACATAAGATGGTTTGGTTGGAAGACCAAATGGGTACATTAATGGGTTAGGTATTGGAGAGGACAGTAAGCCTGCATATTGTGGATTTTAATGCTGTATATTTGTAATGCTTATCAAGAGTCTACAGTCTCAGAGAATAAGTTTATAAAACAATTGTAAAGAAAAAAGTGCTTTATATCTTTAAAGCACTGTACAAACATTAATAGTTAATGAATGTCACTGGCAATTACTATATATAGAAATCCTCAAAAAGCTAACTATCAACTTATTAGGTCAATTTGTAGTCTACTGCACCTCAACAATAGACTCATCTGGAAGGTCTAACCATCCTGAATCTAGTAACTCTTTTCTTTTGGCTACTAATCCATGCTTTGTCCAAAAACCTACCAAACAAAAAATGCTGAAGCTTGACTTTATATACAACTCATAAATTAAGAAAATAAATTGATTGTTGCAATCCTTGAGCAGAAAAATCACCTTCATACACTGGTACAATCTGAGAAATCTACTGATACTTACTCACTATAATCTCTTTCTTGTACTGGGCTGACATCCACTGAACCTAAGCTGCTAGAAGGTGAACTTGAATACCACCCAAAACCTTCATCTGTGGGGATTACTACCTGCTTCCCCAAAATCCTATAATATTAAAAAGAAAATTTGAAAAATCAGACAATGTGATAGGTAAAATGGCTGAATGATTTATTATACAAGAAAGTAAACAAAGTTTATCGAGAAGCCATATGAACACCATAAAAATAGTGAGGTTGGTTGTATCTCACACAGATAGCTTTGAAAATATACTTGTCAAATGAGAAATTTTCTGCTTTGCAGATTATATTTTAATGTGGTTTGAGGTATTTTCTCTACACATATTGCATGGCAATCATGAATATGTGTTAAGAGAATTATTTTGCTTTCTCCTCTTCTAACATTAATGCCTTAAAGCATTAGCAAATCTGTCAAATGTAAGAATAAGATTTAAGTCTCCAAACAGCCACCATAACTGGCAAGCTATTCATTTGTAGAGGAGGGATGAATTATTGGTGTTTTTTAATTATCAAAAAATAAACATCTATCTCTTCTAAGAAAAAGTTGCTATTTTAGGGCCCAATGCAGTGGAAAATATCAACAGTCTTCCAAGCACCTGAAGGAACTAAATATGAGCCTTGCAGTGGTGGGGGAGGAGTGGGAGCAGACAGACAATTTTATCTCCTCATTTTGTATAATCACTCACACACACATCAATTCTAACAATGTTTAAAAATACAGCCTTTCCACCACTAGCAATTTGGTTCTGTAATAATTCTGTGACATTACCAGCATTAATCCATCAATAAAATACCTGAGATGAGGAAAGCTAGATGTCCATTGTTGGCACTCTTCTTGCAGACCCTCAACATGCACACTTTCTTTCTGTTCATATAAAAGCTCATCAATGTGTCTGAACATCTGCTGAACTTGTCGTGTGGCAGCTTTATCAAATTCCTAGGAAGGAAAATTATCCAAAAAAAAAAAATGTTAAAGGGGAGGATTTGGGGTGAGAATTTTTTTAAGCTACCTTAATTGAAAAAAAACATTCATTTACTTAAACTTTAGCAGGATTAATTTAAACAGTAAGGACCTTAAGACATCTTCCACTGGAGAGAACACGGATTGATGTAAGTGCTGATCCCATGTACACACAAAATTTAGATCAGCACTGTCCCTATTGGATGGTTTAACAGAAGGTTTTAGAATATTTGTTTTAAAACAATAATGAGAAAGAAAATTGTCAGTTGAGATATGGCAATTCAGGTAAATTACCTGGAAACATGAAAAAATAAGACTCAACCAAATTTCAGTGAAATGGAAAATTAATCATGCCAGAGATGGTGATAGAGAATGTAAAAACCAGGTTAAGTGGTATTAGATGTTGCCACAAATTTATGACACTGAACAGTAATCAAGAGTTGATAGGTACCAAATCCTCTATGTAGCCAGTAAACAACTGAGGATGCTTCTCAAGTCATTTAAAATTCAACCATTTTTCTGTCTCCACTGTGGAGAGAGCAATAGCACCTGTTAATCAGAGCCTGTGTCGGCATATGAAAGAGAAATACATTTTTTAAAAGAGAAAAAATTTCAGTGGCTTTAATATGCTTTGAGAAGCACACAGGTTTTCCAAAATACAGTTTGATAAATCCAACCATATGAAAACCACACACTGGCATATGAGGTTCAACAATTATGGCATATATGCCGTATACATTACCTTTACTCATCAAATTACCTGTGATCCGAAAGTTTTAAGCTAAAAATGCAGACTATATGATATTCAGGTATTAGCACAACATGTCCTGATTAGACAATAAAGAAAAGAGGGTTGGGAAGGGTTGAGAGAGAAAGACTCTCTGTTTCTTTTCCCATAGCAAATACCATTGCATTATTTACAGTTCTCACCTTAACCTGGATTTTGCAAAGAAATTTATTCAAAATGCTATTTGAAATGTGTCAGCACAACCTTTCAACTATCTCTGATAATTTTATACCGGAGGACTGTGTTCTACTCACATCGTAACCCCAGGAGAAGACTGAGCTGTCTTCAGTGGAGGTGCCTGTGTAACTCTGACTAGCAGACCATGAGCTCCCATTGTCAGCTGCAGTAATATCTGGGTAATTTGATTCCTTCAAGGTTTCAGACTCCCTAAAATGCACATTTTTGGGGGTAGGAGAGAAAAAAATTCTCATGAGATACATTCACAAATATGTGGATGAGTAAACTATTTTTCATGTATAGAAAGGCATATTTATAACAGTTTAAATTCCAGTAGAGGGCTGCAGGATTAGGCTCTTGACATGTTCATTTTCCCAGAGTTATTTTACTACCTTCTCCCTTTAACTACATAGAGAATTACCAGTTCATCTTCTCCACAACTCAGAAAATCACTCTCCCTCTCTCCTGCTTCTAGCATAAAAATGAGATGACCCACAATATTCACAAGCTGTGACAGATCAAAAGGATTTAACTATTCTGAAAATTATTCCCCAAAACTACATGTGTTCCCATACATGTATACTAGGGCTTGAAAAAGTATATCATATTGTCTTGCCAAAATGAAAGAGAGGGCAACCAGCAAGGCATAGAATCACTACTCTAGTGAAAAACCTGGGTCAAGCTGCTGGGAAGGGAACAGTGCTGGGATTTAATTGTCTCCATCCTCATTATGACCCCAATCCAAGAAGCTGTTCTATGTTGGGGACCTCTTTGCCCAGGCAGAGTCCCATTAATTTCACTGGCAGCCTGTGCAAGTGCAGATTTCTGAGGTCAAGCATTAGTAGCGTAGTTATACTGTGGATTCACGCCACTGTCAATCAACATATATACCACCTAATATTATAGACTGTGTCACTGTGATATCTTTATAATGCGGACAGAACACAAAAGTTGTCTGTTTCTCTGTGGTCTCCTGACAAAAATATTTTCTTACTCCAGATACCTCAAGAATTCTTCATAGCTTTCAGTGGCCGGAGTAGCTGTGTAAATGTCATCTAGTGGCTCTGGCAGGGGATGATGCTCTAAAGCATGCTTTACAAGTCCATGGCTAAAAGAAACATAAAATAAATAAACTCAATTTGACATTAGTTCTGAGAATAAACCCCACAACTCAAAACTTCTGCAGAGTTCCAGGGCATTAGAGGTTTTTGCTGATTTTCAAGGAAACAGTAACATGCACACCTGAACTGTCTTTATATCCCTAGAGGATTAGTGCCACTATATTAAATATCTACCAGTATTCCGTTACAAATCACTATTCTCATCAAAGTCTTAGACTTTAAACATACAAATTAACTCCAGAATGAAGCTTGAGATAAAAGATCTTAGTTTAGGATCCACTGTCTCCTTTAAACTAAGCTTATTAGGCCATAATTCATCAAATTAATGTTTTTAGAATAACATAAATATATGACAACACTTATCATAAACAATATAAGTATTTTATTTACATTAATAGTTGTATTTATTTTGTTTATTATTTAGATTTTAACAAACCTTTTCAAAAAACACAGAGATCAGACAGGTTCCTTCACACTTTATTTTGGCTATCATTTTCTATACTTCAAAGAAACTTAGATTAAGATGGGGCCGCAACACAATCTCAACGGCAAATGTGGTCCTGAGTTATGTTGTAGATTTCTGTTTACTAAACTACTGTCACTCCTAAAGAATCAAAGAATGATAGCTCTAGCTCAGGGGTGGCTAACCTGTGGCTCCGGAGTCACATGCAGCCCTTCAGAAGTTAATATGTGGCTCCTTGTATAGGCACCGACTCCAGAGCTGGAGCTACAGGTGCCAATTTTCCAATGGTGGGGGGAGGGCTGTGCCACAGGCCCTGCCCCCACTCCACCCCTTCCTGACCCCTCCCCTGACCTGCTGTGCCCTTGTTCCTCCCCAACCCCAGCGCCTTCTGCACCCCAAGAACAGCTGATGCGGAGGTGTGGGGAGGCCCCGGGAACTGCTGACCTATTACTCAAAAAGAAGAACAGGAGTACTTGTGGCACCTTAGAGACTAACAAATTTATTAGAGCATAATATGCTCTAAGGTGCCACAAGTACTCCTGTTCTTCTTTTTGCGGATACAGACTAACACAGCTGCTACTCTGACCTATTACTGTGGCTCTTTGGCAATGTACATTGGTAAATTCTGGCTCCATCTCAGGTTCAGGTTGGCCACTCCTGGTCTAGCTATTCTTAGAGCAGCTCCTGTGAAATACCCAATGTAGCCAACTCTGGCAACTTGATTACAATTCTCGCACTATTTCATGTTTTACTTGAAACCCACACTTATATTATGAGGGGGGCGGGGATCTTGGGGCCTGTGCTGCAGTCAGGCCGGGGGTGAGGGGCTGGGCCCTGTGGGGGGAGCTGCTGTCAGGCTCGGACCCTATGTGCGGGTTGTTGCTGTCACGCCGGGGGGGGGGCAGGCCCTGTGTGGGGGTGCGGCTGTCAGGCTGGGAGGGTACTGCTGTCAGGGTGGGGAGCAGCGGGGGCTCGGCCGTTGGGCCTGTTACCGCCAAACCTCCCGCGTGCGGGCCAGAGCTGGCCCTAGCCGGGCTGCAGGGGCTGCAGCGACGGGGACACTCACATCTCCAGGGCGTCGGGGGGCACCGGCTTCCGCGTGTATCGCGAGATCATCCTCATCCTTCATCGCGGCTTCTCCGGCCGCCTGGCTCTGCCTCCGGCCGCCATGGCGACGCCCCGCCCCCGAGCGGAAGTGGGGCTGCCGCGGGCGCGCGGTGATGACTGGCGCGGCAGGGAGCGCGCAGCCTGGTGTGGGGTGAGCGCCGTGAGCTGAGGCCTTGGTGCCCGTGGCCCTCCGCGATCGAGCTTCCCACGTTCTCCGGCCGCGGGTGGCGGGTGGCCTACGCCGCCCGCACTCCCCTGGGGGCGCCAGGCCGGGCGGTCTAACGCTCGCACTCGCGCGCCGGGGCCTCGCCAGGCGCTCTGCGCCCGCAGCTCCCCGGGAAGCCGCTGCGGTTGGTCGGGTCAGGGTGTCCCGGGCTGGGCGCAGTAGCCGCGGGGGTGTCGGAAGCCGCTGGTGCAGTTTGCGGAGAAGAGGCCGCGAGGCATTAGCCCTGCGCGGAGAAGGGCAGCGGGACCCGCTCCCTTCTGTGGCTGTGATGGTGGCCGCGTGGGGGTGGAGGTTGGTGACAGGCCAGTGTCTCTTTCGGGGATGACCGTGATGTGTGTCTGTGGCACCCGTTGCCATGGCTCTGGATACAGATTGCCTGAAATAGGGCTGAGTTCTCCTGTTTATACTTCTTTGGGGACAACTTTTAAGGCTTCTCTGTGCTGTAGAATTGGTTTGCTCCATAGAGTAAATAAAGGGTTTTCTTATCGGATGTGACTGGCTGGGGCAATGTAGAAGAGTGTCAGGGATGTTTTGAATTGATAACATGGCTGAATATATTATTGTGGAGGATGGGTTACTTAATATTTACTGGTTTTGAATGATTGAATCTATTTGGTTTGTTTTTTGAAGGACACTTTATAAAAGTTCAGAATGGAAGGGGAGCTGAGATTGGCAACTGTAGACGATGCAGTGCAGTACCAACTCTTTCTGATACCTCTTGAACCAGGTGACCCAGACCAACACAGAGAAGTTCTTCAGCAGTACATTGAGAGGATATTGGTCCAGTTTGCACCAGTCTTAGTTTCTTATATCTGGCAAAATCAACCTTTTAATCTCAAATACAAACCTACTAAAGGTAAAACTACTGCATTTGTTTTCATCTGGTATAGGGTTGGATTTCCACCTGCTTAGTGACTGGCTACTACTATGAAAATAAAATATGCTGGTGGTATTACTGAGTGATGTCTGTATATCTTTGGGCCCAAGAGGAGGAGAAACTGAAGCTGTTATGAGTTTGTTCACTGAAAACTCAGTTTTTTTTATAGTATTGTTAGTTTAACCCCTTTCCTCAAGTGAAAAGTTGCGAATCATTCTCCATATTTTGTTGTGTTGGTACTGCAGTTCTCACTAAGGTTGCCTGCTGTTTATCTTGCTTTCTTTCTGTTTGATATTGCTGTTAACAGAACTACTAGCACAAAACATTCACCATTTCAACTACTGAGTCATGTTCTGTCCCATTTCTCCCCATCCCCAATTATACTATATAGTGCAGCATTTCTCAAACTGGGGTCCCTGAGGGTACTCCAGGGGGTCCATGGGCCCTGCTGATCAACTCCTCCCCCTCCCTCTATCTCCCGGAGCCTACTGAAGCCAACCCGGGAGATTTTAGGTGCTAGAAGTCCGGCGGGGCTAAAGCAGCCTGCCTGGCTCCGTGCTACTCCAGGAAGTGGCCAGCGGGGATCTCTGCGTGCTGCCCCCGCCCCAAGCACCGACTCCGCAGCTCCCATTAGCTGGGAACTGTAGCCAATTGGAGCTGTGGGGGCGGTGCTTGTGGGTAGGGTCAGCGCTTGGAGACACCTCCCCCCCGGCCGTCCCGCCTAAGAACCGCTGCCAGAGAGATGTGCTGGCTGCTTTCAGGAGATGCCCGAGGTAAGCGCCACCTGACCAGAGCCCACAACCCTCACCCCCTCCCACACCCGAGCCCAAAGCCCACACCCAACCTCCCTTCCAGAGCCCGCACCCCCTCCTGTACCCAAACTCCCACCCAGAGCCTGCATCCCGCATCTCCTCCTGCCCCAGCCTGGTGAAAGTGAGTGAGGGCGGGGGAGAGCGAGCAACGGAGGGAGCAGGAGGGAGACCTGGGGGGGAGAGGTAGAGTGGGGGCGGGGCCTGGGGCTGAGCAGGGCAGGGGGAGCTTGGGGATCCCTGAAAAATTATAAATCAAAATGGGGGTCCTCAGGTTGCTAAAGTTTGAGAATCGCTGACATAGTGAATAGATTGAAACAACGAGTAGTCCGGTGGCACCTTAAAGATTAAAAGATTTATTTGGGCATTCGTCTTTAAGGTGCCACCGGACTCCTCATTGTTTTTGTGCATACAGACTAACACGGCTACTTCTCTGATACATAATGAATAGATTGACCATGTTTTACAGACCATTAATAGAGATGATACTGCTTAACTTCTGTCTTGAATTCTTTTTTTAATCCCTCCTCCCAGGAGATATCCCTGCACATATTGGTGGTGTGACTAAATTTGGGGATAATATTGAAGATGAATGGTTTATTGTGTACCTCATACAGCAGATAACAAAGAAGTTTCCAGAATTAGCAGCAAGGTACCTCTAACACATTTTCAGCGTTTTGTGAAACTGTAAATTAAAGACTTTTAAGCTCCTTCAGTGACCGCTATTGCTGTACTCTAAACCTCACCAGGATAATATTAGATTGCTTTTTCAAAAACATTTTTCTGTTGTCAAGATGGGGAAAACAAAAGACAAATAACTTTTCCTTCTAAAACAGCTTGAAAGTGTTAATTGGAGTCTTACCACTTACTTCAGTACGTGTAGGCTGGATCCCAGGTCTACACTTAAAACGCTGCGTCGGCGCAGCTGCATTGCTTAAGTGAAGATGCTCCTATGCTGATGGGAGAGCTTTTCCTGTTAGCATAGTTAATCCACCTTCTCAAGAGGCGATGGCTATGTCAATGGGAGAAACACTCTCATCAACATAACACTGTCTACATGGGGAGTTAGGTCAATATAACTACGTCACTCGGGTGTGGATTTTTTACACCCTGGAGCAACATTCTTATACCAATATAGGTCTGTAATGTAGACCTGGCCCCAGTGTTCATGTCAGACATCTGAGTTTGTGAAGTATTTATTGAAAATAGAAATCATTGTAGTGGCTTTGTACTAATGGTTTCTTGTCATATAGGAGAAAGTAAGGGAAAAGAGATTAGCAGTTGAGTTGTCCACTGTTAGTATGTTCAGAAAAGTACACAAGTAATTTTTCTGTTTTGCTGGTCTTTCTATAGACTGTTCATTGAGGGCCCAATTCAGCAAAGTGCGTAATCATGTGCTTAATTTTAAGCACATGCATAGTCCCTTTGAATGCAGTTAAGCATGTGCTCAAGTGCTTTGGTGTACCAGGGCCTGAGGGAGAATACGAATCTCTGTAGTTTGAATTTTAGGATTACTATGTAACAATATCTTCTTAATTTTAAATTGTACTTTTTAGGATAGATGAAATAAAAGTGCCTTTTAGGGTGACTAGAATACAATATGGTTAGTGCTTGACATTGCAGCATCTGTGTATAGAAATAATATTCCCCCAGTCTTGTTCTTAATTGTGTTTCTATATAAACTGTACTTGAGCATATTGCATGTTTCCAATCTTTTCCTAATACACCTTTACCCCGATATAACATGACCTTATATAACACGGTAAAGCAGTGCTCTGGGGGGGGTGGGGCTGCGCACTCCAGTAGATCAAAGCAAGATAGGTGAAACTGCGTTATATCAAAAACTCGATAAGTTTTTTGGCTCCCAAGGACAGCTTATATCGAGATAGAGGTGTACATGGCCCAAAGAAATGAGTCCTATTCTTGTTCATAATACAAATGTGACTAAAAATTTTGCAGACCTCGTAATTTACTATCAATGAAAGAACTCGTTCAAGTGGAGGAAACGTTAGGTGACCTCCATATAGGAACATGCAAAAAAAAAATCCTGGAAACCCTATTTAAGGCTGCTACCAAGTAAAAGGGGAAGTGCCTTTCCTAAAAGGAGCAGGCAGCTGAAACCTCTAACCATGTAATGGTACATTTCTGTCTTGTTTTAAAGGATTAAGAGGGGAAAAAAATCTTTAACAATGAATGTGGGGTGTTTTTTGTAAAGTGATGAAGCCCCCTTTCACTGAAACAATAACTGATAATTATTTGTCATTGTGCTATACAGGGCCATGTTTAATAAGACACTGATTTCTATTTGGTTAGGGTTGATGACAATGATGGTGAGTTCCTGCTGATAGAAGCAGCTGACTTCCTCCCAAAGTGGTTAACACCTGAAAATAGTGCCAATCGGGTAGGTGAAATTGTTATGCAAGTGGGCAGGTGACTCAATGTTGTATTGAGTTCACTGCAGTATTCTTTTACCCCTGCAGTCTTAAAATCAAATCCCAGCTTAAGCTACAAATGAAATTAGTTGACCTGTCTTATTCTCCTACCTCCATCGCAAATCTACACTTGGCACATTGTTTGTAAAGGCATCTCTGGACTGAACCAGAGTCTTGTGATCAGCTGCTTGCTCTCTTTGACAACAGTGTTTTTTAATAACTATGACTACCACGAAAATTTACTACAGGCTTAGCAGTTGAACACATTATGTGTTCTATCATCCCATTCATTTGAAGCTATACGTGTCATCTAAATTTATTATTAAGAAATATTCTCTAGTAGTTAAGCAAGTGTGATTACCCAGCATACTTTTTCCTCACAAAATGGTTCTATCACACAGACCATGCTTAACATTTTTGTTTTACCTTTAAAGTTACTGGAACTTCTGGTACATAATATCAATATTACATAAAACAGTGTAAATGCTGATGTAGCCTGTGTGTGGCACTACTGATATTATATAATCAGTAAATATAAGTGAGTGTCTTGGCAGCACTTAGTTTAAATGACAGGATGGAATGATACTTATTGGCAGGGCTGTTTTTTCTCCCGAATGCTCTTTATTTGGAGAAAACAAAACAAAAACACCCCACAAACAAACAAACAACCACGCAACCTTCTTTGGACATATAGAGCTATTTTAGCTCCTTTACAAGGAGATCAAAAGTGCTTTACAAATATTCAGCAAGGAGAGAGAAGTGTTCTCTGTTCTACAGATGGGGAAACTGAGGGCTGGTCTACACTGCGGGGGAGGGGGGGAGGATCGATCCAAGATACGCAACTTCAGCTACGCAAATAGCGTAGCTGAAGTCGAAGTATCTTGGATCGAATTGCCTGGGGTCCAGACGGCGCAGGATCGATGGCCGTGGCTCCCCCGTTGACTACGCTACTGCCGCTCGCTCTGGTGGAGTTCTGGAGTCGACGGTGACCGCGTTCGGGGATCGATATATCGTGTCTTAACGAGACGCAATATATCGATCCCGGATAAGTCGATTGCTACCCGCCGATACGGCGGGTAGTGAAGACATACTCTGAGACACAGACCTATTACACAGCCAGGCAGTGTCAGTACTGAGATTTGATCCTAAGCCTCCTTACCTCCTTTCTCTAAGGGTACGTCTATACTTACCTCTGGGTCCGGCGGTAAGCAATCGATCTTCTGGGATCGATCCCGGAAGTGCTCGCCGTCGACGCCGGTACTCCTGCTCGGCGAGAGGAGTATGCGGAGTCGACGGGGGAGCCTGCCTGCCGCTTGTGGACCCGCGGTAAGTTCGAACTAAGATAGTTCGACTTCAGCTACGTGAATAACGTAGCTGAAGTTGTGTATCTTAGTTCGAAGTGGGGGGTTAGTGTGGACCAGCCCTTAGTGAGGAGACCTCTGATAGAAGACCAAGCATGCTATTTGTGCTGTTAAAGAAACTGAAATAAATTAAAAATTAATTTGACTGGACCTGTTGCTGTCAGAATTTTTCTGAATCAATGATTGAGTCATGAGTCTTCACTACACCCAATGAGGCTCTCTGAATAATTACCTCCTTTCCTCAACTTCTGCTTCTTGCATCAGTTCTCTTCTCATACTCCTAATTTCTAATGTGTTCTCTGTAGTTTGGAGAAATCCAAAAAAGTCCATCTAATAGATAAATTCATTAATCTATGTGTGAATATAGATGTTCCTTCTGATGTGCCATTTCGATCCTCTCTAACCATCCCTTCACATGGAGAATGTTTTTGTAACTATGTATAAATTCACCAGTCATTCAGTAATTAAGACCGCTATGGAACACTAGCAAAATTTTGCCTAATGAACATGTTACATTTTGTCAGGTTTTTTTCCACCGAGGAGAATTGTGCATCATCCCACAGCCAAAGACTCCTGGAGAGGAGCCTTGGCTACCTGACACCAATCCAACAATCCTGCAGACATTAATGCTATTGTCCGCACACCCAGAGGACTTCCTGGCCACAAAATCTATTAGAACAGCAGTATATAAACGCATCAGTGGGTATGTGGATTATTTTTTCTGATATTCCTTACCAGAATGTTCTGATACTGAGCTGTCTAGGGAACTTACCTCCCATATCTTATGTATCTATGGTATCTAAACCATTTTCCTGTTAACTATGATGAGGTTACTCCTATCCTGACAGATCTGTGCTAATTTCTGTGGCATTCTTATGAGGGGGACCCTAACAACGCTAGGCCCATACACTATATTCTGATCTCAGCACTTCAGTGGTTCAGGACTAAATTCTAGTCTTTTACAAAAGGACAACACTATTTCTTCATTCGACTTCCAGGAAGGCTGACAGCAATTTCGGCCTTTCCATAGAAGTGTGTGTCTGGGCTCTCAGCTGAGAGACGGAAGTAGAATGTCCTTCAGAGCATCAACTTGCATTCAGGAATGGTCAGTAAGGATCACTGGATTGGTGGTAGAAATTCCTTCACAGAAGACGAAACTAGAGCTGAGCAAAATGACTGTAATTTGACTCCTCTGCTTATTACAAAGAAGCTATACAGCTAGCCTGTTGGGCTAGTTCAAAATGATGCATTTCCCCAAAATGGGGGGTGGGGAATGGGATTTCACTGATCTTGTCAAAAAAGGTTGGCTATGCAAGTCTCTTGTAGAAACATTGCAGAAACATTGACTAGTATTCTAATTTGATTTCAGAGTATTTTAATAATCTGGCATAATGTACATTCTGATATTAAATGAAAGAGGAAACAGGCCTATATTAAATGGCTGGTCATGTCTGTAGTATTTTTTGTATTTTGCTTGCCACAGGTATCCTGAGAAAGTCCAGGCCTCCCTTCACCAAGCCCACTGTTACCTTCCAGTGGGCATTGTGGTAGTGTTGAAGCATCGCCCTGCACTGGTAGCTGCAGCAGTCCAGGCCTTTTATCTGCGAGATCCCATTGACTTACAAGCATGTCGCCCTTTCAAAACTTTCTTGCCCAACACATGTGTTATGACTTCAGTAAGTGATCTTTCTGCCTTTAACTTATTGCCATTCTACTGACTGCTTGATTGATGGATATACTGTTCTGTTTCAGAGTAGCAGCCGTGTTAGTCTGTATCCACAAAAAGAACAGGAGTACTTGTGGCACCTTAGAGACTAACAAATTTATTTGAGCATAAGCTTTCGTGGGCTACAGCCCACTTCTTCGGATGCCACAAGTACTCCTGTTCTTTTTGTTGTTCTGTAGTCATGTTAGGAAATGTATGGCTTTCAATTTTAAAACAGTATATTTGTTAATTAATTTTTTCTTGGGGGCAGTCATGAATTACTGTTTGCTTTAGGAATGTTGTGTCTTGCCGCTATATAGTCAAACAGTAATGGGAACTAGATGATTATAGACTATAAAAAGTTTTGTGCCATTGTTCCCCAAAGCAACCCTAAAATTAGAAAGTCTAAATTCCTTTTATCTATGCTTTCTTTCTCTTTCTGCCCCAATAACTAGGGGAAACTCCTTTTTCAAACCTTATTGGGCAGGGTGGATGGTACTTTGCCACTCTTTTTTTCTTCCTTCCATTGCTCCCAACCCCATTCTTCACCAGAGTGAGGCCTCTAAGCAGCCACCTGCTGACTTTATTTATACAATAAGGCCTCACTGAAGTCATCCAGCTCCCAGAAGGAGAATATTGGAATTATGACATAAAAATGGGGGGGAAATCACCAATCTTTAATTACCATTGTAAGTGTTACTTTTAACAACTGCAGGTGTAAAATAAAATTCAGACAAAAGTATGGCTTTTTATTTAAGTTGGTATCTCTTCTAGAAAATCATGCTACAATATGTATATTTATTTTTAATTTTGATATTTACAGGTCACATTCACTAAATGTTTATATGCACAATTAATGCAGCAGAAGTTTGTTCCAGACAGACGCAGTGGATATACATTGCCTTCTCCTGTACACCATCAATACAAAGCACATGAGCTAGGCATGAAATTGGTAATGTCTTTTTTACATGTCTCCTACACTTATGTTTTGTTTTTGTTTTCCCCTCTAGTTCATATTTTGGGGGGTGGTTAAATTATTAGGGGTACCTCTTTATTTTCCCCTGGCTTGCTTACAGAGAGAACTTGGAGCCAAACAGCAACTTACATCCCCAAAGGGATGTTGTATCAGACAGCTGTAGAGGACTGTTTTTACAGATTGGGCACGGGTATTTCCTCCAAGTACTTACCCTTTAAGTAAATCCATTCCTTTTTCTCAAACTTTACTTTCTCCCTCCCCCAATCTCAATCTAGTTCCCAGCTATGCTTCTCCCAAGTCATTAAAGAGAATCTTCCACTCTTCTTGCAGGAGTCTTGTCTGTCCTAGAAAAATAGGAACCCATAACTGGTTACTAGTGTATCTCCTCCACTGGAAGTTGTACCAGAAGGATCCAGATAGTCTTACCACCATATTGTCTTTGTTGAAAAACTAAGTTTTATTCTAGGAAAATGGAAATGAGATCTTTGTGAAGATGAAAGATCTCCTTTGTCCTTGCAGCCCAGGAGAAATAGATGGGCCTCCTCTTGAAGCCTGTCAACACATCTTAATCATTTGTTAGGATTGCTGCTGAGTGTCATGGGCAGGGATCCTACTTTCCCATGATAAAAACCCCAAAATGCTCTGATTAAAAAAATCCCATAAAAATCCGTCTTTTTCTGCAATTGAAATGAATTGCTGAACTTTAGTTTCTCTAGCCACATTATATATAGATATCAGTTGAACACAGCGTTTTATTGATATATTTACAATTTTTAAGGTGACCGCCAAAGACCTACCCCCAGGGCTGACAGTCCAAGTCCTACCTATTCTCCTGATTATCTGAATTTTTGATTATCTGATCTGGCCCCAGTCCCAATTAGATCAGATAATTGGGGTTCTACTAATATATATAGTTTCCCACAAAATGTAAAGAAATAAAGGATTCTCTGTTTTTAAAAAAAAAAAAAAATCCACTTTTTTCCTTGCAGCAAATGGATTTCTAGGATCCCTGATCATGGGCCACCTCCTTGCTATTCTGGAAGTTGAGAACTCTGCCTCTGCAGTACTCTGAGGCTATCATGTCCCAGGGAGCAGGCATCAAATCATTTATCTTGTGACAGAGTCAGGAGCTTACCACTACTGAGTTCTTTGTGCAGTCATTTAAAGTGCACTTCAACAAACGTGTCATATTTAAGAACCTATGTTTCCTGTATCTCTTTTATATAGGCTCATGGCTTTGAAATATTATGCTCCAAGTGCAATACAGTTTCTCCTGATTCCAAAAGGCAAGTATTAAACACCCCCTTTTGGGCCAGTTTCCTCAACAGTCTGAAGACAAATAATTATTTCAAGGTAAGGAACTGTCTCTGTCTCTTTGTATAACTCGGGAAAAACAAAACCAGCTTTCAAATTTCAGGCAGAATTTAGGTAGAGGCTGAGGGACATAATTCCTCTCATCATGAAAGATAAGCTCATGTCATGGGAGAGACCACTCCTAAATTCTGTATACAGTACCTTTTTTTTCCCTTCCTCTACCCCACCAAATAGTTTAGAATAAAATATCTTCACAAATGAAAAGACATTGTAGGATTTGGGGATGAGCTCCTATCTACCATGAATGAAAGGATAGACTTGAAGGAAGCCAAAATTACAAGTGCAGTTACATGCAAGTGCTTTTATTTGTATATATTGAAAACAATAATATGAAATAGTAAATGTATTGGGAATATAGTTTTGTAACTATTTTGTTTCACAAATCAAATATACTTAAATTCCACACTTGGAATTTAACATCATGCATGCTGATCCCTCTGGTCTTCTGCAGCTGATGATTTAAAAAAACAAAAACAAACAAACAAAAACTCTCCTAATTCTGACCTGTCATTCCTTGGCTTATAGTTTAAGTTGACAAGTCCTAACCTTTTTAGAATGTTTGCAAAAACATTATTAAATGCAAAAAAAGTACATTCCTGCAACGCCACACTTACGAATGTAAATGTGCAAACATCAGGAAATTCATCTATGGTTCTCACAGCAGCTGTAACCCTGCCTCTTTTTTGTTATATATTAATATATTCAGTGTGGTTGCTGGTGTGGGAACCATAACTTTGCATTTCCTGGTTTCTTTGTGTGTAAGATCAACTATATTGCTGCATAACATTTTTGGCATGTTTTCTTTTCTTTTTAATTCATGCCCTACTATTAGCAAAACGTATGCCCATTTTCTGCCCTCTACTTTGTGTGTAAGTGGGAAAAGTAGTATAATTTACCTCATTGTTGCTAGAGAGACTAGATGCATGAGGTAATATCTGTGTAATCTCGAAAACTTGTCTCTTTCACCAATAGAAGTTGGTCCAATAATAGATTTACCTCACCTGCCTTGTCTCTCTAGTATTCTAGGACCAACACTGCTACAATAACACTACAAACCACCATTGTTACAGTCACTGCTTAATTGCTCCCGTTTACTTCAGGCTGCACTAAGTAGGATTTGTTCCTAAAGAGCCAGTATATGCAAACCAATAACTTGGGCCCTACCAAATTCACAGCCCATTTTGGTCAATTTCACCATCAGAGGATTTTAAAAATAATAAATTTCATGATTTCATCTATTTACATCTGAAATTTCACGGTGTTGTAACTGTAGGGGTCCTGACCCATAAAGGAGGTTTTTGGGTTTTGGGGAGGGGGGAGGGAATCACAAGGTTATTGTAGGGGGGTTGTGATACCGCTACCCTGATTTCTGCGCTGCCGCTGGTGGCAGCGCTGCCGCTGGTGGCAGCGCTGCCTTCAGAGCTGAGCAGCTGGAGAGCAGCAGCTGCTGGCTCGGAGCCCAGCTCTGAAGGCAGAGCAGCTGCCAGCAGCAGTGCAGAAGTAAGGATGGTATGGTATGGTATTGCTACCCTTCTGTACTGCTGCCTACAGAGCTGGGCCCTCAGTCAGCAGCTGCCACTCTTTGGCCACCCAGTTATGAAGCAGCAGCACAGAAGTAAGGATAAAATAACCTTGTGACACCCCCCCCCCCCCCCTGCAACTCCCTTTTGGATCAGGACCCCCAGTTTGAGAAACGCTGGTCTCTCCTGTAAAATCTGTACAGTATAGGGTAAAAGCACACAAAAGACCAGATTTCATGGTCCGTAACGCATTTTTCATGGCCAATGAATTTGGTAGGGCCCTACCAATAACTAAGCAAGGAAGCTACATTGTGATATTCATCCCCATTTCACTACTAGTGGCAGTTCCTCTGGACACTGCTATGAAAAGGAAGTTGAGGGAGGATTTGATACACTAGTGTTGGTGACCTGTTTTAAACAGGGAGAACTGGAAGGATCTGCTAAGTACCTGGACCAGCTGCATATGGCAGAGAATTACTTCCAGCAGTCTATCAAGCCTGAAAGGTAAGAGTTACTGTAAACTGATATTGTTAATGTCTGTATGTTCAATTAGATTTCATGGGATTTTTACAGATGTGGGGGATTTTTTCTTTTAGCTCTGTTGCTATGAGTCCAGGTGAAGAAATCTTGACTTTGCTACAGACGTTGTCCTTTGATTTGGATGAACTTGAAAAAGAAGCTGCCAGTCTTCCTCCTGAGGATGGTGAGTGAAGGTGATGTCATGGGAAATTAGGCACTGCTCTTTATATAACAAATGGCTACAGAAGTTCAGTCTCCACGTATATTCAATTTCAGCCTTTGTCCTGAGACTGCCACAAGCTTTTTTGTGATCTTGCTAGTGGAGAACTCTCTACTAGTTTGGACAACCAGTTTGTTTTGTGTAAGCCACCAAATACGAGCTGGTCTGTTGGCCCAGTGTGATAAAATGGTGTCAGACGTATTTGTCAAGTGACCTCTTCCACCAACCCCTTTATAGCTTTTCTCATTATCAAACATTTCAGAATTTCCATATAAAGTATTCATGATTTACAATAAGTAGGCATTGTGTTAACATTCATCTTGCTGATGACTATTTCCCCCATTTTAAAGTGACCGTATTCCAAATTTGATCTTGTAGGTTGACAAATATGCTCCCTTTCTGTTATTTCAGATGATGGTTGGTTGGAGATCTCTCCAGATGATCTGGATCAGATCCTGAGTGAGGCATCAGGTAGAAATGAGTCAATTCCTCCCTCAAATGAGGAAGATCAGAAGTATGATTTGGCAGAGGTCACTGAAAGCATGAAGGCTTTTATATCTAAAGTCTCAACACATGAAGGAGCAGAAACTCCATGGTATTTGTTTAAATATCTGGCATGGTGTATGTAGTGCATTGCTCTTTTATGTTGCAACCCTATTAGTAATGCTGCAATTCTGGTAAGGGTTCAGCTTTTCAAGCCAGCATAGCTAAGCTTGAGTGATTTGTTAATGTCACTAGAACCCTGAAACAGAATTACATTCTTAGTTTATATACACTTTTATAACATGTTGAGCTACTACCAGTAAAAATACCTGAAAGCTGTCTTATTTTCAAAAACTCTCACTTCAGTTTTCTGTGTAAATCCATTTTTCTTAACTTAGGTTCCTCGTGCCCATCACCATAGTGTCTGAACAACATTGGGGCTCTTTGGATTGTATACATCTGAGGATCGTTGTCTTATTGTGTATTGTGAACTTTTCTAACCACAGAGAATTACTAAAAATGTCCCTAATCAGGCTGCACATAGACAAAATTATAATTTATGGCTATGTTGGGCGTGCCAGACCTCTTAAGATGAAGACCATACATTAGCATAATACCTTAGAATTCATAAAGGTAAACATTCCAAGTAAGCAGTGCAGAACAGCAGTGTGGTATCAGTGTGTAACACCTACTTTTTTATATCTAACAAAAATAAGGAAGTGCTGCACATTCCAAAACATAGCCCAAAGAGTGAAAAAAATCCTCACTGTGGGTGTTTCAGTATTTTCTCACTTGCTTATTTGACAGTAACACAGCTGCTAAGTTTCTTGTTACACTTAGCAAGATATTCAGCATAAACATTAACAGCCACCTCTTACTTACAAGTAAGTAGAAGGTGCAGTGGTGTTTCTGTTTCAGCATTATGGATGTTGAGAATGTGTAGCAAGTCCTTATTTTTAAGAGCTTGAGAGTTGGCTATTTTGAGTGGACTGTTGTGAATTTTTTAAATAGCTATATTAATACTAAGACTAGAAGCATAATCCTACATATGAACATCTATTAACAAATTTAGAGCCTCATCAGTTCCCACTCCCCTTACTTTTACCCACTTTAAAGTGTAAGAACTTGATTTTGATCATGTGTGCAGATGTCTGACACATTCAGAGAAGGTGATTTTTAAGATTCTCTCTCAAACAATATTCTGATCTCATATTTGGATAAATCAAGTCCATGAGTGTTTTCCCCAGACATTCTCTTGAAGGCTCTGCATAGCATAGCATGCCTCCCCTTCTCCCCAAAAGAATACTGATCATGTCTTCCTTGGATTGATGGGCACGCAATTCATCCAACAGGGAGCAATGTGAGACTCTCACTATCCTCCCCACTCCATGTCAGCTTTCCATGTGCACGATTTTCCATGTCACTCTCAGCACCTGCTGTCCTAGGGCTAAGCCCTTGAGCATGGCAGTGTATTGCACTGCCACTAGATCACCAGTCCAACACCCCAAACTTTTCACTCCTAATTCTGCCATGGTTGATGCAAAAAGTTCTTGCCCAAGGATACCACACCAGATGTACAAGAGAATGGATTTATGGAGTAATTGTTCTTAAATTTCAGGTCACCTGCTGAGGCCTGTGTCACCTTTGATGTTGACTCTTTTACAAATGCTTTAGACAGAATATTAGGTGAGATCTAGTTTCTTTATTAACTTGTTACTCTGTTTCCTGGCCATCCATATACATTGCATTGACTTGATTTGTATATAGGCGCAGACTCAGAAGAGCTGGACTCGGATGATCTGGATGAGGAGGAGCAGTTTGAGTTCTTGGACAGCGATGAAGACTTGGATTCTGAAGCCCATGGTCAAGAGGAAAAGGCATTGCCAAACAAAATGATAGGAAGTCTCAGATCATACATGGATGACATGGACTGCGAACTGACGCACAGCAATGTTGGTAAAAGCTTCGTCACCCCAAGGAAAGTGGTACGTATGCTTGGGGTTTTTGTAATTTATCTCCTTCCGTGAAAGAGGAGGTAGGGAGTAGAATAATAATCTAAGCATACGTGGCTGATGCACATGCTCAGAGATCAGGAACTCTTTCCAAAGAAATATCCTATGTGCAAACAATGTGTGCTGTAGCTATACCACTAGACTGATTCTGTATATAAAAAAGCTAAACTTTTGGCTTCCACAGTAGCTTCAAATCCTGGCTTCATTTCTCCATAATAATTCTCTGTATCCTTCTCTTGGGACTTCTTCTTCTGCATGATGATTCTGATAGTGTGATTGTTTGGTTCATGAACTCCTGTCCTCCATGATTGTGTGGGACATACTGGACTTTAACTTGGCTTCTAAACTATCTGCTTAATTCACTTGTGGTGGGGTTGTTTTTTTTTCTTCTCCCCTGCCTTGATTGTGAAGAGTAATTCTGGTAGTTTCATAGATCAGTCTGTGCCTTCCCTGCTGTCTTAGTCAGGAGCTTCTCCCACTATGGTTGCTTTTCACCATGTACCACCAGTGATTGTCATAAAGAACCTACATGTAATCAAATATGTCTTTAAAATTTACTCTCTGTATGTGCTACAGGCTAGTTCTGCTAAAGAACCTCTGTCTCGAGATGCTGACTGCGCCTTAGAAGATGATTCTGATGCAGGAGATAGTGATTTGACACCTGTGGATGTAGATCTGAACCTAGTGACTAACCTGCTGGAATCATATAGTGCTCAAGCTGGACTTGCAGGACCTGCCTCTAACATCCTACAGAGTATGGGGGTGCATTTACCTGAAAATTCAGACCATAGTTGCATTAATAGCAGAGCAACGGATTAATCTGTTATCCTGGTTCAGAGGACAGTTTGTGCTTCTAATCCCATCCTGCAGAGTAGCAGTGGTATAGCAGACACTATGAATGGTTTCAGTACTAAACATTTCAATATGTTTTACGTGGCTTTAGATGTGTGTGCAAAATACTTACCTGATAAAAGTTTGTCTGATTTGTTAAATGCAAAAAATTGCCTTGGGAATAAAGCACAGTTTTCTCTTGTGCTAGTATATTTTAGAAAAATTGTAAAGATTGTTCTGATTTGAATGAAAATTTCCTATGTCTATTATAAAAGCTGTGTATCGAATATAAAGATCGTAATCTAGGTGATACTGGCACTCTGGGAAGACTCCAGGTCTTGCTTTCTTTGCCACTCACAATTTTTTTGTCTCCTTTAGCCATTAATAAATGTTTTATTTTAGTGGCTAAAATGTGGATGAGATGCAGATCCTCTTGAAATGCTGCTATGTCAAGAAGGATATAATAGAGAGACCACACACCAACAGTAGTACCCTCTTCTGTATTCTACTTTTTGCTGTTGATATGCACAATAATCTGTCTGCCCAACAAGCACCCACCAACACAAGTACGAAAGCTTCAGTGTAAGCAGTTTTGATGAGTAGTGAAAACTATACAGATTTCTTCAAATAATGGAGAATTGTAGATTTACCAGCCTGGGTATTTTAATATATTTTTCTATAAGCATTTTTCTAATTTATTTAAATAAAGATATACAAAAGTACAACTTGGTTGCTGTAACTTTTTTTTCCTTTGAAGTTGCACTTATTTTTCTCAGGGCAGTATTGGACATCCTCAGAATAAAAAACATTTCTCAACACCATTGTATTTGAAAGAAAGCTCGTGACCAAACTTGGCTTTTGTTTATTTGAACTACCTCAAGTGGCTGAAAAATGATTTTGTGCCAACAGTATCTGTATGTGAGCCCAATCTGAACAAGTTTGTCTTGCTTTAATAAAAGTTTAATTGGAAGACATTCAACATTTTGTTTCTATACTGAATTGAAAAGCTTAAAGTTAAATCAGTTAAAGCTAGGTAGCAAACCTTTTAAGTTATGCATATGAAGACTGTCTTATAGTCCTCTAGTTATATTTCAAATAAATATATAAAAGGTTCCTCTTTCACTTACTTGTCAAGACTTTGATTCATTTTTCTGTGTAGTTTCCTTAACAGTTAACATAGGCACCTTAATTAGTGTAGGAAAAGTTCCATATTTTGCTTTGGAGATTAGTATGGTCAAACTCTCAAGGAAGCAGAAGCCTGAGTACCGGTCCTAGCAGGCAAGTGAAGGCAGAACTGATTTTCTAAGTACTGTTCTTAAATACATTTGAAAGTCTGAACATAAGTTAGTCGGTTGAAATTGCAAATAGATTTTTATTAAAAAAAAATTTGTACAAAAATTCTGCCATTTTCTTGAGGCTAAAGAAGAAGAGATTAGTAACTGGTTTCTTATACTGCTGATGTTGAATGTCCCACCAGTATTCCAGTCACCACCAGCAGGAGGCGTATTAGATCTCTGTTATAAGAGAGGCAACACTGTCCAGTTCCCAGACCAGGTGAGTTGAAAGTTAGAAAGGGAAATCTTTAAATGGTTTAAATTGTCATACTTTCAGTGAAGTCACTGGCTGAGGCTCTGCCACAACCTTGCTGAGATCCCTTGGCCTGTGTCTATTTTCCCATTTGTAAAATTAATAGTTTGCTCACATTTGTAGAGTTTTATGGATCTCTGATAAGATGCTGTAAGTGCCAATATTTGACTATCTGTACAGGTACAAGGTGAAAAATATTCTAAATTATTAATGGTCAGTGTAAAACACAGAGCAAAACTGCTGCAGTTTCTTTTAGGATATATCTGTCTTAGTTAAATCTCTGTCATTAAGAATTTTATTTATTCCAACCATTTATATTTATCAACTCTTATACTCATCTCAGGGTGTTGTACAATTACCCACATTAGAATTCAGCATATAAGATTAGTTAAATGCTTTAATAAACATTGCCATCTTGCCTTTTTGACTGTTTTGGAATAATGTACTAAAACATTTTTGCTTTTAATTATAGTAAGATTGTATGGTGAGTGAAGTCTGATGGTATCCCAGTATGGTAACCACGTGGGGAGGAACAGTGTTTCTTAACTTTTGCTGTCGAAGTTTTGGATGTGATAAAATTCCCTGGTTCAGTTGAATATCCACTTCTGTTGCAGAAGTACACCTCTGCCCCAATATAATGCTGTCCTCGGGAGCCAAAAAATCTTACCACGTTATATTGAACTTGCTTTGATCCGCCGGAGCGCTGCTTTACCGCGTTATATCCAAATTCGGGTTCTGTCGGGTCGCTTTATATCAGGGTAGAGGTGTATGTAGAACTTCTGACAATTTAATTTTTTCCTACTTGTGGCCTGAATCCTGGGACAGATCCTAGCATGAATGGATTAATTAGCTGTAAGCTTGCTATTTTAGGCAGGAAGATACATTATTTATCTTCACTCCTCTTGATGCAGCACACACTCTAGCAGGATCATAGCCAGCCCACAGTATTCTAATTCCTATTAAGATGTCTAATCTTGGATAATAATTAAGTGAGTCAGCTGCTAAGTGGTAATTTAGTTTCCTAACTCACTGGGAGCAAATGTGGGATCTCTTGCAGAAATGGAAGGGAAAATGAGCCTCTCAGTGCTTTATCTACCTGTTTGTGCATGCAGTTTCTCCCAAGTCCCACTGCATCATCAGTACTTTCAGATCAAGTGTGAATCCTCTGTGGCTGGTGTGGGGCTTGCCAGAGTCTCCCTTTTTGAAAATTAAGAAAGGGGGGGGGTGGAGGGTTGTTTTGTTTTTTGTCTTTGGACTGGCAGAGAGCAAAAAAAAATTAGGTAGTCAAATGTGTTCAGCGACAAGTATGTGGCTGAAGAAGTCCCAGATTTGGGAGGCCTGCACTACAGGAACCCCAACTGGAGCTGAAAGGCCACCTGGCCAGAGAGGAGCAGCCTGAACTCTGGAGATCACAGGGCAACTTCAGCATCAAACACTAAGGAGATGGGGGAGGACAGCAGCTCCTCCTCCAGCTGGGCTTCTCCTCTCATCTTTGTCATAAGGGTGGAGGAAGCAGTGCTGATTTTTAGATTGCTGTGTTTGGTGGTCACCCAACGCCCAAATGAAGTCCCACTAAATAGACCTTGGCAGCAGAATAGAAGAGACCAAAGTTGAAAAGGCTGAGAGGCAGCAAGATGTAAAGGTGTGGGACGCTAAAGATTGCTGTGCCATTTATGTAAATGTAAATATTCTTTAGTGACTTTGAAAAATGGACTTTGTGCGTTTATGCTCTTCTAATTAAAATGCATTTGGAAGTATTAATTGTAAAAACGTAACAGAGCAACACACATCCATTCTCAGTACTCAAGAGGCCTCATGCCCAGTGTACTCTTAAAATAGCCGTATGTCTCTACCAGACTATTCTATGGCTTAATGACAAACATACATGGTAAATATATATATTGTATATTTATAAAACTTGGAGAAAGATAGTGAAGAGGTACACACCCTGTTTTGTCCTAAAAATAAATCCCACAGGCTGCAGAAGTTGCAAAATATTTCCACATTTCTTTGGCATACCAAAACATTTTTTCCTTTTAAGTTTTGACATGTGGCCTACAATGCAATTATGAATTTCTCATCTGTCTGAGCCACTCCTTTTCTTCTTGTCGTTGCCTTGTGCTGCCCTGAACTACTCACACTTTGCATCTCCATAATCAGTAGCCATGGTGTGAGTAGATTTGTGGGGGTGTGAGAGAGAGAGGGGTGCAGGAGGAGGGAGTGAGAAGTTGATGTATGGAAGTAGAGTTTTGTGCACATGAGAAAAACAGGTTGCAGAGGCAGGCTAGAAAACAATAGAAAATGGGAATGAAACGACAAGACTGATCTACACCCATTCTCTACCTCATTCCTAATTCCCCTTTATTCCAGCAAGTAAAAGAAAGGATGATGAGAGTAAGAGCCAGAAAGAGGGAACCCAGACACAAACGTGGTATGAACAAACGTGGTACCTCTTTAGCAGCAAAGGAAATCAAGGGTATTTTTGTATGAAGATGAGCATAGTGGGAGACTTGATGGGGCAGGGAAGCAATGGAAGGAGGAAACTTAATGAAATTTGTACTTTCACTATTCTCAAACTTCGTCAAAAAATGCAAGAGCAGCACTAGGACCAACACTGACAGGCCCTAAATGGAATCCCACCTACTCCTCTGTCAAAAAGAGTGAGGCTCTATTGTGTGACATCAGAGATGTCTAAGGGGGTAAAATAGAGGAAAATGAGTGGAATCCTTTATTCTAAGAGGGATCTAGGAAACATGTATTAGGGGTTGATCATTCTGATGTCTATGGTGCAGGCTTGTAGCTGGTTTGATGACACATCTAGTGGTTTGGGCTTTTTTTTTTAATATAAGATTTACTGGAACTTATGGTATTGTATTTAATTAATGGTTCTTTGTGTATCAGAGTTGCTGGGACTTATCCAAATATGTGTCTGTGCTCTTAGGTGTACCTGAATATAAGTTGGTTTATGAGCCATTCTGTCTGGGTCACCACTGTGAGAAATTGTCCTCACTTGTTTTTACCTGCTAAAATAAAGGTTTGATAGACTGTGCCTAAGCAGGCGAGGAAGCCTGCAGCTTAACCCACTCCTGAATCAGTTGGTGGGCTATGGCCCACTTGGGTGGCAGCCAAAGTGAAAAGCTGCCATCCTCTTGTTTCAAAGGCTTAGGCTCCCGTCCGAGTGCTTCCATTATCTCCTCCAGGCTGAACCAGCCAGCTGCTTCCAACTCCAGTTTGTTCACGCTGATCTGGAAAGGATTCAAAATGTATGAAGAACTGTAAATGGCTTTCAAAGCAGCTACCTGGGACTTCATAATTCCTGTATCTACAGGACTTTCTGGCAACAAAGGCTAATGAATTCTGGGTTCCAGTGTATTCTGTGAACGTCTGTTGAAGAGATTTCTCCCCATCTGCCCTAGACTGGGAAGTGATGTGGGAAGACGGACAGGTTAGAGTTAAAGCAAGCCCCAGTTACCACGAATTTTAAACAAGCATAGTCTCACTTATCCTGCAAGTGAGGCTGTTCAGTGGCTTATGTGAAATGAATTAGTAGTATTTGGCTAGCACCAGGTGTTCGCATCATATCTGTTCCTGGGGTGGCAGTCTCCACAAAGGGGCTAAGACCTCAATGGAAATGGAGACTGAATTACTCAGCCATGCAGCAGGCTTGGGAAAGGTGGGTGAGGGAAATTAGCGCTGCACTGCCCATACAGTTCCTGGTTAGTGGATGAATGGAAGACTTCACATCCCAGGAATTATCAGTCCAACACCTTGCACTAAAATGGAATTTGCTTTAAAAAAAATTAAAACTTGCTTCCAAAACAGCCTTTATACTTTAAATATCTATTATGAGACAATGCATTTACCACTTGTTGCCAATAAATTAAAAAATTGCCCCAAGTACAATCTATTGCGCGCTAATATTTTGAGGCTTTGGTTTCCTTTACAGTAGCAATTAGTCAGTACACACTATTCCATTACCATGCTTGTATTAGTGGTGCTGGTAGAGGAACAAGGAATTTTAGCAATAGGAAATCAAATCAGAGCTTGGGCTGATCTGCAGAGGGTGGACACAGAGTATAGCCGTGTTTGGATCTGGATGTTGGTTCATACACATTGCAGCACAAATACACCATATTTTTGAAACAGAAAAGGAGTATTTTCTAACTTTTAAAAGGATCCCACACTCACTTTAGTAGAACTCATTGAAAGTTGCATTTAAAAGGATTTGACAATGCAGCAGTTCTGTGGATTGGGAAAGGAGAATTCACCAAGCAAGAAAGGTAATAAAATCTTGGGGGCTGCTTACCTTGGTCTGTTGTGGCTGCACTATGGCATGACAAGCTATCATTAGGGAGCTGTTGGGAAAGGGCCAGTGCTGAGATGCAGAATACCACAGAGACTCCACCTCCAATCCCACCTCTTCTGCCACCTCCCGTCGGACTGTCTCCTCCAGAGTCTCACCTGGAAACACTCAAGTTAGTCAGGGACAGCCCCCCCATCAGGTAAGGTACTTGCTGGCAGGTTTTTCCCAGGATAGGAAAGTATCCCTGGTGCCACACAAAAATGGGGGGGATTTTAGGAATTTTAGGTTTGACTTCCCAAGTAGTATAAGTCGCTGTAAGGTGAGTCATTCTGAGAGCACTTTAGCATCAGGCCACAATAACAAATCCATCAACTATCTTTAGTCCCCTTCAAATTTGCTTTCTGGATACCTCTCCCAGACACCAAAGACACTCAAATAGTAAGGTGGTGGGGGCCATATAAGTATATACCGTAGACAGAAAGAATAAGCTACTCTGATCTTCTTTCATTTTTTAAGCACTTTCCCTCTCACTCACTAAAAGTACCACACTTTTTCTTGTAAGTTCCCCAACACACCCATTCCACCAGCCCAGAAAAAAGATGTAAGAAGAAGAGTCCTTGGATTTTAACTCAAAGGTCTCATACGTGGATATGAGCACAGACAGTGCCCTGTTGCTGAACCCCATGACTTTACCCCTTTTAGAGCTCCTTTCCTTCTTCAGATAAACACAGCAATTTCACACTTCAGCTGGATGAGCAAAGCTGCTCTAGTAACATCCATCCTTTTTCCAGAACATCACTTCTGGGCATGACCTTCACTGAACGGGGGGAACTGCAGGTCTGTGGCTGGTTCCCAGACTCAAGTCTCCCACCATGCAGCACACAATCCTGTTATCAAACACAGTCTTATGCATATGAGTGCAAAACAACACTAGGTCAGAAGCTTTCTTACCCACATCACAGAAGCCTGCTAGAGCACTGTACATCCCCTTTGGGAATGACGCCTGTCGGGCAAGAAGGCACCGGCTCCCATCAGACACCAAAGTGATAACCACTGGGGACATCTAGACAACATAGCAAACAGCAAAGCAACTAGGAATCACAGTTCAGACAAACTGATTGTTACATGAAAACTAGAGTAACGTGAGAACACAGACTATTGCTATTGCTTTTTCTAGAAGATTTCAGGGGACATTGGACAAACAAAGAAAAAGTACACAACTAAATAGAAAGCTCTTGCTCTTGAGTTTCACAAATTCCCTCCTATTAAGTCCAACAATTTTTGCTAGTTACCACTGTGATAATATGTCAGTTGTCCCACCATTCAGATGCTGACCTGTGGGTAATAAATTATTCCATTGGTATGGCAAACACGCTTGCTGCCAGCTAGGTTCTTCTGGGTAGGCTGCCCAGTTTTGCTACAGTACTGATGGGTGTCATGCCAACGAAGAAGGGCCTGAGCCTATAAACACCAAAACATAACACAATCAGTTAACATCAGAACATAGGGCTCATTCAGTGCAGTCATTCCATTCTCCCTGAGTGATACTTTGCCATCCTCTTCCTATCATGCATCCTTGTGGATCAAATCACAGTTCATCAGGTCAGGCAGCCCTGAAAGTGCACATGAAATTAAGGAGCTGCTTTGAAAAGTGTGGCTGTAGCCACACAATGTTTCAAGCTCCTCATTTTGAATTTAAATTACAATCCCTTTCAGCATGTCTAGGAGAGGAGAAGAAAAGGAAGTTGCTGTGTATTGGGATTGAATAGGAACAATAACTGGAATTGAACCATGCCTCTAAGTCAGTGTTTCCCAAACTGTGTTCCACGGAACACGGGTGTTCCGCACGATGTGAATAAGTGTTCTGTGAAAGAATCATAATTTTTAAAAAAGGGGCTTTAAATTTTTTTAAATTTTAAATTTGGCATATTTGAAGCATAGTTTACAACTCTTTTTGAATTACTATAATTTAACATAAAACTCTCTTTCCAGTTATTGATAGACCTCGTATTGAATATCATGGCATAAAGAGAATGTGGCACGCACGCATGTTGACGTCTACCCCTTTCGGGCACATTTCAGTTAGTGACATCGTACCCCTTCCGCTTGAGGCTGCGCGAACTGCAGTGGTATGCACACACCATTCTCTTTACGCCATGTTGAATATAACATATTCACTGAACACGTTCAAACCTGTGGGTCTTTACCGTGTGTGCGATAAGCACAACTAAACTAGCTTCGCTGGAAACAATATAAATATTTGTGACAAAGAAAATTTGACAAAAATCAGTATTTCTAAATATTGTTACTAAACCTAATCACCATGGATTTGTGGCTAAAAGAAGGAACTTTGAAATGAAAAGCAAGTTCTTCTAGTACTCCAACTGCGGCCGAAATGAATGAGCAAAATATTGTGACATTTCAAAGTGAGGATGAACAATCACAGTCTTTTGTTGCCGAAAAATCTGTTAGTACCAGTGAGTTATCCAAGGTGAAAGAATTTCCACCGAAGTATATCAAAAAGCAAGGAGAAGCAGGTGTTAAAAGACCAAAACGAAAGTATGATGAAAGTTATTTGTCTTTTGGTTTTACGTGTGTTGGAAATAAAGATGTTCCTGATGCGCTGTGCATTGTGTGCAACAAAATACTAGCAAACAGTTCACTAGCTCCTGCTAAACTTCGTAGGCATTTGGAAACCAAGCATGCTGAATATAAAGACAAAGATATAAGTTTTTTCAAGAGGAAGCGTGACTTACTTGAAAATTGTAAACTTTTGATGATTAAAATTGCTAAAACAGAAAACAAAAGTGCAACAGAGGCATCTTATTGAGTAAGTTACCATATAGTGCTTGCCAGAGAAGCTCACACTATTGGAGAAACACTTATCAAGCCTTGCGCGAAAGATATTGTAACGTGCATGTTGAGTGAGCAGTCTGGTAAAAAAAATTGTGCTGTACAGTTGTCAAATAATAGTGTTGCACGCCGTATTAAAGATCTTGCCGATGGCATAGAAAAAGAGCTAGTTTGCCGACTGAAAATTTGCCATGAGTATTCATTGCAGCTAGATGAGTCTGCTGTTGTTTCAGGACTTACTGTGCTACTAGTATTTGTCCGATATAGATTTAAGAATATTATTGAAGAGGACCTGCTCTTATGTGAATTTCTGCAAAGCAACACAACTGGAGAAGCACTATTCAACTGCATCAACAATTTTATCAGAAAGCATGAAATTAGTTGGGGAAAATGTATTGATATATGTACTGACAGTGCTCGGGCAATGATCGGGAAGATGAAGGGAGCTGTATGTAACACGAATCATAAGTGTGGCACCAGAAAGCACTAAGAGCCATTGTGTTCTACACAGAAAAGCACTTGCAGTTAAAAAAATACCACCATATCTGAAAATTGTGCTCGATGAAGCAGTACAAATTATCAATTTTGTCAAATCTCGACCACTTCAATCCAGGTTATTTAACATTTTGTGTGAGGAAATGGGTAGTCAGCACAAAGCGCTTCTTTTACATACGGAAGTGAGGTGGCTATCCAGAGGAAAACTGCTTGTGAGGCTTTTTGAGCTTCATAGTGAACTACTGGTATTCTTCACTTCAGATAATTCAGGATGAAAATTTAATGACTGTCTGACAAATTCCTCATGGCTAATAAGACTTGCGTATCTTGCAGATATTTTTGCAAAATTAAATGAAATTAATCTGTTGCTGCAATGAAAGAATGTGACCATTTTTACTACAATGGATAAAATTTCATTGTTAAAAAAGAAACTGCAATTCTGGGCATCTTCTGTAGAACAGAATAACTTTGACTGCTTCCCTACAGTACATGAATTTCTGACTGAAATAAATTCTACAGTCCATGAAGAAGTTTCCAGCACCATTTTACAGCACTTACGTGACTTGCAGGCCTCTTTATTAGAATATTTTCCTACAACTACTGATAATAATGCTTGGGTTCGAAATCCGTTTGTAATTACAGCCAAACCAGTGGTCTTTACTGCGCACGATTATGAAAGCCTAATTGACTTAATTTCTGACTCTGATTTGAAACAAAAGTTTAAGGATCTTCCACTGAATAATTTTTGGAGCAACCTAATAGAAGAGTACCCTATTGTGGCTAAACGTGCAGTTCGAGTGCTCCTTCCTTTTGCTACAACTTATTTGTGTGAGACGGGATTTTCGTATTCTACTGCAACAAAAACCAAATATAGGAATAGACTTGATGCTGCGCCTGACATGAGGATTCAACTTTCCAGCATTATTCCTAATATTAAGCGAATTTGTGATAGGAAAACGCAAAAACACCAATCCTATTAAATCCAAATTTGTATTTCTGTTTATAAAAATAGATTTTCCTAGTAAAAATCTAATTTGTTTGGTGTTTGTGTATATATAAAAACAGGTTTTTTTTAGAAGAACACTGTTTTTAATTTTGACTCTTGCACTTGATTTTTGTACTACTTTACACACACTTTCCAGTTAGAAATTGTTAGTTCAAGTTATTTTAAATTTGTATTTTTGCTTTGTTTTATAAAATAAAATATATTTGAGCATAAATAATGCAATTTTTTGTTTGAAAACCAAACGACTACAAAATAATATAACTGTATATAGGCTAAAAAGTGTTCCGTAGCCAAAAAAGTTTGGAAAACGCTGCTCTAAGTAATGCCTAGACCAGATCTGTTTCTTGCTGTATAGCTCATGTACCACAACTCTTTCAGAAAGGGGAATGATGAGCTATTTCTATTTATGGGCTAATGGACCTGATTGTAGCACACATGCCTTTTGACAAGGCTTCCAAAAATAAATTAGGATATCTGCAGAGTAATGGCTCAAAGAGGAGCAGTTTTAAAAGGTGAACAAAACAATGAGAACACCACTTTATCCTCCTTCAAACCCCTTCTTAGCATTAACTTCTGCTGGGATGCATATAGAAAACTGTCCTCTGATCGTGGTGAGGCAGGTGGCAAGTTGTGATTACTGTGACTATTGCTACTGACTGGTTTGTTACATTTACAAAGTGGGCAGAGAGCTAGTCCATGTTAAATCAGCGTATTATTACTGTTATTCTGTCCTCTTTTCCCAACCACTCACATCTCTGTTTCATCCACCTGTTACATCTTGTCTTTCAGACAGAGGCTGCCATTTTCTATGTGTTTGTACAGTGCCTGGCACAATGTCTCACAAACTGGTGGGGCGCCTAGGTACTTCCACAATATATATAAAATAATAAACTAATGATTGCAAGTGGGAGATCTGGTGCAAACAATCACAATTTCTATACATGAAATATCCTGTATCATACCGAGGACAACAAGGGTGCATCTTTCCCATCTAGTTGAAAGAAAGCCTTCCGTAATTCGGTAAATAACCCCCTCAATTCAGATTCAATGACAGATTTCTCCAAGGATCCTGGAATTGAATAAATCTGAGGGAATCAGAAATTTCAGTTATTACCCCCACCCCACACCCTTCTTTGTTCCTATTAAGAGTGTACAATTTCTGAACATTCCCATAGAGCTGAGGATGACGGAATCATATTAATATGGAAATGACATTACATCAGTCATAATACAGTCCCCAAAAGTTGTGACCTACAAACATACCAACTTTACTAAAATCAAAGAGAGAAGTAATATCATTATATAAAAATTCCCTAAAGTGGCTCCAGTGAAGTCACAGTACCTCCCATCAAGGATGAGAGAGGACTTCCTTCAGAAGCAACTTCTCACCCATCAAGGGCCTAGACAGCATCTCCATCAGTGCGCCTGGGCTTCCTTTACTTGCAGATTTATGTGAACAAATATAGCACCCAATGGGTGAGACATAGATGGAGGCGTAATTCTAACCTAGATCCAGGGCAAAGTATGCCATGCATTCATCTGAACAGCCAATCAGCACCGAGTCCTCTATCATCTGTTCATTCTGTCTGAACTTCCCCAGCATGCTTTTCATTTCTAAACAACAGAGGAAAATGGAGGAGAAAGCTGATAAACTTACACTAAAACAAAAACAACAACAACAGCTTAATATTTAAGGCTCCTACAGACCAGGCCAATGGAACTAGGCCACATCACAGAAGGGATTTCCTATGGCTTGTGGAAAAGGTGTGAGACTGGGAAAGCACCTTGAAATAGCTGATTCATGGTGCTGTTGACAACAGTCCCCTGAAGTGGGGAGAGTAGTAAACCATTATACCTTCCCTTCCAAGGGTAAACCCTCAAGACAAAGCTCACATGTGGGGAAGGGAGAAAAGAGGTACGTGGTGGTTCTAGAACAGAGGTGGGCAAACTACGGCCTACAGGCCACATCCGGCCGGTGGGACCCTCCTGCCCGGCCCCTGAGTTCCTGCCCCGGGAGACTAGCCCTGGGCCCCTCCCCCGCGGTGCCCCCTCCCTCACAGCCTCAGCTCGCTCCACCGCCAGCGCAATACTCTGGGCGGTGGGGCTGCGAGATCCGGGGCAGCACAGCTGCAGAGCCTGGCCTCACCCAGTGCTCTGTGCTGCGCGGTTGTGTGGCTGGCTCCAGCTGGGCAGCACGGCTGCCTGTCCTGGCACTCTGAGCGGTGCAGCTGTAGCGCTGCCAGCCACCAGTGCTCCAGGCAGCGCGGTAAGGGGGCAGGGAGCAGAGGGGTTGGCTAGAGGGCAGGGGAGTTCGGGGTGGTGATCAGGGGCGGGGGTGTGGATAGGCGTTGGGGCAGTCAGAGGGCGGGGAACAGGGGGGGTTGAATGGGGGCAGGGGGTCCCAGGGGGCAGTCAGGAATGAGAGGGGGGGTTGGATGGAGCAGCGGGGGGGCAGCCAGGGGCAGGGGTTCTGGGGGCGGTCAGGAAGAAGGGGTGGTTGGATGGGGTAGGGGTCCCGGGGGGGCAGTCAGGAATGAGAGGAGGGGTTGGATTAGGTGGCAGGGGGCAGTCAGGGGCAGGGGTTCTGGGGGCAGTCAGGGGACAAGGAACAGGGGGGGGTTGGATGGGGCAGGAGTCCCAGGGGGGCAGTCAGGAAGGAGGGGGGGGTTGGATGGGGTAGGGGTTCGGGGGGGCTGTCAGGGGACAGGGAATGGGGAGGGGTTGGATGGGGCAGGAGTCCCGGGGGGGGGGGGCCATCAGGGGGTGAGAAGCAGGAGCGGTCAGATAGGGGACAGGGTGGGGCCGGGCCACGTCTGGCCTCAGGCAAAAAGTTTGCCCACCCCTGTTCTAGAATGAAAGGAGTCAGGTGGAAATAAAGAATCCAGTTTATCCACCGGCTTTTGGACCATGATTGTGCAGAGCAAGAAGAGCATACAGTCTAGTACTCGGGGACCTACAATGTGCCTCTCCCCTACAATTATTTGTGTCTCAGAATGTATTGTATTTCCACCAAAGAAACTCTCCCAAGTTATACACCTTCCTTGTCAACTTTATATCTCACTTATAAACCATTAGCTTCAAAGGAAATGGCCCCACATATTTAAACCTGATTAAAAATATTGTCTCTAAATAAATATTAGTAAATGGATTAGACCTTTGTAGATACTATTTATACTTACAAAGAATTAGTTCATGTCCATTGGCCAAGGCTTTAGATGGTAATCCTAAACACAGTTATTTGATGTTAATAAATAATACCCTGAACATAAAGTGGAGAACACTCTCCCATATGACTTAATAAATTTCCTGATTCTTCATCATGATCAGTCTGAGATAAAGATACAAAGCTCTAAGATCTTTACAACATACATGGTATCAACTAAAATCTGGTTAGTGGAAGAAACTTGGGTGTACATCGTTTTGGCTGGTTAATCTACAAAGATGTTTACTATTGACCATCAGCTTACCTGCTACACTTATCTGTGGTGCCAAGTACTTGCTCCCAACTTTCTTAAGGAATGGAGAGAGATTGTGAAAGAGGTAGAATGTTCCTGAGTTCTGGGCTTGCCTACAGATGCCATCATCTTCCTTTAGCTCAAACAAGTATCTGCAATTGTGAAAGAATCAGGAAGATCATTGCAAGACCAAGCCTAGATCAGGAATGGTACACTCATTATTAACAGAGAAATGGAACAGAATGCATGATATAGTATCTTTCATATTCAGGGGCAGCCCTAGACTAGCTGCCAGCAACTGGCGCCCTAGGAGAACCATGCAATCGGCACCTCCCACCCCCAAGTCCCAAGGGCAGATCTAGGCTGAGGTTTTTGGTAAACTGGGAAATATTTTGCCCCTTTTTCCTTTTAAAGTTTTTTAAGCATTTTTTTTTAAACAGAGGCTTAATTATTCAGTTTGTCCATCCGTCCGTCTGTCTAACCAATGTTTCTGAGATCAGATAAAATAGACACACAACATTTTCAGAATAGATTTGTACACGACAGCTAGATGATTCATAGATTCATAGACTCTAGGACTGGAAGGGACCTCGAGAGGTCATCGAGTCCAGTCCCCTGCCCTCATGGCAGGACCAAATACTGTCTAGACCATCCCTGATAGACATTTATCTAACCTACTCTTAAATATCTCCAGAGATGGAGATTTCACAACCTCCCTAGGCAGTTTATTCCAGTGTTTAACCACCCTGACAGTTAGGAACTTTTCCTAATGTCCAACCTAAACCTCCCTTGCTGCAGTTTAAGCCCATTGCTTCTTGTTCTATCCTTAGAGGCTAAGATGAACAAGTTTTCTCCCACCTTCTTATGACACCCTTTTAGATACCTGAAAACTGCTATCATGTCTCCTCTCAGTCTTCTCTTTTCCAAACTAAACAAACCCAATTCTTTCAGCCTTCCTTCATAGGTCATGTTCTCTAGACCTTTAATCATTCTTGTTGCTCTTCTCTGGACCCTCTCCAATTTCTCCACATCTTTCTTGAAATGCAGTGCCCAGAACTGGACACAATACTCCAGTTGAGGTCTAACCAGCGCAGAGTAGAGTGGAAGAATGACTTCTCGTGTCTGGCTCACAACACACCTGTTAATGCATCCCAGAATCACGTTTGCTTTTTTTGCAACAACATCACACTGTTGACTCATATTTAGCTTGTGGTCCACTATAACCCCTAGATCCCTTTCTGCTGTACTCCTTCCTAGACAGTCTCTTCCCATTCTGTATGTGTGAAACTGATTGTTCTTTCCTAAGTGGAGCACTTTGCATTTGTCTTTATTAAACTTCATCCTGTTTACCTCAGACCATTTCTCCCTTGTCCAGATCATTTTGAATTTTGACCCTATCCTCCAAAGCAGTTGCAATCCCTCCCAGTTTGGTATCATCTGCAAACTTAATAAGCATACTTTCTATGCCAATATCTAAGTCGTTGATGAAGATATTGAACATGGGATATTTCAGTCACATTTCAAATAAAAATGCATTAAAAATGTTCATTATAATTTTTATTATTACAAATCCAAAATCATCTATTACGCTCTCCTGCTTTAACTGCCATTACCACCACATCCAATATAGAAAGAAATAAGAAAACTCTTCAATGAACTTTAACCTGTATTTACAAAAAACTCCAAATAAAAAAAATACTCTGTGCTCTTAAAACATGACTTTTCTTGCTTTAAGTTTTGAAAATTCAGTCACTAGTTCTTTTAGATCCAGTTTTCTAGTTATTTCATGCTCTATTGACATTGTGGCAAGTCCAACAAGTCTCTCTTGCACCATTATTGAACGCAGATATGTTTTTATCAATTTTAACTTTGAGAAGCTACGTTCCCCACTAGCTACAGAAACTGGCAAAGTTAAAAGAATGCGTAGAGCTATAAAAATGTTTGGAAAACTGTCTGTGAGTTTATTTTCACAAACTTCAGTACTTCTTCAGGAGTGGAATGTTTCTTAAGTCGTCTTGAAAAAGCCTGAAGCTCACTAAACAAATCTATAGTATCAATGTCTTTTGAATTTTCATGAGTCAATGCCTACTCCAGTTTTATACAAAATTCTCTTATCTGTTTTGCTGTTTTCTTTTGCAAGTTGGAGATAACATATAGAAAGCCAAACACTGACTCTAGCTGCTGCATCTGTTGAAATCTTTCGTCAACCGAGTGAATAGCAGTATGAAGGACTGTGAAGTAGAAATTCACTTTGAACCTTTGCTTTGGGTTCTGAATGGGTGTGTCTCGTCCTTCATACGAAAACTGCTGTTTCTTTTGCCAAATGCGAACTGGCACTGGTTAAAATTCTGTCAGAAAGTCTATTTCTTCAGCAAGCTCAAGAGAATCTACCAGTGTTCTTTCAAACACTTCATCACTTCTGAATTCCTCCAGAATATTTTTAGTTTGCTGCAGTTTTTGAATAGCAGAATGTATGTTCAAGTTCTTTTCCTGAAGCTGCTTACTAGTGAGGTTAATCTCGAAAAGGATATTATACCACAAAATGAGTGAAGTCACAAATTTTAACTTGGAAAGGCCATTTGCAAAAGCTTCCGCATTTGAACGTGCCGTATTGCAAGATGATCCAATAAAGGTAGTATCATCAGAAATTTCAATTAGGGCATTATAAATGTTTCCAAGTTCATAGTGAAGAGGCTTCAAAGCATCAGTGCGACTCTCCCATCTTGTCTGACTAAGTGGTTTCACAGTTAGAGAATTCACATGGCGAGTCAGAATCTCCCAATGGCGTGTTGAGCCTGAGAAAAACACATAAACATGTTGCACCAGGTCAAAGAAGCTGCTTGCCTCCAAACAGCATCTAGCAGCATCATTGACAACCAAATTCAGAGAATGTGCGCTGCAAGGAACGAAAATGGCCCTAGGATTGATTTCCATCATTCTCCTTTGCACACCATTGTCTTTACCCTTCATATTACTCCCATTATCATAGCCTTGGCCACATAAGTTTTCAACAAATAATGACATTGTTTCAAGCTTTTGTAGAATAGTTTCAGTCATAAATGCTCCAGTCGTCTCCTTCAGTGGTACGAAACCCCAAAAATGTTCCTTTATGAGCACTTCAACATTATCTTCATCTGCAGACTTTTCCATATCCACAAAACGAATGATCATCGTCATTTGTTCAACATGACTCACATCTGGTGTACAGTCCAGTATTATTGAAAAGTATTTTGCAGAATGGGCAGCTTCTACAATTTTCTTTTTAATGGCATTTGCTAGGATTTGAATCAGTTCATTCTGCATATTTTTTCATAAGTAATGAACCTGTGTTTCATGATCACTTATTTTACGTAGATGCTCCTTCATGACTGGATCAAACAAAGCTAGGTATTTAACAAATTTTAAAAAGTTTCCATTACATGGAGTGTATAATTTTTCATTTCTACTGTGGCCACGGACTGCTAAATTTTGCCCACTGAGTACTCTCACTAAAGCAATCAGACGCTCTAATATTTGTTGTCAATATTCTTCTTTTTCCTTGATCACACGTAAATTTTCTTCAACGATAGTTTTTCCTTTTTTCAATCGTAATTAAAGCTCTTTCCAATTTTGAAAACTTTCCAAATGTTCTGTACTTCTTTCATGTGAAGAGAGAATTGAAGATATGTTTTTCCAGTCTTTCAAACCATTTTCAGTAAGTGATGTACCAATTACTTGATTTCTAAACAACTTGCAGCAAAAGCAAAACACAGAGTCCTTTGACACTGAATATTGTACCAGTTTCGATGAATTTCCTCCCCATTAATGAGTTTCATCTTGTAATGCTGAGCAGAGAATTTTCTTTTATTTCCATCCTTAGGGAAGGGAAATTCATAAACTTGTTCGGGTCCATGTTCCATGAGAATTTGCCGCACACTGTCATCACATCTGGGCCATGAAGCTGGGTCCCTATACTGTCACTTGTTTGTAACTTCCTCATCCTTTCTTCCTTCTACTTCATTTACTTCAATTTCTGCATGTGATTCTGAAGGTGAATAAATTTGCTCCACTTCCATATCAGTCTGATTATGTGAGCTTCCTTCATCTAGAAGTTTCCATCATCTTGAGTTTCCAAACTGCATTTTTGTGGAGTGAGCTACCCTCATCTCAAAGTAATATACCTTCATCTTGATCAGGGGTTCTCAAACTGGGGGTCAGGACCCCTCGGGGGGTTGCAAGTTTATTACATGGGGGGGTCACGAGCTATCAGCCTCCACCCCAAACCCCGCTTTGCCTCCAGCATTTCTAATGGTCTTAAATATATTTTAAAGTGTTTTTAATTTATAAGCGGGGTCACTCTCAGAGGCTTTTTATGTGAAAGGGGTCACCAATACAAAAGTTTGAGAACCACTGATCTTGATGTTCCAAACTGCTTCCATGCCGATGTGAGCTAACCTCCTCTCCAAGTAAAATTCCTTCATCTGGATGCTGTGAACTGCTTTCATCTTTATTTGGATTAAAGAGAAGATATTTCAGGAAGGATCCCTGCTGTTTTGCTTGGTCCTTTTCCTTCTCAGCCTTTCGTTTACAATACTCAGCTCCTGAGGGTTTTTTTCTTCCTCTTTCTGCCATGGGACATTTGAATATTGTTATGTTCTGTGCTCCCAACTGCAAGCATTATAGCATTAAGGATGGCTGACACACCACATGGTTGGTCATTTAAATCACATTGCAGCCATCCCAACACGTCTTTTCACTGCTTAAAGGTTCAATGATTAGTAACATACACTCATACATACACCTATTAAAACAGTTAGTTACAGCGTTTACACGGAAACAAAATGACCTTTTTCGACATTATAACCCAACACCGGTTGTTTGAAAAGTAATCCCCTTCCTCACAGTTACCTGCTTGAGGTGTGACGTCATCACTTTCCTAGTCTATAGTGTTAACGCTGTTACTTTTCTTTTATGGACCTTATTTATTACATGTGAACCAGTTATAACAAAGAAAAGTTCATAATTATACAGCCCGATAATAATGCTAAGGTTTAATAACACTTAAAGATATTCACATTTTGGATTTATAATGCTGAAAGACATTATTCTTTGGCACCAAGAAACATAATTTTCTGCAGTATTCGCTCAATTCTTAACCATCTACCTGCGACGTGTGTTAAAATGACCATTTGACATGTATCAACTTGCGATATCTTCGCTCTACATGAATTTCCAGCTATGCGACCTTGATGTATATTCAAGTTAGGTGTCACTAGCATTGCAGCTCTTGCCACTGGCAGATGTGTTTCACTGTGGCTGAGTTATTGCTTATCAAAATTGCGGAGTGGGTCATCTTGACCCTATGTCGCAAATTGCATTTTTTTTTGCTAAAATATTATTTATTTTTGCAGTAAATATTTGACGTAGTAATAAATTTTCAGAAATGTAGAGAAAAGAATTATAATTCATATTCCGTCCATACACGCACGGGAATTGAAATAATGACATCTTTGTTATTTTATTTGTATTTGTTTTTCATCTTTTTCTTTTATTTATTTATTTATTCATTTTATTTTTTTCCTCTAATTTGGTGCCCCATTTAACGTGGCACCCTAGGCAACCGCCTAGTTTGCCTATATGGACAGGCCGCCCCTGTTCATATTCCAGATATTTCCAAAGCTTTGTAGAGCAAGATGCTAGTTATTGGTGGGTAGTGACTGTACAGGTGAAGGCAGAACAATCATGCACTCACTAACACCTCACAAGCAGCCTTTAATGTCAGACATTATTTTCAAACACACTATAACCCACCCCCCAAACATATGTCCTCTATTTTATACACATAATCATTTCTGTGAAGAAATAGAATAGATGTCTTTCTACCTCACAAAGGTGCTCGGAGCCCGGAGGATCCTACTCCTCATTTGTATTGTATTTCCCCACTTCTGAAGGCTCTACGTGATGTTTGACTGGCTTTACAAACAAGGAAGGCTGGATATGTCTACTCTTAAGTAAGTCAACACAGCTCCTAATTTGGATGACTGGATCAATTTGGATGACTGAATCACTGAGCAATATGAGGCTCTCCCTGCCCTGCTGATTCAGGAAGTAAAGATGAAGCTCAACTCTTGAAAAAAGACACTCCATGTTGGACTCTGTCTACACTACGGAAATGAATCGTAGTTGATGATGGATGGCAGAAACTGCTTTCCTCAAACTGTTTGAAGTAGTGCTGAAAACTGTTGTTGAACTGATGATCAAGTTCAAGGAATATTTGAGAAACTTCACTGCTAGCATGCTTTCCTACAGTAGGAATTGATTCAGTTTACCTGACTTCAGCAGTTTTCAGCACTATTAAAAGGAACCTGGGCCTTTTGACACCTGTTGTGTAGACAGTGTAGTGCACTGTGTTATCACTGGACTATAGGATTAGCCACAGATGCAGAATTTTAGCAAGAACACATATGGAACACTGGATACATGAGCACCAAGCTCTGGTCTTCCCACTCTGTAACAGAAATAAGATAAGAACTTACCGCATTTTTCTAACATAGGTAGAGTGTAACCTGCACCACAGAGAGGGAGTTCTGTATACACCTTGATAAATCATAGCTCTCACCAGAACCTGAGAGAAGCTGCCTCTGACCAAAACAAAAGCATAGCATGCAGTGTAATGAATCTCTACGAATGAGTTTAAAAAGGGACAATGTTCCAATGTAAAAAAGAAATATATCTCTCTTCTACAGAATCCATAGGATGCAGAGGGCACACTTCCTAAAATATTGTTCAGTTTGGCCTTGGGCTTCATCCACACCCCAGGAACCTCATTATCCTAACTCAGTTTTATACACTTTTCAAAGGCAGTTCCAAAATAGCTGTGTATATATATATTTGCACAGAGAGAGAGAAAGAGTTTGTGTTGGTCAAGAAGTTCTTGCAGAAATTGCTGTAAACAAAGATTAAATTGTGCTGTCCTAATGTGTGTGTCTCTGTGATTAAGGATAATAAAGTTAATTACTATGTTGTCTGTTTTCTAAAGAAAGCTATTCCAGCTCATCAAACTGAACATCCTAATGCAACAACCAGAAAATCTATTGGGAATGCAAAAATGACAGTGAAGAATTAAAGACAAAATATCAGATGCAGAAGAGAACTCCCCAAGTTAGAAGGAAGACAGCAGTTGCAGCTGCATCAGTCTCTCTAGGTAGTTGATGATTTTGTACCAAAGAAACCTGCCACACTTTTAGCTGAGACAATTACATAACTCACTTTGCCTTCTGGGTAGTTGTCTTCCTGACATTTTGGAGTTGAGGGCAACATTATCTATAGTGTCTTTTCTGAAGAATTGATGAACAGTGATTCTTAATTAAGTATTAAATATTTGGCTCTTATATAGCACTTCCTAACCATAGATCGCAAAGCATTTTACAAAGAAGTTAAGTACCACTAGCCTCATTCATAGGTGCTGGAACTAGGGATGGCTTGAAGTAATTTCCATTATATACAAGGTTTATAATTTGGTTCAATGGCTCTCAGCACCCCCACTATAAAAATTGTTCCAGCACCCCAGCCTCATTTTACAGATGGAGAAATTTAATCAACGGAAAAGAAGATTCTGTGGATACTCCATGCAATTCTACACTAGCCATTATGGAGAGTACTCTGTTCCTGACACTTGGCCCACAGAAATGGGAACTTATAAAAATATTGCAAAACTGTGTACATGATTATGACATGAAATTACTGAAAGAGTTTAATTGTCTCAATGATCAGATTTGAAAGGGATCTTAGGTATCGGGTTAAAAATTATGTGGCTCTAGCAGGAACCAGTCTTTGATCTTTGTTTCTCCATCCCCACTACTCCCAGATCAGTTGGGATTCATTTTTTTTCTGGTGTAATACTGGATGAACTGATTGCAGTCTGAGATTTGGGACGAGATTTGGATTGATCCTGGGAACCAGCAAGGCATTTCTGTTTTATTCCTTTTCCTGGTTTGGATGCTATGGAGCAGCACTGTCTCCTCCTGATTCCACCACCAGATGTATGTTCATCAAAGTACCAGGCAATTTTCATCCCTGGGATACCATCATTGACTTCAGTGGAGTCACAGCAAGGTTGAATTTTGGCCATCTTTTTTAAGGCCCTTCCTTCCAGCCCTTATATAATAACTTTTGTTAAATTAATGGAGATATCCCATCTCCTAGAACTGGAAGGGACCTTAAAAGGTCATCGAGTCCAGCCCCCTGCCTTCACTAGCAGGACCAAGTACTTGATTTTGCCCCAGATCCCCAAGTGGCCCCCTCAAGGATTGAACTCATAACCCTGGGTTTAGCAGGCCAATGCTCAAACCACTGAGCTATCCCTCCCCCCTAAAGTACTAGCACATTTTTTAAAATGGAAAATAGCTCCCCTTACTTTCACAAAATTAATTTGGAAGCATTGTGAGCTCTATACATGGTATCATTACTTGCAGGATTCTATGAAATGGAACATTTTGATAGACCATGTGTGGGCAAACTTTTTGGCCTGAGGGCCACATTGGGGTTCCAAAACTGTATGGAGGGCCGGGTAGGGAAGGCTGTGCCTCCCCAAACAGCCTGGCCCCCACCCCCTATCCACCCCCTTCACTTCCTGTCCCCTGACTGCCCCCCTCAGAACCCATGACCTATCCAACCCCCCCCCCGCTCCTTGTCCCCTGACCGCCCCTGCCCCCCGAGGACCTCACCCCCTATCAACCCCCCGCCGCTCCCTGTCTGCCCTGACCCCTATCCACACCCCCACACCCTGACAGGCCCCACACGCCTATCCAATCCCCCCGTTCCCTGTCCCCTGACTGCCCCCCTGGAATCCCCCTGTCCCTTATCCAACCCCCTCTTCCCCCACCACCACTCAGAGTACCAGGACAGGCTGCCGCGCCGCCCGGCCAGAGCCAGCCACGCTACCGTGCAGTCTAGACTAGACAGCGGGGCAGGCCGGTGGCTCACGCAGCCGTGCTGCCTGGCAGGAACTCGCAGCCCCGCCGCCCAGAGCACTGGCAGCACAGCGAGCTGAGGCTGCGGGGGAGGAGGGACAGCAGGGAAGGGCCGGGGCCTAGCTTCCCCGGCCAGGAGCTCAAGGGCCGGGCAGGATGGTCTCGTGGGTGGGATGTGGCCTGCGGGCTGTTGTTCGCCCACCTCTGATCTAGTCTGTGAAAATCCCAAACACAGCATAAAGTTTAAGTGCAGATCAGTGTAGGAGTTAATAGAAAACTCTGTACTTGGCTCTAGAATGGACAGCTGGGAGAGGGTTCAGAATCTGACTGCAGAGGGCAATAACTCGTTCTTATAATAATAAAATGCAAAATCAGGAGATGAGAAGACTTTAACTCCTCAATTCTTTGGAGCCACAAGAAACATGGTTTGTATTTAACAATAATGAATTCAGGAGCTCTCAGGGCTTATGCACATTCAGATCTGCTACCCTGTCAATCCTGTTTATGTTGTATGCCCTGAGTAGGTGGGTGTCAGTCAATTCAAGTCCACACATTTCTGGTACTTACTGTAGTCAGTGCAGAAAGAATGCTACCTCGGACAGCAGGAAGTGCTTTGTAAAAGTCACACGCTGACGCACAGGATGTTAAAGGAAATGCAGCTTGTCTATTAATCTGCACTACATTTTTCAGAATGCCTTTCCCCACAGGGAGCTCTGGGAAGTGTAGTTCCACAAAGACTGCTTCAGAAGCCTCTCTCACTGTGGAGTCTGTGTTTGACAGTTCACTGTACATTTGCTCGTATTTTTCTTAACTCTGTGCATTAGTGGTGCTTTCTTGTAGTGAATTATTGATTTTCTACTAACAATTCATTAAATCAGAGAACCAATTCGCTAGATTCCCCCAAAACAAAGATGTAACAGACAACAGCAATGCTAGTGCTGTGTTTTGATCTATTTTTATAGAACACAGTAGTACTTTTTTAAGTTTTATCTTTTTTTGTGTCTGAAATGTGAGAAAACTATTTTAATGAGTAAGGTTAAGGATCTGAATCCTCCCTTTGCCCTTAATAAAGACAAATGTGTGAATATCAATATGCATGTGGTTTGCAGTGTTGGTCCCAGGATATTAGAGAGACAAGGTGGGTGAGGTAATGTCTTTTCTCCAACTTCTGCTGGTGAGAGAGAGAGAAGCTTTTGAGGCTCCACAGAGCTCCACTTCAGGTCTGGGAAATGTACTCAGAGTGTCACAGCTAATTACAAGATGAAACAGATTGTTTAAGGTAACTGCTTACCACATAGTTGAAGGGACCGTTCAAGGGGAATTGGTCCCTTGAAATATGTGTTTAACTACCTCTGCTAAACAATCTGTTCCACCTTGTATTTAGCTGTAACACTCTGAGTACATTTCCCAGACCTGAAGAAGAGCTCTGTGGAAGCTGGAAAACTTGTCTCTCCTACCGACAGAAATTGGTCCAACAAAAGATATTACCTCATGCCCCTTGTCTCTGTGTGGGGAAGGCGCAAGGAGATTGACAGATCTGTATAGTTTCAAAGCACTCAAGTCTATCTTTGAAATTGCAAGCGCACAACTATGATTAGAAAGTGAACTTTGTCAAGTAAGATGTCAATATAATTAAAGAGAATCTTTTTCATGCATTTATAATTGAACCAGCAAAGGGATTCTTCTCCAGTAGTGGAAAACATCAGTTCTGGGCTGAGATCTCCATTTAGCATGAAGAGTATCTTTATAACTGTATAACAATAAATGTGATTTATAAAGAATATTAACAGACACTTATTTAATTTGTCAGTAATTAAAATACTATAATAAGGGATTCCAGACATTTAATTAGAGAGCACAGGTCATAAAAACAACAAATGAGATACTTAGGGAAAACAGCACACTTGTTACTAGAGTGATGTACAATTATGTTACATTTAATTATGCTTGACTGTTGTTACTTGTGTGCTTTCTGAAACAGAGCAAACCCTCAGCCTCAACATATCAATCCACTAGGCAAATTGGATTAATTGAGAAAACAAAACCAACAAATCTTTCCTTAACAAGCTAAAGGATTGAAGTATAATCTGTAAGGAAAATGTCCATCCTGCTGTTAAAATATATATATATTTTTACCATGTCTGCACTGAGATATGAAATTTGCATAGCCTGGAAAATTATTTTCTGCACCACAATAGCCAGGTAGCTGGTTTTCAAAATCATGCAGCCATTCTTATCATATAATTCATTTAAGATGATAAATGGTGGCAATCGCTTTGGCATGTATATTATTTGTAAATGTTATAGGGCAGATCCTCAGCTGGTATAAACTGTTATAGATAGCTGCAATGATGGAGCTACAACAATTTATACCAGCTATGGGGCTGCACCTACATTAGGGTGGCCACTCATGCATTCCCAGAATTCCAGACATTCCAGTACTTTAGGGACTGACCTGGGCTTGCCCTGTCAGCATGACCCACCCTGCCAATGTGACCTAACACACATGGTGTATGCGAGGTCTTGCCCACAGAGTGACACACTCTTCAAAATGGCATCCCCCATCCAATACCAGACATATCCATGTCCAGTTTTCTCTCAATACCTGATGGGGGACAAACCACACCAAAAGAGGACTGTCCAGTTTCAAACTTGATGAATGGCTTGCCTGACCTATATATTACATTAAACTCCTCATTCCATGTGCTAGTGGTAATCCCATCAGCTAAGTAAAGGCTTGTCTAAACAAATAGATTTCACACAGATTTCTGAAGCTTGCTATATCTGAGCTTTGGCAGGCCTCCAGGGGAAGTGAGTTCCAGAGGTTTAGACTTTTCTCTGAGAATACCTTGCTGCTGCTCCAGAAATTAACAGAAAGAGCAAACCAGCAGGTTGTAAGCAGTATCTATGAACATAGGTGATCTCTCAGTAGCTGAGATGCAAGTCATTGAGGCCTGGATCCACAAAGGGATTTAGGTGTTGCAACGCTCAGCATCACAGACTCAGCACCTGACTTTTAGGTGCCTAGAAAATTACAGAAACAATACTGCAAGCCACAAAGCCTGATTTAGCCACCTAGGCTTCTATGAAATGAATGGGGCAGTGTAGGCACCTTAGAATGCAATCTATAAAAACCAGCACAGTAGGCAGGGAGCTGCCTAAACAAGCCAAGGGAAGATACTGATGTGGTCTAAATAGGTGCCTAAATCATGGCTGCAGAGATGTGCCTATTTCTATTTAGCAATCCACAAATGGGAACCCATCTCCTGTTGTCAGGTGGCTGAAGTGCCTAAAGCATTTCTTACAGGGAGGGGCATGTGCAGGAATTTAAATCTGACCCCTGGGGGAGGGGGAGGGGGAGGGGGGGGGAGGCTCAGAAGCTTGCTGCCCCTCCTTCCCCCTGACCCTAGGAGGAGCTTGATCTTCCCTCCCTCCCTCCCTCCACCTAGCCCTGGCCCCACCCCAAGATCAATCTTCCCTCCCTGCCCTGGCCTCAGGCAAGAGCTCAATCTTCTCTGCCTCTGCAGCCCCAGGGCCAGAGAAGTTCTGGGCCCCCAATGATTATTGGGGAGGAGGGAGGGTGCCCTGCTTACCCTCCCTTGTGCATGCCCTTCCTTGTAGGAAAGAATTAGGTACTACCTTGGCCCACACAAAACAGCTGGATGAGGAAGTGATGGTGGTGGTGCCATCAGCTAGCTATTATTAGTCCTATGAATTGAGCACTCACCTGGGATGTAGCAAAATTCAATTCCCCTATTGTTAATCCCCCTGCCTGATGAGGAGAAAGGATTTGAACTATCAGGAGGATGTGCTAACTACTGAATTATGGGATGATCTGATGTGGAGGACTCCTTCAATCTCTTTTGTATCTACTATGGATAAATACTGAAAGAGTAACTCAAGCAAGGGCACTAGGTCTCCTATGTAGGTGCCCTCACCACCAGGCTACAGGGTCATTCTCTTGCTCTTTTTTTTCTAGCCCACTGACTGTTTCACTGTGGATAAATACTTAAATAGTCATTGGGCTAAGCAAGAGAAAGTGAGAATAACTTTGTAACCTAGTGGTTAGAGCACCCACCTGGGGGCAGAAGACCCAGGGCCCAATATCCCAGATTAAATTGCTTATTATTTATCCTCTCAGGAATAAAGACCTGCAGCTGAGCCTGGGACTAGCTAGCTGAGTCTCCTGGCAAACTAATGAGCCCAGGTGAGCTACAGCAGAACCACCTGATTGACTAACCAGCCTGATTGGCTGAGGGGAACCAGCAGGCATGTTCTTAAGCCCAGTAGCAGCACCTTGCTGGTTATTTGATGTTTATGCTAGTAGCCACACTTGTGCTTGCCTTGTTCTTAGCTCTGTTTGTTTTCTGGCTCTGACCACCCAAGTGTCAGTTGCTGAGGATCCACAGTGGAAGAAAATCAACCAGAGAGAGCCACCATCCCAGACTATCTCAGTGCTCTGTGGTTAGAACACTGTCCTGAGAGATGAGACATCTGTTCAACTTCTTTTTCCCCATTAGGCAGAAAGGGAGGAATTGAACTAGGGTCTCACATCCCAAGTGAGTGTTCTACCACTGTGTTATAAGGTGGGCTCCATTTGCTCTTTAGTGGCTAGAGTTAGTGGCCTTTTACCCCACCTACCAGAGCAGACCTTGCATGTGAGATAGGTGAGTGACCACCCATCTTCCCTTAGTTTGTGGATTGTTTTGGGACTTAACTGGGAGATAGGCATCCAGATGCTAAAAGGCACAACAGTGTATCTGCCCAGAGGCAGAAACTGGGGAACTGAGTGAACCTTTATCCTGAAAATGTGGATAATGAGCAAGTTTAGATGCCAACAGTGTTTGGTGGGAGTTCTGTGGATTGCAGTGATGCCTAAATCTTGGGTTTAGGTGCCTAAGGACCTTTGTAGCACAGGACCTGATTACTAAGTCTGAGCCAAAAGCCCTTGTCCTGCAAATATCTGGACACATGCTTTTCTTTATCCCATGATTAGTCTCATTCAGTTGAACTACTGAAAGCAAGAGAACAAGCTTCTTGGGTCTGTTTCTTTTAAAATTGATTTAATAGAGAGGAAAGAGTATGTAAAATATGTCTGAGACACATTGCTGTCTGTAGGTGACTAGTTGGCTGTTGATTAACTGATGAATTAAAAAAGAGAAAATGGATGAAGAGTGAAAGCAGTATAGGCCCTGCTGGTAAGAGGAGGCTGTTAATTGCATTGTGGAGGAGGGGACATTTGCATGTTAGGCTGCTTCACTGGGTGATTCAATATGATGAAAACACTGGGGTAGGAAATATCTGAGGACCCTATGCACTGTCTTGTTTAATGGCAATGTGTGAACCAAAAACATTTGGGAGATGTGGTGTTTGTGATAATCAAGGATATGATTAGTTTTCCCATATGGATGTTGTTGATAGGGTAAGATCACATGTTTCAAAAGCTTTCCAACATTAAGTTGTGAAAAATGCTTATCTGCATGAATGATTCATCACAAACTGGCAAGCCAAAGAAATCATTGATCAACCTACCCTAGACTGTCTGGATATAATTGAGGAAGCGATTGACTCTGCAGTAATTGGGGGAAGTGATTATTCCACTTTATTCAGCACTGGTGAGGCAACATCTGCAGTGTTGTGTCCAGTTTTGGGCCCTCCACTACATAAAGGATGTGGACAAATTGGAGCAAATCCAGTGGAGGGCAACAAAAATGATTAGGGGGCTGGGTACATGACTTATGAAGAGAGGCTGAGGGAACTGGCCTTATTTAGTCTGCAGAAGAGAAGAGTAAGGGGGGATTTGATAACAGCCTTCAACTACCTGAAGCAGGGTTCCAAAGAAGATGGAGCTAGGCTATTCTCAGTGGTGGCAGATGACAGAACAAAGAGCAATGATCTCAAGTTGCAGTGGGGGAGGTCTAGATTAGATATTAGGAAAAACTATTTCAACTAGGAGGGTGGGGAAGCACTGGAATGGGTTACTTAGGGAGATGGTGGAATCTCCATCTGTAGAGGTTTTTAAGACCTGGTTTGACAAAGCCCTGTCTGGGATGATTTAGTTGGGGTTGGTCCTGTTCTGAGCAGGAGGTTGGACTAGATGACCTCCTGAGGTCTCTTCCAACCCTAATCTTCTCTGAACTAGTGGAGGTGGGGAAAAGAGTGGTTCTATTTCTTACAAATCCTTTGGTTTCTATTAATGGTTGTACTGGTAACTTGGCATGTTGCTTTATATAGACAAAATAACAGAACTTAACTACTGACCTTTACAAAATAACTGCAGTGGTTATTTGCTTTAAATCAGCTTGATAAGTTTGTTCTAGAAACTAACAAAGTGAAACTTCAGGAAACCTCTTGATAGAACATTTTCTTTGCTAGAAAGAGCCCCCTCCAGAACAAGGTTGAGGCACCATGGCCTTACTATTTTATGAAGTACCCATGGTCAGCTAGTCACTATTGAGACTGCCAGTCTAATCAACTTTTTATATAAGCACCTGTCAGTCAGGATCTGGACAAAAAAGACATTTTCTTTATAGATAAATTTTAACATAAAAATGACCAAGCTTTTCTTCTATTGCTAACATTGTGATTGGCTGACAGAAAGTAGTGAGCCGAGTTCTGCTCAATTATATCCATGCAGTGAGACTTTGGACCAGCCTAACTCAATCAGCTGCTTCTACTGCATGTACAGGGATTCTTTCTCTAATACTTTCTAAGCTGCCTATCTCTTGGGTACCTAAGCATCTGTCTTCTCTCACGAGGTAAGGAATGCTTGAATTGGCCAGGATGATGAGACTTCAGCAATCATTGAAATCATGTTTTCTTTATATGTAATGACACAGATTATTTTGAACATTTAACTGAATTGGGTCAGGGGTTGAAGTTTCCCATCTCTCTGCTAAAAATCTCAAACGTATTACAGTCAATGATACAAAACTAAAGCCCTTCCCGAGGAAGCCAACCATCCATAACAAGAAAAGTCACTGAATCTGGTTTACAGAATAGCACAAAAATAACGCAGTATGACATGGAATCTAAACTCTAGCTAACCAGTTCAAATTTGACTCAGCCTCATTGTGGTCAGAAGTCGGTGCAAGCAGATGTTTGATCAGTCACTCATTGGAAGTTAGGTTTATTTTTTGGAGAGAGAGGGAAGCCTTGTCCAGATCCTAACAGACAGGTATCTATATAAAAGGCTGACTAGACTGGCAGTTTCAACAGTGATTAGCTGCCTATGGGCACCACAAAAAATTGTGAGGCCACTATGCCCCAGCCTTGCTCTGGATGGGCTCGAACTCAAAGGGAAAGGGTAGTTACAGCTCCATGCATATTCTTTGTTTGGTCTTTACAAGCAAGGTTCCAGCAATGATATTTTTTGTGACACCTCTTTACTAAGAGCTACAATAATTAATTGCTCCATTCAAGATGTGACTGCTCCTTTTTTTTCTGCCTCAGGCAGCCATTGATAGACTAGACAATGAGTGCCTGCCTAAAGCAACAGAGGGTCCTGTAGCACCTTTGAGACTAACAGAAGACCTTGCATCTGAAGAAGTGAGGTTCTTACCCACGAAAGCTTATGCTCCCAATACTTCTGTTAGTCTCAAAGGTGCTACAGGACCCTCTGTTGCTTTTTACAGATTCAGACTAACACGGCTACTCCTCTGATGCCTAAAGCAAGAGTCCAACTTGAAGCAATTATGTGGTCTAAACCAATATTTTGCTGTAATTACAGCTTTAGTGGCTGCCAATAGCGGCAGTGCTGGAGCCATGAAGGCAGAAGAAACTACTGGGTCACATGCTGAGTGATTTTGTTCCTCTAATGCTATCCAAACAGGAAGAAGAATTTTTAAAGTGATGCCTCTCTGAGGGACAGGAACAGATTCCTGGAATAAGGAGGTTTCGTGATAGTTGGAAATGACAGTTGAGATCTGGGCCCCCCGGCTGATAAAATCTGCTCTCATGGGATCTGTTTGGAGGCTAACTGTCAGCGAATTGGGAGTGGGGGGCTGCATAGAAAATCTGGTACAAAATACTTTGAATTTTTGGGAAAGTTCTGAACCAGCCCATATCTGTCTATGACCTCTCTCTGTTTGGTAACCTGTACCTACAGCACAGTCTCTGATATCTTACTGTAACAATAATGAAGAGGAAATCCACTAAAATAACTAAAGGTATAAATAAACAGGGGGAAAGATGGGCCTTTTTCTTTTTAATTCTTGGTAAGAATTTCAGTGCCTTCAGTGTAGTTTTCAAACAAGCAATCCATAGAGGCTGGAGTCGTGTCAGATATTATGAACTGTTTGGATAATAGTGTTTGAACTGATCTTTACATAGATGCATGTGTATCATTCCAGTGTTTCCTGCTAGTGGTAGGAATTATTTCACTAGAAAGCTACCTAGACAGAAAAGTGGGAAGGCTTATTTTTAAGAAATGAGTCCCACTAAAAACAAGACGACTTCCCATCACTGCTCTGTCTACTACCCACACAGCTCGGAGGCAGAGGCTTAACTCATTGTGTGTAAGCAGACATCTTTCCAGGGGCTTGAAATTACTAAACTCTGAACTTTTTTTTTTAAATACCAATTGTGGTTTTAGGCCATGTGGATTACTCTCTGTAAAGTGGTGTACAATTCAAAATATGATGGTATTCAGATCTTAAAATTAATAACGGGAATAATTGTTGCTTAGATACTTATTTAGGCCTAGGGAAAAATCTTTTAGATCTGCACTGCGTCACTGTCTCCAGTGACCTGCTCTCATGCTGTCCTAACATTATAAGGCCACTAGGCCAGAGGGACCACTGTAATCATCTAGTCTGCCTGCATTAACACAGGCCATAGGACTTCTCTGAATTCATTTCTGTTTGAACTAGAGCATATCTTTTAGGAAAAACACTGCATCTTGATTTTAAAAATGCCAGTGATGCAGAATCTAGCACAACCACTGGCATTTTGTTCTAATTGTTAATTATCCTCACTGTTAAAAACTTGTCTTATTTCCAATCTGACTTTGTCTAGCTTCAATTTCCAGCCACTGGATCTTGTTATACCTTTGTCTGCCACAGTGAAGAGACAATTATCAATTTTTGTTCTGCATGTAGGTATCTATAGGCTCAAGGAGCTCAATCACTCTAAGGGCATGTTTTCCTTTTTTATCCATTCTTTTTATAAAAAAATCTTATAAAAATTGTTATTGAACTTGAACAGAGAGAAACTTAGTATATAAACAATTATCAATTGCCTATGGAAGTCCCTAAAGCTGTAGATCCATCAATGGCTATTAGCCAGGATGGATAAGGATGCAACATCAGGGATGCTCTGAGTGTCCCTACCTGTTTGCCAGAAGCTGGAAGTGGATGATGGGATGGATCATGATTACCTGTTCTGTTCATTCCCACTGAAACACCTGTCATTGGCCACAGTCAGAAGATAGGATAAGGGGATAGATGGACCATTGGTCTGACCCAATATGGCCATTCTTATGGTCTTATTGGCTAGACATACCAATCACTTTCTTCAATTTTGTGGAATTGATCACATTATTGATTATTTTCTCCTCTTCATCCCTTTCTCCTCTTCTTCCCCTTCTGTCTTGCCATTAGATCATTTCTTTTAGTCTTTATCTCCTACTTAGGTCCAAACTTTTGTTTTCCTTACATTTAAATATGTAAACTTTTTATTGTCCTATAAAAAACACTTTTTGTGATATTTTTTCTCCTTGTGTTTTGCTTATTTTAATATCCTTTTGAATTTAATTTTGACTGAAGGGATTTCTCATTTCCTTAGTTTGAGAACTTTTTTTGAATACTTTCAGTTTTGATGGTGAGGGATGACCCTCTTCCAGTAAACTCCAAAAAAAAAATTCCACCATTTTAATGGGGTCACCAGGGCTGACTTAAAATTGCTGGGGCCCAGGTCCCAAGCCCAAGGGCTTCAGCCCTGAGTGCCGGGGCTAAGATTACAGGCCCCCTGTCTGGGGCTGACTCCCGTGGGCTTCAGCTTTGGCCCTCACCCCCTGGGATGGTGGGGCTTGGTCAGGCTTAGGTTTCGGTCCCCCCTCCTGGGGTCCTGTAGTAATTTTTGTTGTCAGAAGGGATTTGCGGTGCAATGAAGTTTGAGAACCCCTGGTTTAGAATATAATTGCCTGTTGAGATTTTTCTGTTTATAGTAAGTCTAACTTCTGTCCTCTTAATTTTTTATATATTTTCTGAGATCAACTTTTCTGAAGTAATTTTAATTTTTTTTTCAACTTCACTGAGCAATGTTTGCTTTTTCTTTTTCTAATTTAGACTTTGTTAATTAAACTGTCCCTAATCACTGCTTTGAAGGCGTCCCATAAAGTCCTTTTAAAATCTGGTCAGCATTGTTTTCCTTAAACAATTGCATAATTTTCTCTATCTTAAACTCTCTTCTGGTCATACAGAAGTGTGGTGATTAATTTTCTTGTTCTAGGTGTCTCTCGCCAGTTTCTAATAAGAAGTAAAACTGGTGCAGGATCTGACAAGGAGATACAAAATCAGCACAGCAAGGCTGTTTTAAGCCAAGTTCTAGAGATTAAACTTATATCAGTTATCATATATATTTTGTGGGGAATTGAAAAGGAGTAATCTTTCTTCTGGACTGACATCTCCTGGAGTCCCACATGAAGTTAATTCATTAGAGATTGTCAGTGTCTGATTTCCTATACTTCATTATACTGCTTTCTGTCTCCTTTAACCTTGGGTCTAGAACACCATTATTTTTAGTTTCCCCAGTCCCTTCCCCCTTATTTTCCCCCTGAATCCCTCAAATATACTGAAACCAAAAACTCCCTAAATTCCTTCCCCCCTTCACAATGTGGTGATTTACCAAAGTCCCAGATGGATCTGACTAACCTGTCCACTCTTCTGGTATGAAGAAGTTCCTCTAGGGGGAACCTCAACATCCACTCCATGCAAAACTAGAGTACTGTTGTTTGTTTTAATAGGCCCAACAGCCTGTGGGGAGTTGTACTAACTAAGCTATATTTCTACTCCTCTTTCCCCCTATTTACATCTTTATTTTAGCACATGGTTACACCACTCTTTTTCCCCCAAATAATTTGTAATCCTTTATTTAATTCCTCATATTCTGGAATTTAAATAATACCCTTATGAGTGGTTCAGAGTATATCATAAGCAAAGGTGACACTCTGCTTTGTTTCTTAAATCTGAGAAAGATGGGGGAAAGCAATGAGACAGCCTTCTGGATGTCCATCTCCTTATGAAACTTTTTCTTGACTTTCCTGTTCAGTTTTTGGGTGATCTCTCTCCTATATTTTATTGCCAATCTTTATTTTGACTTGCTTGTTCAATGTCTACAAAAACAACAAGGAGTCTGTGGCACCTTAAAGACTAAGATTTATTTGGGCATAAGCTTTCGTGGGTAAAAACCTCACTTCTTCAAAGTCTGTGTCCTCTTGGGAACAAGGTATGTCTTCTAATCCTTTAATCATTCTTGTATCTCTTCTCTGAACCCTCTCCAATTTACCAACACCCTTCTTGAATTGTTCAGAGCTGGACAAAGTATTCCAGTAGCAGTTGCACCACTGCCAAATACACAGGTAAAATAACCTCGCTACTTGAATTCAATATTCAACTGTTAACATCTCCAAGAATTGCACTACTCCTTTGGGGCATTAGCCATCAGCAAGGTAGGAGTGATGACCTATACATTCTGGTAAAGGATACCTGATATGAGGGAAACATTGAGCTATTATCAATAGCTCTTGTGGCTAACTACCGCCATTATGGAAGACACGAGACTACAGTATGTGGACCTCTGAAGGGAGAACTCTGGACTCAAAGCTATTATGTCTCCTAGTTTGTTCTTGTGTGGCTATCTGAAGAAACCTGAAACAAATAGCTCATACTAGTATCTAGCAATGGTACTCCCATTTTTTCCCTCAGGCTTGCACAATTGCAGTTAATTATGCTAAGCTGATAACCATTTATTCACTGCCTTTGTGGAATATTGCCTGCCTCCTATCCCTATATATTTATAAGGCTCTGGGACTATCAGCTCCAATGCATTTGTCAGGACTCTGCCTATATCAAAGATTTAATTACTCCCAGTAATGCTTCCAACAAGTGGTGACCAAAAGCATCTCAGAACTTGTTTTTAAAATGAAAAATGGTTTTTGACTACATTTTTTGTGTTTCTATCTTTATCTAATGACAGGTTTCAGGGTAGCAGCTGTGTTAGGCCTGGTCTACACTAGGCGTTTATGTCGAAGTTAGCGCCGTTACATCGAATTAACCCTGCACCCGTCCACACCGCGAAGGTATTTAGTTCGACATAGAGGTCTCTTTAATTCGACTTCTGTACTCCTCCCCGACGAGGGGAGTAGCGCTAAATTCGACATGGCCATGTCGAATTAGGCTAGGTGTGGATGGAAATCGACGCTAATAGCTCCAGGAGCTATCCCACAGTGCACCACTCTGTTGACGCTCTGGACAGCAGTAAGAGCTCGGATGTTCTGAACTGCCACACAGGAAAAGCCCCGGGAAAATTTGAATTTGAATTCCTTTTCCTGTCTGGCCAGTTTGAATCTCATTTCCTGTCTGGACATCGTGGCGAGCTCAGCAGCACTGGCAACGATGCAGAGCTCTCCAGCACTGATGGCAGTGCAATCTCAGAATAGAAAGAGGGCCCCAGCATGGACTGATCGGGAAGTCTTGGATCTCATCGCTGTGTGGGGCGATGAGTCCGTGCTTTCCGAGCTGCGATCCAAAAGACGGAATGCAAAGATCTATGAGAAGATCTCTAAAGACATGGCAGAGAGAGGATACAGCCGGGATGTAACGCAGTGCCGCGTGAAAATCAAGGAGCTGAGGCAAGGCTACCAGAAGACCAAAGAGGCAAACGGACGCTCCGGATCCCATCCCCAGACATCCCGTTTCTACGAGGCACTGCATTCCATCCTCGGTGCGGCCGCCACCACTACCCCACCACTGACTGTGGACTCTGAGGATGGGATAGTGTCCACGGCCGGATCCTCGGACATGTTAGCGGACGGGGAAGATGAGGAAGGAGATGAGGAGGACGAGGCAGTCGACAGCGCTCACAACGCTGATTTCCCCGACAGCCAGGATCTCTTCATCACCCTTACAGAGATCCCCTACCAACCCTCCCCAGCCGTTACCCCGGACACAGAATCTGGTGAAGGATCATCCAGTAAGTGTTGTAAACATCTAAACATTTATTTGTAACAGAACATGAATATTAACAATTTAAAAAATGGGTTTCTCATGATTAGTTTGATTAACTTTACGGTTCAGTCATGGGCAGTGCAACTATTGAAAAAAAATCTAGCAATGTCCGGTTTTGCATGATTGTCCTGCCCAAGCCGCTCTACTGTTTAGTCCCTGCTACTGCAGCTACAGTAAGATGCGGTCTATATGTCCGGGGATGGAGCAGAAATCCTCCTGGGACATCTCAAGGAAGCTCTCCTGCAGGTAATTTGAAATCCGCTGCATTAGGTTCTTGGGGAGAGCGGCCTTATTGGGTCCTCCGTAGTAGGACACGTTGCCGCGCCACGAGACTAGCAAGTACTCCGGAATCATTGCTTGGCACAGCATGGCGGCATACGGCCCTGGTCTTTGGAGGCTTTCCCGGAGCATTCTCTGTCTGTCGCTCTCAGAGATCCTCATGAGGGTGATGTCGCTCATGATGACCTGCTTTGAATGAGGTAGGGGAATGTTAGTGTTGGGACTGCTTTACCGTTCCTTTACAGAACTGTAACCGCTGGTTTGCAGCCACGCGGTGGAGGCGGGAGAGGGGCAGCCGAAAGGGATCGTTCCCGGGGACAGCCGCGAGGGTGTGGGACAGGAGCAGACTTCCTGGTTGCCGGATTGCTGGCAGCAGGGACCGACATTGATTTCAATGTGAAATGAGGCCATTGCTAATATTAAAGTTTTAAGCTGCCACGAATCTACGGCTTACCATGTCTGCGTGCAAGAGCAATTCCGTTGTCCTGACACGGTTCTCAAATGTGCTCTGCAAAACCCCAGACACGGAATGCGAAGGCCGAGAATTCGACCTTGTGCTGAGTGCGCATGTGATAGGTGCTGTGCATGGTCCTGTTCACAGAGAAAGACTATGTTCTTTGTTCACAACTACATTTATCTTTCTGAGGAATTCACTCCCTTTTTCCCATTCCCACAGCCCCATCTGCGACTGTCTCACAACCTAGCCTGTCATCACACTCCCAGAGGCTAGGGAGGATTAGGCATAAGAAGAAGAGGACACGGGAGGACATGTTCTCAGAGCTTATAGCCTGCTCCAGAGCCCAGGCAGCACAGCAGACCCAGTGGCGGGAGAACTTGACCCGAATGCACCAAGCCAACATGGATCGGGAGGAGAGGTGGCGTCAGGAAGACCAGCAGGCGACTCAAACCCTGCTTGGACTACTGAGGGAGCAAACGGACACGCTCCGGCGCCTTGTGGATGTTCTGCAGGAACGGAGGCAGGAGGACAGAGCCCCGCTGCAGTCTATCTGTAACCGCCCTCCCCCGCCACCAAGTCCCATACTCCCCTCACCCAAAGTGCAAAGAAGGAGGGGCGGCAGAGTTCGTGCAAACTCTCACTTCACCCCTGCAGAGAGCTCGAGCAGCAGAAGGCTCTCATTCCCCAAAGTTTGACAAGTTCTTTCCTTCCCGCCTGACACAAGCCCCCGTCCAAGTTTCACTTCCCAGTTCCATGTGTAGTTGATAATAAAAAATATGTTTCTGTTAACTACTGTTTCCATCATGTTCTTTTGGAGGAGGGGGGGAAAGGGGGTTGGTAATTGGACAGGACAGTCACCTTTGGCAGGGTACATAGTCGGGGGCAGGCACAGCAGCAGGGCACATACATAGTGCAGTGATGCAGTGACTACTTACCCTGGTTAGTCTGGGAGGTTGTTTTCATGTTATGTGGTGGGGGGTGGGTTGCTCTGTGACTTTGTGGCAGGGGAGGGCAGTTAGAGATCTTAAGCGGCGGTCCTTAGGCAGGATCACAGAGCCACACAGCAGGGGATCTGTAACCGTCCTCCCCCTGCCACAAAGTCACATAGACCCCCCATACACACAGTCCCTATCAGGAGGGGTGACAGGCTCCGTTGAAACAACCATCCCACCGCAGCGGAGCCTGTCAGTCCTTGAGTTTAGAAGCTGCATTCGCGCGACTACACTACACCCGCTCCGCACCACAGTCTGCGTCCCAGTTTTAAAAAATTCCCGCGAAAACAGTATTAAAGAAAACGGTGTGCTTTAACAAAGTAGAACTATTTTTATTTTGAAACGTGTGTTGGAAGTGGGGTGAAGGGGGTATGTAACTGGATAGGATAGTCAACATGAACTGGGTAAAGAAACGGGGGCAGGTTCGGCTTCTCTGTACACAAACTTTAAAGTCACAGGTTACCCTGCTCACTCAGGAACTTTGCTTTCAAAGCCTCCCGGATGCACAGCGCTTCCCGCTGGTCTCTTCTAATCGCCCGGCTGTCTGGCTGTGAGTAATCAGCAGCCAGGCTATTTTCCTCAACCTCCCACCCCACCATAAAGGTCTCCCCCTTGCTCTCACAGAGATTGTGGAGCACACAGCAAGCTGCTATAACAATGGGGATATTGGTTTCGCTGAGATCACAGCGAGTCAGCAAGCTTCTCCATCTCCCCTTGAGACGTCCAAAAGCACACTCCACCACCATTCTGCACCTGCTCAGCCGGTAGTTGAAGAGTTCTTTTTCAGTGTCCAGGGCACCTGTATAGGGCTTCATGAGCCAGGGCATTAGCGGGTAGGCTGGGTCCCCGAGGATGACTATAGGCATCTGCACATCCCCAACAGTTATTTTGTGGTCCGGGAAGTAAATACCTTGCTGCAGCCGTCTAAACAGACCAGAGTTCCTGAAAACACGAGCGTCATGAACCTTGCCCGGCCATCCCACGTAGATGTTGGTAAAACGTCCCCTGTGGTCCACCAGTGCTTGCAGCACCATGGAAAAGTAGCCCTTTCTGTTAATGTACTGGCTGGCCTGGTGTTCCGGTGCTAGGATAGGGATGTGAGTTCCATCTATGGCCCCACCGCAGTTTGGGAATCCCATCGCTGCGAAGCCATCTATGATCGCCTCCAAGTTTCCCAGGGTCACTACCTTTGGCAGCAGTACATCAACGATTGCCTTGGCTACTTGCATCACAACAACCCCCACGGTAGATTTGCCCACCCCAAACTGGTTCGCGACTGACCGGTAGCTGTCTGGCGTTGCAAGCTTCCAGAGGGCTATGGCCACTCGCTTCTGGACAGTCAGGGCTGCTCGCATCCGGGTGTCATTGCGCTTCAGGGCAGGGGACAGCAACTCACAAAGTTCAAGGAAAGTTCCCTTCCGCATGCGGAAGTTTCGCAGCCACTGTGATTCATCCCAGACCTGCAGCACTATGCGGTCCCACCACTCAGTGCTTGTTTCCCGTGCCCAGAATCGCCGTTTCACAGCATCAACATGACCCATTGCCACCGTGATGTCCTCGGCGCTGGGTCCCCTGCTTTCTGAGAGGTCTGTGCTACTCTCAGACTTCAGGCCATCACCGCGTTGACGTAGCCTCCTCGCCTGACTTTTCTGCATCTGCCTCAGGGCAACCTGTATGATAAGCTGCGAGGCGTTGAGAGCGGCCACAACTGCAGCGATGGTTGCAGCGGGCTCCATGCTCACAGTGCTGTGGCGTCCGCGCTGTCAATGACTGGAAAAGTGCGCGAAATGATTTCCCGCCGGCGCTTTCAGGGAGGGAGGGAGGGCGGGAGTGATGGACGGATGACGACAGTTACCCAAAAGCACCCTGGCCCCTTTTTTTTTTACCCAGAAGGCATTTGCGGCTCCACCCAGAATTCCAATGGGCGGCGGGGACTGTGGGAACTGTGGGATAGCTGCCCACAGTGCACCGCTTCCAATGTCGACGCTTTCCCCGTTAGTGTGGACTCACAAAGTCGAATTACTGTCCTTAGTGTGGACACACACGTTCGACTTTGCAATATCGATTCCAAAAATTCGATTTAAGTAAAATCGAACTACTCTCGTAGTGTAGACAAGGCCTTAGTCTGTATCTGCAAAAAAAAAAAAGGAGTACTTTTGGCACCTTAGAGACTAACAAATTTATTTGAGCATAAGCTTTCGTGGGCTACAGCCCACTTCATCGGATGCATAGAATGGAACATATAAGTGAGGAGATATATATACATACAGAGAACATGAAAAGGTGGGAGTTGCCCACTCTAAGAGGCTAATTAATTAAGATGAGCTATTATCAGCAGGAGGAAAAAGTTGTAGTGATAATCAAGATGGTCCATTTGAGACAGTTTGACATTGAATCTATTTCCCCATGTTAAATATCCTCACACCTTCTTGTCAAACTGTCTCAAATGGGCTATCTTGATTATCACAACAAACGTTTTTTCTCCTACTGATAATAGCTCATCTTAATTAATTAGCCTCTTAGAGTGGGCAACTCCCACCTTTTCATGTTCTGTGTGTGTGTGTGTGTATATACACACACACACACACACACACACATCTCCTCACTTATATGTTCCATTCTATGCATCCGATGAAGTGGGCTGTAACCCACAAAAGCTTATGCTCAAATAAATTTTAGTCTCGAAGGTGCCACACGTACTCTTGTTCTTCTTTATCTAAAATGTCTTTTTTTTTTTTTTTTGTCAAAGCATTTTTGGGGGTTTTCTGATTGAAAAATTTTGTATCTGAAATTTTTATCCTGACAAAATATTAAATTACCACGTGAGCTCTATCCCATTCTATTGGCAGTGATCTCATTGGTGCTGGGAAAAAGGCATGCATGGGGGACAGGACTGTGAGAACTGACCGAGGGTTGTACAAATACTCATGCAACATGGTCCTCTATAAAGCCCATAGTTAATGTTACCCTAAACTCAACACGTTGGATATAAGGAGCTTTTGGTGATGTGAGCCAGAGCACATCTTTCCATGGTAGGTAGGTACCTCTGGTGCTTAACTTGTGCCAGGGCTGAGCCCTGGTGCCTCCAGGCTTGGCAGTTCATAGTCCCACTACCATAGGTGGTATGTATAAGAGGCTGTGGGAGGCCTCCCCCAAAAGGACTAGCCATGCAGGAGGACAAATGCCATGGATGCTGTGCAGATCACCTCCTTGTGGAGGCATGCTAGTTAACTGCCTTTGGAGTGCCAGAAACAATATTCCCTAGAAGTGAGGGGGCCAACAGTGGCAGGGGAGTGAGTGAGTGGTGAGGTGCTTCAGGGGAAGAGGCAGAGGGGGGAGGGGCCTGGCTACAGGCAGCAGTGGCCCCCTCACTTCTAGGGAACTTCTGGTAGTGAAGCCTTTCCCAACAGAAGATTTGTGCAGTACCTGTGCCCAGCACATCAGCGCTTGCTGTGTCAATTATCAGGGGGTAGCTGTGTTAGTCTGTATCTACAAAAACAAGGAGTCTGGTGGCACCTTAAAGACTAACAGGTGTATTTGGGCATACGCTTTTGTGGGTAAAAACCTCACTTCTTCAGATGCACCTGAAGAAGTGAGGTTTTTACCCACAAAAGCTTATGCCCAAATAAATCTGTTCGTCTTTAAGGTGCCACCAGCCTCCTCCTTGTTTGTGTCAATTATGAAAGTTAAAAAACTGTTTGAGCCCCAGTAACTGAAAGCACTGGGTTCCTTTGTCTACTTAGTAGGGGGAGCCTGCCTCAGTTTCTCTTCATCCTGCCCCCAGGGTAAGTCCTAACTTTTCTCTTGTGGGCCTGCTGTTTGTGGCTGGGGGTGGATTAGAGCCTCTAATTTAGAGAAGCCTGGGCTGAGCAGAAAGGCGAAGGGGATTTGGCTTTGGCACGTGTACAAGTGACAGGTCAGAGGCCATCAGGAGGGCCGCTAGCCGAGAGGATACTGTTGGGGTAAGCGGCAGAGGCTACCCCGGGGGGCCATGCTGTTTGCCCACTGTTCCGCCTTTAGGTGCGCACGTAGCCACGCCCCCGAAGAAGCCACGCCCACAGTTTCCAGGGTGACTGTCTCACAGGCTGCTGCGCTTGCGCAGGGCGCTGCTGCTGTGCTCGAGCTCACGTAGGCGCAGCGTGGCCAGCAGCTGTGGCCGCCTCCCCATCCGCGGGCGGAGCGACCCGGGCCCCGGCCGATATAAAGATTCCGAAAAGGCCCAGGGACTCTCGGGCTGCGCCACATAGCAGGTCCTACCGTGTCTACCCTCGGCTCGGCTCGGCGCAGGGAGAGTGGGGCCCAGCAGCACCAGCCAGCAGCCTCCTTCCCTCAGGTGAGGCGCCATCCTACCTGTCCTGTCCCGCCCCCGGGGCGTGAGCGGAGCCGCGGGCGGCCGACCCCGCCGAGGTGGCCTTTCTGGGGAGTCTCTTCCCTTGGGGCCGGGGCTGCTTATCCCTCTCGCCTGCTGCCGTCAGGCGCCTGCTCCACCCGCGGGGGTTTGCGGCGGGCCGGACCCACCGGGGACCGGGAGTAGCGGGGGTGGGGTGTTAAAAGTGGCGAGAGCTCGCGGCCCGAGAGAACCTGTGCGGTCCGGAGCTGGTCCGAGGGTCTTTTCTGGGCTGTGAGCCGCGCCAGCAGCCTCCTCGGGCCCAGCTGGAAGGGGGTGTCCGGGCAGATGAAGTCATCCACCCACTTTAGAACCTCCCGCTGATCCCGAATCTTCTTTCCATGAAGGAAGCATATTTGCAGCAGATTATTCTGCGTATTGATCGGGTTGAGCACGTGTTTGCTACTTCTGAAATGGGATCAGATTTCTTCTCTAGTCAAGTGCAGTTATGCAATGGATTAGCCATCTATATTCTTAGCCTGTGCCCATTGTCATGGCACCAGAGTGCATATTGGATATATTTGTTTAAACAAGAATACTGTAGCCTGAGGTTACACAGATGGGTTTTCCTTGTAACTCCTGAGTTCCAGTCTTTAGCAGACTGAATTGCATTGGGGCAGTTTAAAGCAGTTTCTTTAAATTAGAAGGGGTAAAAACTTGTAGTAATAAGCTTTTGGGCTATTTGTGCATCAGATGCTAGAAATATGTGTTTATGCTGAACTCTGTAGAGTGATCTCTTTGCGAGTCAGTGGAAAAGACATGAGAATCAAGAATTAGTTGTTGCAAGCAAGGATTACATACTATACACAATTTTTACTCTCTAGTTTATTTTAAAGAGGTGTAGTTCTTTTTTTGAGTTTCCTATTGGAAAGAACTTTGGAGAGATGAAATGTCCATTACGTGAGTGGGGGAGGAGTGATACGTGGCAGTAGCATTCTTTCACTAACCTTTTGCTTGCTTTATGAACTTCTGGAAAGAAGTTTTTCATTTCCCCTATTACAGTTAGTGTTGCATAATATGAATAAAGAGCATGCAGTTTAATCAAAAAATATACAGATGTGAAAAACCTGACATTGCATAAATCCCATTGCTTTCTTCTAATTTTTGGTCACTAGTATTTTTTCAGAGTCTTTCTCTGAAAAAAAGAGGTTACTCCAAGCTATTTGTGATTTATCAGGAACTGTTAGTCTAAGCAATTCTTATTTTGAGAAGTTTAAAGTTGCATCACCCTCTCAGTTATCAGAGACTAAATAGAATTTACATTGAGTTTTGTAGGAACAAAAGTACATTTAAACAGACTTCAGTTATGTACATATGGTGTTAAAAGCAAAATAGAAATGAAATTTTAAATGTAACTAGCTTTAATTCTAGCTTATGTTTAAGTGGGAATATGAAATGTAGCTGATTGGGTTAGTAGAAGCTTTGCATACATCATATTTATTTTTATCTTGTGGCAAGCAATTTAATTGCTAGAGGCCTGGTAATTTATTTTCATGTTTAAGATCCTGAAAAAGACCATTTCATTCATTCTGACCATTACTTTGTAATGCAGTACTTTGCAAACTAGCACTGGATGTAGGTTACAGAGGCAACTTTTTTTTTCTGCTTGTAAGGCTGGGTCTACATTATGAATCTTACAGAGGCACAGCTCCTGCCTAGCCACTCTTTGCTGGCGGGGAAGAGCTCTCCTGCTGGCATAACTAAAGCACCCCCGACGAGCTCGCAGGTATGCCATTGGCCTTGGCTACATTGGCAATTCACAGTGCTGCACTTGCTGCGCTCAGGGGTGTGGAAACCCCCCCCCACCCCCCCGAGTGCAGCGCTGTAAAGCGCCAGTGTAATCAGCGCTGCACGCTCGCTCGCAGCGCTGCAAGCTCTTCCCCTCAGAGGTGGAGCTCTCGCAGCACTGGTGGTGTGATTACACTCGCGCTTCACAGCACAGCGCTGTGAATCCGCGAGTGTAGCCAAGGCCATTATAACTTAGACACTACTGCGATGGTTCCATCGAACTGGCTGTGTCTACAGTGGGGGTTAGGTTGGCCTAAGGACAACGCATAGGGTGTGAAGTTTTTCACACAACCATGTATTTAGGTTGACCCAAGTTTTAGGTATAGACCAGGCTGTAATGTAGTTTGGAGCTAAGGCAGAGGAAAATATCAGACTAGATGTACCTTTTTAGTAATACTGTTGTATGAATATACAAAAATTAAGGTTTGAAGCAAATTATTGTACTTACCCAGCTAAAGATGACCGAGAAAATCTCTGATGTTTGCTTATAGTAAATGCATCAAATGTTTTACAAATATATTTTTTTAACTTCCACTTGTGAGCTGGTGGGTGGCCTAATAGGCCTGTGCATTGCTGTGAAGAAGCCCTGTGTTCCCTTCCTGCTCACTCCATTAGTTTGGGGCTGGGAGTCTGCAGAAGCAATGTAGTCAGTCTCAAGGAGATAGTTTGTTCTGCACTGCTTGCTATGAATCCCTTTGTCAAATTAGGTCCTGCCTATATATGAGAGATTTCCACTAGTGTAGTTAAATCAATGCAAACCCCTGCATAGCCATAATGCACTGCATAGCTTTAAAATGGGGCTTATACTTATGTTAAATAATCAGATCCTACACTGGATCAAGGTAGTTGCACCACCATAACCCATGCTCTTACATCTGTGTAGTGTAGCTACATTAGGGATTTGCATTGGTGTAACTACTCTAATATAGACAGAGTGTAAATCTTACTCCTGGGGAAATTCTGTGCCAAAAAATAAAAAATTATGCACACAATATTTTAAAATTCTGCAAATTTTATTTGTCAAAATAACAGTATATAATCATTCCAGTTATTTTGGTAATTTATTTCAAAATACTTTACCAAAGTATGACTGTAACAAATAAGACACACACACACACGCACAGCAGAGAGTTAGAAACCCCTAGGACAACCGAGTTCCTGTTTCTCTGCCCCCGCCCCCCCCAGAGCCCAGTCATGGGGGGGGGGGGCAGAGCCCCGCTCTCCCCCTCCCCCGAGCCCAGCTGTGGGGATCCCCTGGCCCCCCTCCCAGCCCAGACACTCTCACCTCCTAGAGCCCAGGGATCCAGAGGGAGAAACAGCCTGATGCTGGTCCTGGTCCTGTGTGCTGTCACCTCCTTCAGGGCATGCTGGGGACTGCAGCTGCCAGGAACCCTCCAGCTCCCTCGCCCTCCCCTCTGGCATGGTCTTCTATTTGCAAGCTGGGCTCTTCTGGGTCCAGCAGCCCCTAGTGGAGGCCAGCAGCTGTGCAGTCCATTTCTGAGGGGCAGGGGAATGGAAATTCTGCACACATAACACTAATTTCTGTCAAATTCTGCATTGTGCAGTGGCACAGAATTCCCCCAGGAGTACCTGAAACTCTGCATCCAGCCACGAGGGGGTGCCTTAGAGTTGAGATGCATGAGGGGGTGAGAGTGGCTGGGCTGGGAGGAGATATGAATTTTTGTCTGTTGTTACAGATGTACCTGTTGACAGGTTTTTTGAAATTGCGAAAATAATTGAAACTGGCATGATTATATAGTGTTCTTTTGACAAATAAAATTTGCAAAATTTTAAAATATTGTGTGCATAATTTTTTTGGCACAGAATTCCCCCAGGAGTAGTTGCAGGAAACTTGGCCGCTAGCAATCCCTCCTGGTGGCCACTTTCTTGGCCATAGTGATCCCTCTCAGCCGGTCTCTTACCCAGACTCCTGCACTGGGTCTTTTTGGCTCAGCCCTGTGGCAGAGTTATGTAACCGTTCAGTTCGCTTCTGGGGTTCAGGACTAAACAAAAGGTCCTTTGCCAATTCTGGGCTCAACTCCAAACTGTTAAGTGTTTTTTGCTATTCCTGTATTTGACTCCAGTTCCCTTACCCATGTAGGCCCTGGCTGAGGACTCCTCTCCATCAGAGAGACCTGTCTCCTCCACAGTCTCTTTCCAGCTGTTCTCTTTCAGGGCAGGTTAGGTCAACTTATTACTGTGGTGGTTCATGCCCAGACTACCCTCCTTCTGTCAGTAGTGCGTGTCCTCACTAGGAGGGCTTCCACCAACTTAAGAGGGATGGGGGAGGGGGGGTGCTCCACATGCAGCTCTGTGCCCGGAGCCTGGCTCCCTGCTCCCTGCCATCGGGAGCCTGGCTGCCCCCCAGGGCTTCCTGCTGGGGATGTAAGCTGCCTTATGTTGACCAAACTCTATAGTGTAGACCAAGCCTCAGTCTACTTATATGGCTTAGTTCCGCCTCTTTTATCCAGGATGTGGTTAGATCCCCGCTGCGCCCACCCACCCACCCCCGACAGAAATTCAGAGCATGACTATTTGGGTCCTTTCCCTTGCCTTGCTGATGATGGTAGTTAAGCTCAATAACAGACTGCATCCAGCTGAACAATATTGTCTCATAGTTTACTTGTGCTCTCCTGGCAGTCTATATCAGGGTGGATTGATTTAAATCAAAGCGATTTTAAATAATTGATTTTAATGATTTGAATCCGCAAACAGGAAACATTGATTTAAAATCGATTTTAATCAAGTTTTGCATTTGTACTTTTTAGTTGTTTTCCTAAAGAAAGTTTCTCATTGGTGGGTAACCATCATAACGTTGATTTGCAACTAACCATAGCCTTTACACTAAATTTGGTTGTTCTTTTTACTAACTGGGAAGATGCGCTATAGCTGTACTAATTTATTTAAGCAATTATATAGTTGATTGATATTTTTATTTGTGATTTGTGCCACGCTCTAATTGAATGGAAATTCAATTAAATGCACAAACCCAACATTTTAATTAAAAAAAAAAATTACCTTAAGTGTGCTGGATATGTAAGGAAAAATAATTAAAAAATTTTTTTGCATTAAAAACTAATTTATTAAATAAACTACTACCTGTTAGGGAATTGAAGGGATTGAACTAGTATATTTCATCCTCTCCTCACTAGTTTTTATTCATAAATTGGAAAAGGAAAACAAACTTTCCTGCTTTTTCAGTTGGTTTCTAACTTCTGAATGAACTAGTTATTGCACTGAGAGAGTTGAATAAACTGAAATGAAAATCTGGTTTAGCATTGCAGCAAACTGATTCCAGGTGCTTAGTCAGTGGCTTCTACCAGTTCAGTGGTCTGACTTGCTTTAAAACAAGGCAGAAAATATGTACTGTTCAATATTTTTTTATTTTTATTTAATTTGAATGCTTTTAATATAATACATTTAGATCTTAACATAACTGTCAATTTTAAATTTACTTTTAAATAGTTTTAAATTTAATTTAAATAAAAACAGATTTAAAACTCTTTATCCATCCTGGTCTGTATCTTGTTTCTTGTCAGAATTAGACTGTAAGTCCCTTGGGGAGGGACCATCTTTTTGTTCACTGTTTGTACAGTGCCTTGCACAATGGGATCATAGCCTGTGACTAGAGTCACTAGGTAGTTGCTACAATAATCAAATGATAAATAACAAGCGATATGAATTAAAACTGATTTTAGTTATTTTTGTGCAAGTCTGTGTGTAGACATTTCTGTTTCAAAATTGGACGTAGCTAGAATTGATTTTAGTTAAAGTTGGTCAATTGCCAACTTTAACTAAAGTAGAGTTAACTACTTTAATTCCAAAATAGCATCCATACATACTTGCACAGAAATAACTAAATCAGTTTTAATTCACACTCCTTATTTCAGTATAATTTTGTGTGTAGATCAGCCCAAAGTAGAGATGAAAAGGATTTTTGTTTTAAAAAAAAAAAAAAAAAAAAAAAAAAAAAAAAAAAATCCCCAAGCCGTCATCTTTTCCTAGACTCATAGAACTGGAAGGGACCTCGAGAGGTCATCTAGTCCAGTCACCTGCACGCAAGGCAGGTCTAAGCATTATCTAGACTATCCCTGACAGGTATTTGTCCAACCTGCTCTTAAAAATCCCCAATAGTGGAGATTCCACAACCTCTCTATGCAATTTATTCCAGTGCTTAACCACTCTGACAGTTAGGAAGTTTTTTCCTAATGTCCAACCTAAACTGCACTGCCCTTGCTGCAATTTAAGCCCATTGCTTCTTGTCCTATCCTCAGAGGTTAAGAAGAACAATTTTTCTCCCACCTCCTTGTAACAACCTTTTATGTACTTGAAAACTTATCATATTCCCCCTCAGTCTTCTCTTCTCCAGACTAAACAAACCCAATTTTTTTCAATCTTCCCTCATAGGTCATGTTTTCTACACCTTTAATCATTTTTGTTGCTCTTCTCTGGACCTTCTCCAATTTGTCCACATCTTTCCTGAAATGTGGTGCCCAGAACTGGACACAATACTCCAGTTGAGGCCTGATCAACGCACAGTAGAGCAGAAGAATTACTTCTCATATCTTGTTAACAATACTCCTTCTAATACATCCCAGAATGTTTGCTTTTTTTGCAACAGTGTTACACTGTTAACTCATATTTAGCTTGCGATCCACTATGACCCCCAGATCCTTTTCCGCAGTACTCCTTTGTAGGCAGTCATTTCCCATTTTGTATGTGTACAACTGATTGTTCCATCCTAAGTGGAGTACTTTGCATTTCTCCTTATTGAATTTCATCCTATTTACTTCAGACCATTTCTTCAATTAGTCCAGATCATTTTTAATTTTAATCCTATCCTCCAAAGCACTTGCAACCCCTCCCAGCTTGGTATTGTCCGCAAACTTTATAAGTGTACTCTCTATGCCATTACCTAAATCATTGATGAAGATATGAACAGAACCGGACCTTGCGGGATCCCACTCATGTCCTTCCAGCATGACTGTCAACCACTGATAACCCCTCTCTGGGAATGATTTTCCAACCGGTTATGCACCCACCTTATAGTAGCTCCATCTAGGCTGTATTTCTCTAGTTTGTCTATGAGAAGGTCATGTGAGACAATATCAAAAGCCTTACCAAAGTCAAGATATACCACATCTACCGCTTCTCTCTTCCCCACCCACAAAAAAATCCACAAGGCTTGTGACCCTGCCAAAGAAACCTATCAGGTTGGTTTGACACGATTTGTTCTAGACAAATCCATGCTGACTGTTATCACCTCATTATCTTCTAGGTGTTTGCAAATTGATTTCTTAATTATTTGCTCCCTTTCTGGGTACATACATGAAGCTGACTGGTTTGTAATTCCCCAAATTGTCCTTATTTCCCTTTTTATAGATGGGCACTATATTTGCCCTTTTCCAGTCTTCTGGAATGTCTTCTGTGACTTTTCAAAGATAATTGCTAATGGCATAGATATCTCCTCAGTCAGCTCCTTGAGTATTCTAGGATGCATTTCATCAAGCCCTGGTGATTTAAAGGCATCTAACTTGTCTAAGTAATTTTTGACTTGTTCTTTCCCTGTTTTAGACTCTGATCCTACTTCATTTTCACTGGCATTCACTATGTTAGATGTCCAATTGCCACCAACCTTCTTGGTGAAAACTGAAACAAAAGTCATTAAACACCTCTGCCATTTCCACATTTTCTGTTACTGTCTTTCCCCCCTCATTGAACAACGAGCCTACTCTGTCCTTCGTCTTCCTCTTGCTTCTAACGTATTTATAGAATGTTTTCTTGTTACCCTTTATGTCCCTAGCTAGTTTGATCTCATTTTGTGCCTTAGCCTTTCTAATTTTCTCCCTACACACTTGTGTTATTTGTTTATATTTATTCTTTGTAATTTGACTGAGTTTCCCCTTTTTGTAGGACTCCTTTTTTGAGTTTTAGATCATTAAAGATCTCCTGGTTAAGTCAGCATGATCTCTTGTCATACTTCCTGTCTTTCCTACTCAGTGGGATAGTTTGCTCTTTTGCCCTTAATAATGTCTCTTTGAAAAACGGTCAACTGTCTTCAATTGTCTTTCCCCTTAGACTTGCTTCCCATGAGATTTTCCCTACTGACTCTTTGAGTTTGCTAAAGTCTACCTTCCTTGAATCCATTGTCTTTATTGTGCTGTTCTACCTCCTACCAGTCCTTAGAATCGTGATCACTTTCACCCAGGTTGCCTTCCACTTTCAAATCCTCAACCAGTTCCTCCCTATTTGTCAAAATCAAATCTAGAACAGTCTCCACCTTCCGAAATAAAAAATTGTCTCCAATACATTCCAAGAACTTGTTGGATAATCTGTGGCCTGCTGTGTTATTTTCCCAACAGATGTCTGGGTAGTTGAAGTCATCACCAGGTCCTGTGCTTTAGATGATTTTGTTAGTTGTTTAAAAAAAGCCGCATCCACCTCTTCTGCCCGGTTTGGTGGTCTGTAGTAGACCCGTACCATGACATCACCCTTGTTTTTTACCCCTTTTATCCTTCCCCAGAGACTTTCAACAAGTCTCTTATTTATCTCAACCTCAGTCCAAGTGTGTATCTTTTTGATATATATCAATCAAAAAGGCAACACCTCCTCCTTTTTTTTCCCTGCCTGTCCTTCCTGAGCGAGCTGTACCTTTCTATACCAATATTCCAGTCATGCGTATTATCCCACCAAGTTTCCGTGATGCCAACTATGTCATGGTTTATTTACTAGCATTTCGAGTTCTTCCTGCTTATTCCCCATATTTCTTGCATTAGTATACAGTCATCTAAGATACTGATTTGATTCCCCACCAGTTCTGTCTTCTTTCACTTATTTCTGCTATAACAGACCATGCTCCCTCCAGATTTTGACCCTTTCAACACTTTCAATGATTAACGTTTGCTTAATGTCTTTGACAAAGATTCAACACTTTAATTTCTTCAGTTAAAATATTAAGAGCCCCTTGATAAATGTCGTCATACCTCCCAATTGTTTAAGAAAACCAGAGATCAGACTTCATCTTCATATTTCCAAGGTAAAAAGCAGCCAGAAAATGTTTGTGCCACATCTTCTTTATACACCATAAACTGTCAAAATCCAATTTAAAATAAATAACAAAAACTAGGGGGAAAAAAACCTAAGAGTTAACTCAGTTACAAATGTGTCGTTAAAGAGAATGTCCTAAACATTTTCTAGTTAAGGAAAAAAAGTGTTTAGGAGAGGAGACATTTACCCATATATGTTCTGCTCATTTGCATCTGTGTGAAAAGTAGATATTTAAATTGGTCTTCATAATACAGCTCTTTAATATTAGAGAGTTCAGATAACTGGGTTTTAGAACTTCTGTACTAAGATTCTTATGTGATATTTATTGGCTTGTGATTTCCACTATTTGTCTGAAAATTCACACTTCTGAGTTTATAATTGCCTAGTGGTACACAGTGGTTCATGGAACTCTACTGCCTTTAGGAATTCCACTAGTAAAGGATTTTTCTTCTTCTGTCTGAACAGCTTCTTGTCAGTCATTTCTCATCTCAACCTCAGTATTTTCCTTAGCAGTTCTAAAGCTTGTCTCCATTCTCTTGAGCTTTCCTTTTTAGGGTATGTCCAAGTATGTTATGTAATTTGAATTTAGCTATTTTCAGGAAGGGGAGGGATTCCCAGTTTCAATGTTCGCAAATATTAAAGAGTTCCTTCTCATTTGACTTGTTTCTTTTTAGCCTCTTCATATCAGGAAAGTTCACTGGAGTTAGATTTATTACTATTTTAAATAGCTGATTCTCAGCCTTCAGATGCTGAACAGCCAACGTAAGCGTATCATACTGTATTGTTAAAGTCCTGAATTTGATGTCATAAAAATTTTGCAGCATGACGTGTCATATGAAGAGTGGCCTAGTGGTTAGGGCATTAGCTTGGCATGTGGAAGAGCCAGGTTCAATTCCTTGCTCTGTTACAGACTTCCTGTATGATCTTCTCTTAAGATTTGTCCATAAGGTTATTCTGTAGCAGCAGTTCTCAAAGTGTGGAGGGCGGAGGAACCTTTTTATTGGGGGGGGGCTGGGGCCACCCCCCATGTGGGGACGAGGAGGGAGTGCCCCCATTCCTGCTCCGGCCTCGCTCCTTTTCTTCCCCCAGATCAGCTCTGATTCCAGCTGCAGCTCCATTCTGTCCCTAGTCCAGCCCCAGCTCAGCTCAGCCCTCATTCCTTCTCCATCCCCAGACCAGTTTCGCCCCAAGCTCTGCTGCTGAGGAAGCCTTGGCTGTGCTGTAATGGAGGGTGTGTGTGGACCGATTCCATTACGCCCCCACCCCCCTTTACCAGTGACTGGAAAAGTTTGAGCACCACTAGAGTAAGATAGGACATGAATTTTAAAGCAGACCAGCTATACTAGAATAACTACATGTGTAGACAGACTTTCTGCCTAACTGTAAAATGGTGCTAATATCACTATCCCTACCACATGGGGGTATTGTGAGGATAAATACAGTGATTTGGGCTAAATAAGTACCTTATTGCACATCTTCAAAAATTCAACACTGATAGGGTGAAAAGCATTATTTGACTTCCAGTAAGCAAAGAATTAACTCCAGCCTCCTCTCTCTCAAAGATGTTAGGAAAGTGGAGGCCTGATCAAGTGCTCCAAAGAAAATACTATTAAAAACAGTTGAGTGATCAGATGGAAGAGGATTTTGTGGAACTCTGCCTCCTCCCAACAGTTATTACAATTAAGGTTTAATCCAAGTTTGGAAAAGCAGGAAGTGTGTTTAACTGGCCACATTTTGCTTAGTTTCTTTTAATGTGGGCACACTGAGGGTCAAAAATAAAGCCTTGGATAAAAATTTCACTTGGTGAAAGACTTATCTTGTTGATGAAAAAGCTGACCCTTTGTTGGCACATTGGGCTACATATAAGACCATAAACAACCTCCTAAACTTTTATATCTGTGTTTTTTAAATGGATCAGATTGTGTTGGTATATAACTAGTAAGGTGTGGATACCAGAACTGGTGTGTTGCAGTTGGATCCTTGCTTATAAGACCATACTTACCACAACAGTATATCTTTTGGGAACTGGTTGCTGAAGAATTACATGATTGAAAGAACTTCAAAATTAAAGTTCTGGTACCTATACTAATCTACATTCTGAGATGTATGTTTGGTAACCATTAATTCAGTTAGAGAAATTAGGATTTCTTTGCACAAACCTCCCTAGTTGAGACGCTTCAACAAGAAGTGAACAGCTCCCCCCCCCCCCCCCTCCACTATGCTGTATTTTCTACCAGTGTATTTAGTAAAGCTGCACAGTATAACTGGTGAAATGCTGAACCCTGATTATCAGGTTAGATAACTCAGGATTTTCTGACAGTCCTCTGTGGAGATCTGAATAGCAGTTTTGTGCATTATGCCTTTTTAAAGCACACCTACATTTTTAACAGGAGGAACTAAGCAGCACACTGGGAGCTTAACAAACAGGCCACAAGACAAGTTAAACAAGATGAATAATTGGCATGGCATTATATTAGTATGCCTATAGCTGCTTTAATTTTACTTTGTTCACAGGGTCACTTAGTTTTCCTTTACTCTCCCACGGAAATTTTATGCACATTTACTCTGACAGTAACTCTCTTGCAATCTCCCATCAGTCTGTAGAGCACAAAGAGTGAATATTTATATAACTCCTTTTAAAAAAATGTAATACTCTTCTGTTTGGGAAGAGAGATGCAGAGCCAAGTGTGGTATCTATTTCTTTAAAAACAAAAACCCACACCCATATTCCTCTAGGAGCAGTACTTAACAGTTGTAAAGAAAATCTGTTTGCTTACAGAGGATGCCTTGTGGTCTTGAGATGGTTGCTATCTTAGTTGGAGCTGTTTTAGAGGAGAAAAATGTAGAACTGTCTGGAATTTCAATTAGAAGAAAATTGAAGGACTTGGAAGTTTCAAATGGCAAGGAGGAGAAAAGTAAAGTTTCTATTCAACTTTTTTTTAATAGTTTGTCATTTGCTCTGAGGGTTGTGTGTGTGTATGCATGTATATTTCCAACTATACACCCACCCAACACATTTTGAAGAAGAGAGGTTATTTTTATTTGACCTAACATTTAAAGTATCCTCTGATATTCCTGGGGAACAGGAGGAGGGAGTAGGTGGAATTGTGGTGGGTTTTACAATCCTAGTGCAAGTAGTATGTAGAAGGAATGGAAGAAGTGGAGACAAAACATGATTTTGAATGCTTTAAACCATATATAACTTATAAAACTTGTAAGTAAAATATTTTTCTCCGAATATCTGAGCTCCAGCAGGGATGGAAGCCTTCTGGGATGGTAATAGAAGTTGTTGGAGGATCCAGAGCTCTCTGCAGATGCCAGGAAAGACTCCATCTAGGCAATGAAAAGAGTATGGGATGGTCGAGAGAGAGGGTTTGGAGGGAGTGGATACAACTGCAGCTGGGGCCAGAAGCTTTCTGGGAGATTGCCACACTGTTAGAAGAAGCTGTGAGATAAGGTGAAGGGGGAAAACTTTGATGCTAGAGTACATCAGTCTGGCAGTTTCTAAGACCTCATTGTGGTATTGTTTGACATTGTGGAAGAATTTCAGCTCATGCGCACGGCATAGGAGACGCATCTGATCCTTTCCGATAAATTGTTTGAAGTAGATAACTTACAAAAAGCTCTGTTCTTGTATTTTGCTGAATATACAGTGTAATGATAGTTCATTGTATCCCAAGTACTGTTAACTCAAAGTTAGCAAATATTTATAGTGTAGTAGAATTGTTTGTTTATGCTTTGTAGTCAATGCACAGGTTTATTTGCTTGCTTCAGTTGAATGTGTGGGAGGTGCTTGAACTTTCTTGGAAATAAAGTTCAGCAGTCACATTAAGGCAGAGGTGGGCAAACTACAGCCCACGGGACCGTCCTGCTCAGCCATTGAGCTTCCAGCCGGGGAGGCTCACCCGCAGCCACAGCGCCGCACAGGCAGCGCTCTGGGCAGCGAGGTTGCTTGCTCCTACTGAGCAGAGCAGCAGCGTGTCTTGCTCCGGCCAGCCGGTCGGCGCGGCTGCCAGACATGCGGTTCTGAGTGGCATGGTAAGGGGTTTGGGGGGTTGGATAAGGGGTGGGGAGGTCCCAAGGGGCGGTTGGATGGGGCGGAGGTTCTGGGGGGCAGTCAGGGGATAGGTGGGGGGATTGGATAAGCGTGGGGGTCCCGGGGGGCCTGTCAAGGAGTGGGAGTGTGGATAGGGGTCAGAGCAGTCAGGGGACGGAGCAGGGGAGCTGGATAGGGGTGGGGTCCTGGGGGCAGTTAGGGGCGTGGGGTCCCGGGAGGAGGTGGTTAGGGGACAAGGAGCAGGGGGAGGGTTGGATGGGGGGGCGGGAAGTGGGAGGGGGTAGATAGGGGGTGGGGGCCAGGCACTTCAGGGAGGCACAGCCTTCCCTACCCGGCCCTCCATACAGTTTTCCAACCCCAATGTGGCTCTCGGGCCAAAACATTTGCTCACCCCTGCATTAAGGGTATGTGTACACTGCAGCCGGGAGTGTGCCTCCCAGTCTTGGAAGACTTCTGCTAGCTCTGTTTGAGCCAGCGTGCTAAAAATAGACGTTGTGGCATGGGCAGTGGCTTGGGCTAGCTGCCCAAGTCCAAACCTGTCTGAGCTCGGTGGTTATCCTGAATCAGTACCTGTGTAGCAACATCCACACTGCTATTTTCATGCTAACTCTGAGCTAGCACAATAAATCTGTCTACCTGGGCTGCAAGGCATGCTCCCAGCTACAGTGCAAATGTACCCTAACAGTCCAGGCTATCTGTTTCTCCTCTGAAGACTTTCTTTTGGCACCTTAAGGGTCCCAAGTAGTGGATGCAGCTTCCTTTGAATAAAGGAGAACGGAACTGGGTCATTTGGGGAGCATATTAATTTCTGATGTAACTAATTTCATCTGCTTCAGGGGAATTACACCCTGGTGATAATTTCAGACTGGGTGTAAACAGGTGTAGTTTCCATTTTACTTTCCAGGTTCAGTTTACTGTTTCTCATAGTAGGTTGTGTACTTGCTGCAAGTTGGTTAGAGAACAGGTGTTTAGTAGTGACCGTTTATACTAATGCTTATTCTTGTTAGCAGAGCCAACTGGGGGTGTGTGTGTGTGTGTGTGTATGTATGTATATATATATATTTTATTTTTTGGTTTGGCCAATGAAGTGAAAAATCAGGGAAATTACTCAGTTTGAAAAGTGCTCAGAATTTATCAGCAAATCAGAAAGGTCCACTTCAGTCGTCTTTTAAGGGCCAGCTTCAGAGAGAGAAGATGGGTGAGGTAATATCTGTTATTGGACCTATTTCTGTTGTTGAGCGAGACAAGCTTTCCAGCTTTCATAGAACTCTTCTTCAGGTCTAGAGAGTCATATTCTCTCTCTCTCTCTCCCTCTTCCCCCACTGAAGCTGTCCCTAAAATCTTTTTCCCACATGAAGCTAATCGGATCAAATTTATGAATGCTTTTGAGTTGATTGAAACTGTGTTTGTTTTTTTTAACAAATAATCTATTTGTCTGAAAAAAATTTCCCCAGCTCTAGTAGAAACGTCAACCATTCTAGCCCCGAAATCTCATAGATCCATGTAGATCTCAGGTGCTCTACAGGAGATGAGGGTCTGGAGTCCCCATGCTGCTCTGGTGCACTGGGGTCCTCATAGCTATCCAATAGCTTCTGATAGTAGCTCACTATTGCCAGTGCTGCCTCTGTCGCTGTCAGCTGCTCTGGGCTTCTTCTGTGCTTCACAGAGGAGAGGGTCTGTGGAAATGGTAAATGCAGTTAGGACTAGGGTTTTTTAGTGGTGTTCCTACTGGATACTGAAAGATGAGGATAACACACATTCTCTTTTCCCAAGCCTTCTCTTTTCCTCTCCTGAGCTGAACCCACAGAAAAGTTGTAGGGAGAAAATTTTAGGCTTTGGTGAAAGTCTGGGACTTTGAAAGGCTATAAAACTCTGGCAACAGTTCATGGGAGGAAATACCGGTTACTCACTACAGGCTTTTCTATAGGCTACTGTATCATCTGGCTTATAAGTAGTACATTTCTGAAGGCATACAGTATAGACGTTATGATGGGTAACCAATTATTTATTAATGGAATTTGTCAATGTGGGTTCTCTTGCAGTCTCATGTTTGTATTTACACTGGAAAAATCAACTTTGATGCAATATATTGTGATTTGTTTTTGATTCCTCACAGTCTAGCTCTGTTTATTTTTGGGCTTTAAAAAACTTTTTATTGTATTATGGTGGCACTGCCTTCAACATTGCTGAGACTTCTTAGAGGTAAAGACTGCTTTGTGAAAACATGCCTCTTTGGTGTCTCTCTCGTCTCCATTTTACGGTATAATGGAGCAATACAAGTAAGTGCTGTTTGCAGAATGTTGTCAGTCCTTTGGGAAGATTTCCACTTCTTAGAGTACTGCAGCCTGGAGGGAAATAATTCCAAAAGGGTAATGTGTTAATAGGGAGAAGAATTGTTTAATAGAACTGTAACCCCTTACAAACTTCAGGTGAAACTGGTTTCTGTGTGTGAATAAAAAAACCACTTTATCTGAAGTGGAAATAAAATCTGGCTAAATGCTATGGTGTATAAAAGTAATCACTGTATTTCTCTTGTAGGTGTGTGCTGAAGCAACAGCTATTGAACTATGGCATCTGTAAAGGTTTGGTGTACTTTAGTTCTGAGCTTTCTGCTGCCTCATTCTTATGCCCATATGGACTTCTTCACTTCAATTGGTGAGATTTGCTTTTGTATGTACAGTGAATAACTGCAGAGTTCTGTCTCCCAACTTTCAGAACGGACTCTGCAATGATGTGATTAAAGATGAAGCTGTGTGCTCTATTAATTAGCATAGCTCTAAATGCACCAGTAGTTTTAAGTGTCCTGATTGCTTTTTTTATCTTTTTGAGGGAAAATCTTCATTCAAATCAGTTCTGTTGTTAAAATGACGACAAGAGAACAGGATACACATTCATTGTATTCTGTTACAGATATTGGATTCAAAACCATAGTTTGGATTGAGCTACTTTTTGTGAATTGAGTAAATGAAATAACTCTTGATTAGGACGCACAATTCCAGCATTTCAGGATCCCATCTTTATCCCTCTCAATATTTTAATGTTGTATGAAGCATTTGTTAAACTAGTATTTACTCTAGGATTAAGCGGTTCAGCTGCCTGTTTGCTGTATTTCCTGTAGGATTTACTGCTTTATGAATTTGTAGCTGAGAAACAATCTGTCAGTGTAAGCAACGCAATTTAAACAAATACTACTTTGTGTAGCTCCATAATTAATTCTTGCCATATTTGCTATGTACCAGATGTATTTGAACAAGAGCTTACTCCCTCACAGCCTTTATTCTCTTCTAAATGAGTCCTGAATTAGTCATAATGCTAAATTTGACACTGCATTCACTTCCATGGCAACAAGCTATGTCAAACACAGGATTGTCTCTCTACTGTAAGTTCTGTCAAAAGGAGAGAAATCTTATTTGAACGCCTCTTCATGGATAATAAGAACGACACAGAATGGCTAGCCAAGTAAACACCACTGTGTTTTCTTTCCTTTTTTTTTTTGTGCCCAAGTTTGTTCCAATGGGAAATCTCTCTAAATCAGTGTTTCTCAACCTTCTTGATATCAGGGACTGGCTTGCTACCTTCCTAAGTGTGCCAGGGAGGTGTCAGGGACCAGACACTCAACCGGTGATTGAGAAACAATGCTCTAAATGAGGAGGAGCAGGAGATCTAATAATTGAAATAATTGCTTCCTGTCTAGGTCACATGACAGACTTAATTAACACAGAAAAAGACCTGGTGACATCACTGAAAGATTATATCAAGGCAGAAGAGAGCAAGCTGGAACAGATCAAAAAGTAAGCAGCTGGTTTCATAACACTAATATTTAATTGTGACTCCACCTTCATGTACAAGAAGGTTCCTGAAGGCTGAACAGGAATTTATTGCCTATGGGGATAAAAATTAATTAGTAATTTCTGCAAGATTTTTGTCCTAAATGAATGTCTCTTTTGTGAGTCGTCATTTTGTTTTATTAATTTTATGATGGTGAGTCTGATTTCTGTATTGAGAAACTTTGATTTCTCTTGGCAGGATTCCCAGGTGAGTTTAGGTCTTCCAAAAACATGCCTTGCTGATAGGAAACTAACAAATCAAAAGTGTGTGGGTTAGAGAAAACATCATGATGTGCTGTAGCTTAAAAAGTTTTAATATATTGCGATGGCTGCAGTGTGGGTAAGCTGTAACTAGTCCAATAGGCTTCCCAAATGAATTCTAGTAAATCATAACAAAATCACCCCGGGCCATCATCTCTTCTGTATATGCCATATCTTTTTCATAAAAGCGGAGTTGGTTTTAAATAAAAAATTTGAAACTGTATCAATTACCATTTTGTCCAACAGTAAAGATTTTAGGGGGAAGGCCCAATATCGCAAAATGTACCAGGGTTGGGGATTGGGGGAGGAACCTTGTCCCACTGGAAAGGGGAATTCCTACCTTTCAAATGATTTTTTTTTTTATGTAACTTCATCTCTTTGTAGCCTAGCCATGGTGGGTTATGAGATTTATGACCTTTCAGTGGTCCAAAAGATTACTGCCTGTATTACATCTTGGAGCATTGTAACTTTAAAGAAGGAAACTTTTATGTCCAGCTATATTTATTTACTTATTTTTGAGGCTTTCTAAAATACATCTGTTTGAAGTCGTACATAGGTTTGAAATGTTAGAAGTAGGCTATACAGCCACAAATTAGTTTCATCTGCCCAGTGATCGCTATCAAAGGTGTGTAAGTGGAACTTTATCACATAAGCATCATTACTGCATGTGTATGCTATATAGACATGTACATAGCAGTTTAAAAACCAAAGAATTCAAAGTTAAAACAAAAACATCCTGTCTTTAAAACTTGCTGGACACCATTCTACAGCTGCAGGGAATAAATACATTCCATTGGCTCCTGAAGTTGGGGCGGGGGGGGGAAGGTCCCATTAATCTGTGGGTGGATTATGGTTGGGTTTATATAGTATGGAAGCTTATTAGGAACAAAGTCTTGGCTTCAGCCTCTGGTCTTATGGTTGTAAAGATGGTTTGTATCCACTTATTAACTTTTTTAAATGGTCATATAATAGTAAATAGGGCTTTGGAGCTGTGCTCCAGTTCTGCTCCAGGCAAAAACCCGCTGCTCCGTGCTCCAGCTGTGGGCTCCGCTCCAAAGCCCTGATAGTAAAAATGCTATCAATTCAGTGAAATTGTATTATCAAGCTTTTTTGCGTTAACACGTTGTTAAAAGCTGGAAGCATTACACAGAGCTGCCTGCTCAATCCCTGGCCACGGAAGAAGAGCACAGTGCTTGTTATTAATCCTGTATTGGCTGGCAAATAGCACTAGCACTTCCAGGAGAGAGCCATGTCCAATTGAAGGGCTGGTCTACACTGGGAACTTACATCGCCATAGCTGGGGGTCTCAGGTGTGTGACAAGTCCACACCCCTGAGTGAAGTAGCTATGCCGACCTAACCCCCAGTGTTAGACAGCATTAGGTCTACAGAAGAATTCTTCTGTCAAGCTATCTTCCACTTCTCGGAGAGGTGGATTACTTATGCTGACAGGAGAACCCCTCCCATCAGTGTAGGTAGTGCTTACACTGAAGCACTACAGGTTTAAGTGTAGACATACCCATGCTCTGCTGTTGAGGAGGGTCACCACAACATGGGGCTTCTGTGGGCAGGAAAGGGCTTCAACAGAGGTTTGGAAGATCCATGGGAGGAGTGAATACAAATAATGAATTATTTTACTACCCAAGAGCCCAGAAGGAGCAGTGAGTCAACTAGGTAAACTTACTTTTATGTGTCTAAATATAAAGCCTATTTACTGTCTCAATCTAGGTTTTATGCAAAGTCCCCTGCTTTCTGCTGTGGCAGACTAGAAATTCTTTGGCAGCTTTATATGAATATTAAGTGTTTCCATATTACATTAATTTTACTCTACCCCTATACTTTCAGTTTTCAAGATGCTGCTGATTCTTATTTTGCATTGCACTATAGAAATTGTTGAAGGGAAGCTTGAAGATTTTTGCAACTGGATAGTGGAGAACTCACAGATGCATATTTTAGGCTGCCTGCAGATACAGGAGTACAGTGCTACATCAGCTTGCAATCAGTTCTTGTATAGGAGGTTTTATTTTATTTATTTTTAAATCTGGCTCTCATGGTGTGTGTTGGCTTTTTTGTTTGTTTTTTAAAATAAAAGCTTGGATTCTGGAGCACAGTTTCCTGGCAAAGACCAGAATATATGCCCCAGGGTTGAGCATGCTCAGTGACTAACTTTCAAAATTTAATATTTAGATACTAATTTTTTCCCTGTTATGAGTAAAACATGTTTTCAAGTACTTTTTTTTGTAAAGTACAAAAATATATCTAAATATTACATATAAATAAATTATCAAAATCCCAGGTAAGACTTTATATTGGACTATTCATTCCTGAGTGAAATTTTATAAAGGAATTGCTGGGACGCTACCTATGGCAGTATGTATTTACCTTTCTTCCTGCATATTATAGAGGAGTCCTGTGTTGGTGCATTGCGCTTTCATGTTGAAAGATCATGAGTGATGCTACTTCAAGGTTTATACCACAGCAGAGGGAGGGCTGAGAAAGATGACATTTTTGATTCCTTGCACACTAACTTTGTGTATAGATAAAGTAAAAACAAACAACTTGACTGAAAGAGCTTCCAGTACAAGAGTCATGTAGCTCGGCATTAGTTTTACAATACATAGGAAAATATTTAAGTGATGCTGTATTAAGCTTATTCCTAATATATATATGTTTCATAGATGGGCAGAGAAGTTAGATCAACTGACAGACACTGCTACAAAAGACCCAGAAGGATTCTTGGGGCATCCTGTAAATGCATTCAAGTTAATGAAACGACTTAACACTGAGTGGGGTGAACTGGAGAATCTGGTCCTGAAGGACATGTCAGATGGTAAGTTTGAGGAGATTTTGGAGTTATCAACACACAGCTAATACTCTGATTAACATTATCACCCTAATGCCAAGCAAAGCACAACTTTGTTTTTTGAGGAACATATTTTTTGTACTGCACCTGCAGTAGAAATAACAATGGTCAGACACTTTTGCTGAGAGAATTATTTGACTTGTATCTTGCATGTATCTTGATGCATGTTTTCCGTGACTTTGTGAGTCTCTCTTTAGAAGAAGACCCTGTTTTTTCTGTATGTAGGTACATGTAGTGCACTTATCACCTGATCGTCAAATTGCTGATGGTGCTGGTAAAAAGTTTAACGAGCTCTGAGCTACACAGAAAGAGGTCAAAAGCTCAACAACAAAACTTCAGGGATAAAGGGAGTAAATTCAGAGAGCTTTAATTCCTCAGAGTGGACTATTTGTGATGGTTCTGGGGGTGTCCAGGACTGAGTCACCTTGTCTACCCCTCTGCCTCCAGCAAAAGGGAAATTTGCTTGTGTTTAACTGGGTTTCAGCTCCCTGAAAAAGCAGTCTGTTAGCCACTCAATCTCCTCTAGGCTATGCCAGCTCTTACTTTTGCCTTGCAAGTTAACAATAGATGCACCCTAAGACTTTTTGAAGCATTCCATTGTAGTATTTTAACACCTTATCTGCTGAGCACTCACAGTAATACCAGGTATACCCTCCTAAAGGGAACAGTATACATACCAGTTTACTCATAGACTATAAGGCAGAGGTGGGCAAACTTTTTGGGCTGAGGGCCACATCTGGGTTTTACAAGACATAATTGTATGCAGGGCAAAATACAAATTGTATGTGGGGTTGGGGTGAGGAGTGCAGGAGGGGGCCCAGGGCAGGGGTGCAGGGTGTATGAGGGGGCTCAGGGCAGGGAGTTGGGGTGCAGAAGGGGGCTTAGGGCAGGGAGGTGGGGTGCACGGGTGCAGGCTGCAGCAGGGGGCTCAGGGAAGGGGGTTGGGATGCAGGAGGGGTGTGGCAGGGGCCTCAGGGCAGGGGTTAGGGTGCAGGGGGGGTTGCAGTGCAGGCAGGGGGCTTAGGCCAGGGAGTTGGGGGGCGGGGTGCAGGAGGGGTTCGGGCTCTGGGGTGGCAGCAGCGTGGACCGAGGCCAGGGCAGGCTCCCCACATACCTGTGCTGTGGCCCCTGGGGGAGGAGGGAAGGGCTCCGCATGCGCTGCCCTTGCAGGTACCTCCCCCAAAGCTCCCATTGGCTGTGGTTCCCTGTTCCCAGCCAATGGGAGTTGGTGGGGGTGCCTGGAGGCAAGGGCCTGGGGGGCCGCAGGGATGTCAGGCTGGCTGCTGCTGAGAGCAGCATGGGGCCTGCGGCACCATGGGAGTCAATCCCGCCTGCGGACCATAGTTTGCCCACCCCTGCTATAAGGGCTAGAAGGGGACCATCATGGTCTAGTCTCACCTCCTGCACATTGCAGGCCACAGAACTTCACCCACCCACCGCTGCATGAGGTCCATAACCTCTGGCTAATTTACTGAAGTCCTCAAATCTTGATTTAAAGACTTTAAAGTTACAGAAAAATTCACCATTTTCTCTAGTTCAAACCAGCAAGCAACCAGTACCACATGCTACAGAGGAAGGTGAAACTCCCGCCCCTCTCCCCCCCAGTGTCTTGTCTCCCTGTTGACTTAGTATGTGAATGGGGGGCCTCCATTGTGTTAATTCACAACACTTAATTTACATTAATTTATACCCCTTTCACCATCCTAAGAGAATTCTTTCCCTCCACCATCCTAAATAGAACACAGAAGTAAAAAATTAAATTGAAGGACTAATATTCAGAAGTGTACTCTAGTTTGCATGAATGAAAAACTTGATTCAAAGTATTGTGAAAATTAGACTTAAACTTATTCAATAGTGAGAGACTCTCCCACATTTTCCATATAAACTTCTATTAAAATAAGACGTCTTTCAACATACTTATGTGTGAAATTAGTGATTGTTCCCAATACGTTTGCTGGAACAATATCACCGATCCTGCCTCGAGGTTGGTTCTGCATGGGTAGTAACAGTGATACCATTTCCCCCCCCCTTTTATGCTACCTTATCTCATGATACCGCATAGGGATTCTTTTGGAAGAAGAGCCCTAAGACAACAGATAAGGATAATTAATTTTAACAGTTTATCTTTGAATTTGCTGTGTATTGGTTATTGATTTATTTATTTTTAAAAACAATTCAGCGTGGTTGGTCTTGTGTGATGTTTGGTTTATTGGCCTGTTAGGACACTCATGAAATAACTGTTGAATAATCTAGAGAGGTGCATTGTTAGCATATTACTGCTCCGTACAAATAGGCCTACACACTGTTAATCTAGAGTCCCGCCCAAAGGTGGTAGCTTTTGTAAGAAGATCTGCCTCTGATTTAATAATAGCCTGTAGTGACATGCTGGTTTTCATCCAACAATTTGTGTAGAGATATTTATTTGTAATTAAATGTTTTTTAATGTAAAACTCCCAGGACAAGCAAAGCCCAGTCCTCTTCTTGATCTCTCCAACCTTTTTTTCTCTTAAGGCTTCATCTCTAATATGACTATTCAACGCCAGTATTTTCCTAATGATGAAGATCAGGCTGGTGCAGCCAAAGCTCTCCTACGGCTCCAGGATACCTATAATTTGGATACAGACACCCTCTCCAGGGGGAATCTTCCAGGTAAGAAGCACCTGTGCTAGTTGGGGATAAATAGCTGTGCAATTACAGAATATCTAGATTATAAACCCTTTTGAGAAGTCTTCTCTTCATGCCTGTCTGTAGAGAGCCTAGCATGCTGTTAACAGTAGGAAAAAAACCCCAGACTTTCCTAGCTTTCAGCCAGTATATGATTATATAAACTTGTGTGCTGTGGGCCAGCTTAATTGAACTGCTGCAGGGAGTTGAGTCACATCTCCCTGTGTAAACCTGTACCCTAGAGAACACTCTACTCAAGGCAAGATGAGCACTGGTACCATAGCACTTCCTTGGGATTTTCCAATAGGGAGGGACACAGCAAAAACTGCTGAGGGATGTGCTGAAACACTGTGTCCCACCTACATTCACTCCGAGGCTCACTTTTTGGGTGTGTTGGTCTTTCCTTCAGTTCTTTGGCAGTGGGTGTGTTGCAGCCGTTTTTCTTCAACACTTTCTCTTCCTCTGATGGGCTTTCTGCTGCCAGGAACTTGTGCTTGGGTTTAGAATAGCAAAAATTGGCATTAGACTCCAACTGAATCTAGCCTGCTCTGTGTAAGTCGATGTTTGTGTGTAGGAAGGATACGTATCTGGTAGTTTTATTTGTCATATTTTTGGCTTCTGATGGAGCTATTGCCTGTGATCAAGCAAAGCTGAACTTTCTCTCCTAGAGCAAGATTAGTTGCTCAATATTTAAAGTTGCAAGTGAGTTTCCATTTGTAAGTCCACTTTATAGCTCCTCTCTAAAATACCACAGAATTAGCACACTTGGCTGGATAAATATTCCTATTATGTTAATGCGAGCCTTTAACCTATGGCTTGTATAGAAAACTGAGTTCAGTAGGTAAACAAATCACTGCACTAATCATGGACAGTTAAAATATGCCAATTCTCTCCATTTATTGTTAGAGTATTTCATGCTGTAATGTTAAAGAAAAAAATTAAACAGGAATGAGATATTAAGAGTGAGTTTATTTTATTTGTTCACTTTAAATGTTGTAATCAGCAAGCTGTATTTTAAAACTCTGTAACTGCATGTGTGCAGTGGAATACATGTTAGTAAAAAAAGAACACTGTTGTATAGTCCTTCCCCTTCCCCCTCTCCCTCCCACTTATAAGAAGGATTGTTTTTTGAGAGTTTAAAAACTAAGTGACATAGGATTGCCTGAAGCTATATAGTGTATAAACATTAAGAGCAAGTGACAGGGAACATGTGGAAAACATACATAATCACTTGCACTCATACAAAGCTAGCTAAAATAATCTTTAACAGTTTTGTAGGCAGGAAAAGCCAGTTTGTCCCTTGGGAAGAAAATTAAATTAAAGTTCCTAACTTTCTCTACTGGTTTCTCTCTCCTTCTGTTCTAAAACAGTCCTTTAGCAACTGTGGGGAAAAATAAGCCCTGTACAATCCATGTTATGTTTTCACAAACTCTCACGTTCAGATGCCTAATAAAATTGGGAGTGATTGGCTTTAATGTTGCAAAGTGTAATTTTGTTTTCTGTGTTTTGTTAATCTTAAACTTGACTATTCTTTCAAGATCTGACGTCCGTCCTGTCGTGCCCCCCCCCCCCCCGGTCCCCCAAACACACAGATTTTTATCATTTGTTGTCTTCTATAAGAAATTAAGTGAATTTATGGACCATATTCTACTGTCTGTCTTGGAAGCAAGCCTGTGCAGCCCAAACTCTGTGCTGCCTGGTAATATAATTCTGCTTTTTAATAGTATTGTGATAAAATTGCATCTGAACCCATCATAATTGTTGATCAGTCAAATTTTCATTCTAGAAGTAAAATTCTCTGGTTTTCTTGGTCTCCAGGACTAATGGAATTCTAAATCTCTAGTATTTTATCTGTTTTGGTCACTAATTGTCTTCTGTATGATTTTCAGTCACTTAATGCATCCAGTTTTACCCCCCGCAATCTCTCTACTTTCTCCAATTCAGTTGAACATTGCTACCTCTTTACCTAATTCTCCTGCTTTTCGATCTTCTGCATTTCAGACCTTGCTGTTTTTTTTTTTAAACTGATATTGTACTAAGCAGTTGCCCTGGCTATTTCTGTAACAAAATGAACAGTTACAGTATAATTTCCCTGCCACACACATAAATCTGTCTAGTTATCAGTGCTGTTTGTGTGGTGAATGTAGACCTTGTGCTCAGCACTTTGTTTATATAGGGCCCCTTACACTTAGTTCTCCTCTGTGGATGTTAAGTTTCCTGAGCATCTACATCAGACCTACAAGCAACAAATGTTATGGGAGAGGATGCCTGAGGCTGTGCCCTTTTTGACAAAGAATCCCAAGTGGGTAGGTTCCCAATAACCATCCTCTGCTACCTCTCTTTTGGGTATGTCTACAGTGCAAAAAAAATTTGTGACTGGCCCAGGTCAGCTGACTCAGGCTTTCAGGGCTTGGGCTGAAGGGCTATAAAATTACAGGGTAGATATTCGGTGTCCGGCTGGAGCCCAGGCTGAGACCCCACGAGGAGGGAGGGTCCCAGAGCCTGGGCTCCAGCCTGAGACTGAACTGCGATGAGCCCCATGACTCAGCTGACCCGTGCCAGCCACACATGTTCTGTTGCAGTGTAGACATTACCCTAAGAGGCTGAAGGTCATTTAACTTCTCTGGGACAGTTTGCATGAAATCTCAAGACCATCTAAAACTCAAGAGTTCAATAAAAACAAAACTTAGTAAGAAGAGAAGATCCGATTTAAACAAAAGAAATTGAATGCACAACATATTTAGTCTGAAACCCTGAAAAAGCTCATCTCTGGTTTAGTTACAGTGAATGGAAAAATGATCTTGCACTGCTGGAGAGAACTCCTTTTTCCACTCTCATTCTTTTGGCAGGTTAGTCTCTCAGGGCTTGTCTTCCCCAGAAAATTACATTGTTGGAACACAACCTTGAGAAGTTGCAGGGAAGAGTTCAAGTGTTGAAGAATAGAAAACAATGAAATCCATAATTTATGTTCATGATTACTTTAACTTCAGGTGTAAACGAAAAGCAGTTAAGCTGATACAATGTCATGGACAATGAAGGATACTGCATTTTTCTGTAGTGTTTCTTTTACTCGACCCTGTATTTCCAAATATTTGCTATTCCCTTTTTACAAGACAGTTTGATTCTTCAATGGGTCCTGAATTACAGTGGCAAAAATAGAAACCTGTAATTTACTTACAAAGACTTCAAATTAAACTTTCAAATAGAGGCCATTTTAGACTCTGCTTCTAAACACGAGTTACTTCATAACCTTTACCAGTTGTGTAGTTACTGATTATCATAGTTGATGCTTCTTTCTCTCCCTCATCAGCTTGCCAGTTGCTAACAAGATGTGCACAGACAAGCTTTTGAAATAAATAAAATGTATATGGAAAGTGCCTAACCCAGGCTCTAGGACCAATGCTTGAACCATTTCTAAAACTACTACTGGTAGAAAAGAAAATATTTAAATTGATTTAGGTCAATATTGCTTCTGCATAATGTGCTTTTCAGTCATAAAAACCTTTGTAGAATTGTCAGTGACTAGTCACTGAGAAATTTTATGTATCTCAATGCATATGCATTTTGTTATGTGGACTTTGATGCTCCAGGGATTTAACTTCTGAGGATTCAACAATATAGCCACTAACAAAGGTAAAGTATCAGGGGGTAGCCGTGTTAGTCTGTATTTACAAAAACAACAAGGAGTCTGGTGGCACCTTAAAGATTAACAGATTTATTTGGGCATAAGCTTTCGTGGATAAAAACCTCACTTCTTCGGATGCAAAGGTAAGTACATTCTAAACTCTGGGTGCCAGCACTAAAGAGAATTGAATTTGTTCAGTGGGTAGTAAGAAAATTCAGAATATTATGTTTCCAAATCCTACATACTTTGTGTTTCTTGCTTTCTATAGGTGTAAAGCACAAGTCTTTTTTAACAGCTGAAGATTGCTTTGAATTGGGCAAGATTGCATACACCGAGGCAGACTACTATCATACTGAGCTATGGATGGTGCAAGCTCTGAAACAGCTTGATGATGGAGAGGTGTCTACTGTTGACAAAGTCTCCATTCTGGATTATTTGAGTTATGCTGTGTATCAGCAGGGGGACCTGGACAAAGCAATGATGCTCACCAAGCGACTTCTTGAGCTGGGTATGTTGTTAAGAGACTAGATCCACAATATATTGTAAAACTGGTAAGGAAATTCTGTGATATAGCAGTTCTCATATTATGGTCTGTAGATTACTTTTGCTTTGCAGAGTAATTGTGGGTGGCTGCTTCTGTCATACAGGTGAATTTCTGCCAGAATAAAATGGGTGAGGAAGGTATCCAATCAAGCAGTTACACTCATTGTATTAAACGATGATGAAAATAATCTTCCCTAATATTACTCTTTCAAATAATAATAGCTGCTGCAAGGATGTTGTGATCCGCACTGGTTTGGCAAGGGAGGAGGGCCACAAAAGTATGCCTGTCTTAAGAAATTATCTGTAACATGAAACTGACTGCTTGAGGTACATCTGAGTTCATTTTTTGGATGGGAGTTTGCATTTGCGGGAATGGTTGTTTCTATTTTGGCCTAAATTTTACTACTTGCATACATTTGCTTTCAAGAAGGGTAAATTAAAAATTGCATCCTTAAAGGAAGAGACAAATACTTCTAGCAGAATTGGGCAGTTCCCGCTATGTTGTAAGTTTTTTTTTGGCATGGAATCTCTTCCTGTGTGGCTGTACAATATCCTGCGCAGTGGAGAATTGCCAGGTGTCCAGTTTTCAAGTGAACACGTGGTCGAAAAGGGACCCTCCCCAGTCCGGTGAAAATGAGTGAGTGAGAGTGAGGGGGGAGCAAGTGATGGAGGAGGAAGTGGGCAGGGCCTGAGGAGGGGCGGGACAAGGTGTTTGGTTTTGTTCGGTGAGAAAGTTGGCAACCCTAGGGTGCCCTGATTGTTGTTGAAGCATTTGGGTGCTCCTTTAATACAAATGATAATGTAGAAAAATATGCAAGTAACTGACTAAAACTCATTTTACAGGGATTATAAACTTGGCCTCAAACATGCTGTATTCTTAAACTTGGCATTCAAAATCCCAATGTATTTTTATAAATTGATTTATAATCCATTTTGGCCTTGCATAGCTACAAAGGTTTAAAAATTGATTAATGTATTAGTTTCATAGCAATATTGCATCAAATTAATGTTTAATAACCAAGATATGTCAGTGACTGCATGTTTAAGCATTTAGAAGTTGCGTTCTGTTCTAACGTGCTATGTAAAAATAGCAGCTTGCTCAACACTTGCTCTTGTATATATCCCTTCTCTCTAGGCACTCATATCGCTGTCATTGCTATAATATCTGAACATCATGTTCAGTCATCTCTTTATTTTCTAAATTGTCTAAAATTAGTTTTACTGTCTTTTTATTCCTCTTAGTTATACAGTCAGTATAGCTTCACTTTCCTATAGATGAATTCTTTCTTACGTGTACATAAACCCAATTGTTTAAACCTGAGTACAGAATGCAGGATCTCTCTTGTTAATGGTACCTGAGGCTGAAAAAACCGATATTGAGTCTGCAGAGTTGGCCCATGAAAACTATCTTTTAAATTGCGGACTGAGCAGTTTTGATTTGGAATCATTGAAAGACAACAAATATAGAATCCAGTAATGGCTTGCCTAGTGATATTTAAGCACAATGGCATAGTATATCTAGGGATTTGTCATTTTCATTAGTGTGGTATCTGAGTGCCTAAAGGAGGATGTTCTACTCTTAATTCTGAATTATTCCTTTCACAGCAGTAAAACCCCTTCATTGGTAAATGGAGGAATGAGCTGGCGTAGCTTGTTAAAGTAGCAGTTTTGTCTGACACATTTTGTCAGCTGTCAGTCTTCCTGGCCCAACTCTCTCCCTGTTGGCTTTCCTGATGGGACATTGCAGCCATAACCTCCTCACTTCTGTGTCCCTTTGGGTACATCTGTACTTACCGCCGGGTCCGGCGGTAAGCAATCGATCTTCTGGGATCGATTTATCGCGTCTTGTCTAGACACGATAAATCGATCCCGGAAGTGCTCGCCGTCGACGCCGGTACTCCTGCTCGGCGAGAGGAGTACGCGGAGTCGACGGGGGAGCCTGCCTGCTGCGTGTGGACCCGCGGCAAGTTCAAACTAAGAGTTCGATTTCAGCTACGTGAATAATGTAGCTGAAGTTGCGTATCTTAGTTCGAAGTGGGGGGTTAGTGTGGACCAGCCCTCTGTAGTCTTGCAGGCTGTCTCTCCCATGGAACAGTTAAAGTTTATTCTATCTCTTAACTGTTGCTGTGTAGTATTGCTTCCAATGGAGGTGTCAGTTCCTTGGATTTTGCTGGCTTAAGCTAAGCTTTTCCTTGCCCATTCTCTACTTCCCTGAGCAATGGGAATACAGAAATGTGTTACATCCCAACCTGTCACTTATTGAATTGGGTCAGGCTTTCAGCTATATTTTTGTTCTGATTTAACTGTGTAAGCATGTTGGCTCACTAAGCATTAATTTTTACAACATCTGTCCCAAAATGAACAGTGTTTTTCTTTTTTTCAAGGAGCTGCTTTTCTATGCCCTTTCAGGTTGACTTCTACAAGTTGCAAACTTATCTGTGGTGCCTCTCCTTTCTTCTCCATTAGATCCTGAACATCAGAGAGCAAATGGTAACTTAAAATACTTCGAATATATCATGTCTAAAGAAAAAGAAGCAAATAAGTCTACTACCAAAACAGATAACCAGACTGACAAGGAATCAAAGACTAAGAAAAAGGAACCAAGCAAAGATTACCTGCCAGAGAGACAGAAGTATGAAATGCTGTGCCGTGGGGAGGGTCTCAAAATGGTAAAGTGGTCTAGCCTGTTTGTTTGGTTTTTTTTTGTTTAATCTACAGAACCATTCATGCAGGACTCATTTAGAAGTTCTCAGCTAGTTCTAAGGAAGATCAGTCAGCTTGCAGGGATGAGCTGGCTCACCTTTTAGAACACTTTTTTTTGCCTTTTACTCCTGTCTTTATGGTGGCCTACATTCAAAGCATTTTTGATGAGCATTTGCAAGAAGTTTGTGTGCAGCTTGAACATAAGGAAATCCTTGTAGCAATAGAATGAGTATAGACATATAGGGGAGGGAATGAAGAGGGACAGTGCAACATCTCTGAATGAAGAAATAGTAACCCATGTGTGAGGATGCTGCCCACTAACCCTATTACAAATGTATTTTAATACCAGTTAGTGCACTGAGAATCAAATAAGAGTATTGTATTACAACAAAGATTGTATTACACACACATTGTATTACACACAGTATTGAACATTGTTCATCTTAAGACTAACTTTACAGTTAATGTTTGCTATAAGATGTGTCTAATATTAAACTTGCTGAGAGCATGGTTTCTCAAACACTGTGCTTGACCTCCCTGAGGAGACTCCAGTCTCCTCAATTGGTAAAGTACAAGTAGGCATAGGGAAAATGAATTACTGTGTTTTGTTCTTCTCAGAAAGAAGAAAAGGCTGATGCCAATCATAGCAGTGATGAATAGTCTAAGTGACTATAAATTCATTCATCTAGGTTTTCCAAAAAGTGATGGTGGACTCTTTCAATCCAATGTCTAAATACTGTTCAGCTGATGCTGTTTAGGAGCTAGAAGGTTGACCTCTTCCTTCCTGAATTTGTTGTAATCATATGCAAAATTTCTCTTCATTGACTTACAATTTAACTAATTATAAATAAATTGTTTAATTTTTGTTATATTTAATTTAATGTTTGCTGAAGAACCACCCCCACCCCCTTAAGGATATGTCTATGCGGCGTAGTCTACCCCTTGATCTTTCACAGGTTTTATCCTTATCCCCCCCCCACTGTCCACACTGGGTTTGTAGGTGTGTTAAGCCCAGGCTAGCTTATCCTAGCTAGGAATGTGGGTTAGAACCTGGGCTCCACTTTGTTGGGCAGGAGCCCACCCTCTTTGCAGTGAGGATGTAGGCTAAACCATTCAAGTCCTGATAGTCCTCTAATGCCCTTCCCACAATTCCCCCAAAAAGATAGTTTTCCTGCAATTGTCTGGAAAAGAATCCTAGATCATCTCAGCACAAAGAAAAATGAGATATTCCCCCAGACAGTCATAACACAGCACCATGGGTAGGGCTTGGCAGAGGGGACATTCACACCTGGGTAAAGCTAACTTGGATACTCAGACCTGGGTGAACTGTACAAACATAGCCGTAGTGTTATATGCTTGCCATATGAATATGTGTAAGAACACCACCAGAGAAAGTGGTCAGGTTTATAGATGGCATATGACAGGTCATGGTGTGAAAATAAATAAACCAAAAAATATATATATACATACACGCACGCATCCTCACCAGTTGCGTCACATTAGATGCATTTCTGTCACGGTGTGTAATTTTTTTATATAAAAAAATTAAAAGTAAGTGTGTGTGTCCGTCCGTCCTGTAATGGTGTTAATGTGAGCAAGCACTTGATTCTTTTTGTTTTTGTTCTATCTTGATTTCAGACGCCTCGGAGACAGAAGAAGCTCTTCTGCCGCTATTACAATGGAAACCAGAATCCCAAGTACATTCTGGGTCCTGTCAAACAGGAGGATGAATGGGACAAACCTCGGATTGTTCGCTTCCTTGAAATTATTTCTGATGAAGAAATTGAAACCGTGAAAGAACTAGCAAAGCCAAGGGTAAAGAGCTTCAGTTTTCTCTTGTTTTGGAAACTTCAGTGCCATCTATAGTGTTGTATGTGCATGAGCTCAATTCACCTCTTGATTAGGAGTTTGTAAAGTTAGCTTGGGTGAATGATCACACACACACACACACACACACACACACACACACACTTTTTCTGCAGTGCTTATAGTGGCAAGCTGGTCAACGCTCAGTGAAAGTTGGAAATGTAATCACATTAGAATCTCTTCCCAGGAGATGGCACAGCAGATTCACCAAACTGTTCTGCTGGATAAGATTTTTGTGGATGCTATTATGGAGGAGAAGAGAACCTCCTTCAGCTCCACAATAGTCACAGCATGAAACTTATCCCTACTACAACTGGCCTGCCTAAGTATACTGCCGCCGCTACTTCCACTCTAATTTATGTTGAATACTTGTCACAGGTCACTATGGCGTATAAATGATAATGATTTGTATGGAGATGCCATTTAGGAGCCACCATATGTGGTCATGGACACCAGATAATCATTTACCATATGGACATCTACAGAATAGTAGTACTCTTCTTTAGTCATCTGAAACTGACTCAGGGCCATGAGGTGCTCTGGGGCAGTTACATAAGTCCTTTTCAGCAAAGCTCACCATAGCTCCATTTAACTTCCAACCTATTATGCCTCTTTTAGTTTGAACTAACATAACCTTCATTCTCCCACTTCATCACCTCAACTTTCCAATCTTATTTCAAGAACCAGATTCCAAAGGACCATTCTCTGAATCTGAAGTAACCTAGGACTGGCTTATTGTCAAGGCAGCCATGAGAGCCCAGGTCAAACAAAAAGGCTATCTTGCTGGAAGTAACAATATGATTGGTAACTGCAACACCAGAACAGATTAAATCTGTCAGGAAGCTTTCAGTGTAGCAAGGCAGTAAATATAACACAACTTGTCTCAATTTAACTCTATCTCAAGACTTGTACTTGAGGTGAAGCTATTCTAATTAATCCATGCTTGTATAGGTCACCAACTACTTCTGAAATCAGATGCAAACAATATAAGTGCATCATTTCCCCAGCATGTCTTCTCTTTATGCTAAACAAATACTTATTGGGAGCAAGCTGAGCAAATGAAGGATAAATTCTATGTGGATAGGTACATCGGAATTATCTAAGAGAAATTATCCAACCATTTTTCCTTTATTCAAGCAAATCAAAGGCCTTATCCATAATCAAGTCAAGAATGGTGCTGCCTTTGTTAGCCACCAACTTGAGTACTGAAGAGCATCAAGTGAAGAGTAGGCTCTCTCTCACCTGCCACTCTTTGTTCTTGAGGTAACACCCCAGACTAAAGCAGTGGATCTGATTTCAAGTGCTGTACTCCTTCCTTACACCTAAAACATCTCTTCCTGCCTATGCTTCCCATGTCGAGCACATCAGGAATCAGATCCCAGTTTGTGTGCTAATTCCTATTTCATTGTGTTACAAAGTCATGGAAAATGATCCAACTGATGATTGGGCTGCATTGTTGCTGTAGGATACACTGGTGTTGCCTCCTTGGAGTGTAACTAACCTGTTCTTTATGGAGTGGAAAGAAAAACCTTTCTGTTATAAGGATCACAGAAAGTCTAAGAACAATACACAGATGATAGTAGATTTAAACTAAACTTTTTGGGACCATTGTTTTCTAATCAGATAAATAGTCAGTCTGTTACAAAACTGTGCCAATCACGGGTACTAATCTCTTATGTTGAAAAATGTGGAACATTCAAACTTAAAGCCTAGACATTGCAGGGTTCAGTGGTTGATGCTGCATGAGGCTATGTTTTGAGTCTGAAAGTTCATCTCTTGTATTCCAGGCATTGTGAGTGTGTCAGAAGTCTTAGAGTCTAGAAGTGAAAGGGTATATAATCACTACCCAGTCTTCTGCTCCCTTGTCATCAGCTGGCATGAGAAAAGCTTAATTCAATCTTTGGAGACTGTCTGTTTTTGAGTAGTAGGCTGTGTGCAATGATCCAGCCACTTTACCCAGGGGACAAAATGGGGTGAACAGTGCAGATTAAGGAATTCCCTGACTTTGTTTGAATCAGTGAGGTCTGAGATGCTTTGAGCCTTTATTGCAAAATACAAATAAAAACTAGTAGTAAAACACTTGCCCAGATTGACATAAACTGTACTCAATAAACCCTCCTTGGCCTGGAGTTACCATAACACAGTCTGACAATGACCACCTAGTGCTTCTAATGCTGGGGCATTGCAACTGAAACTTTCCCAATTATGGCTCACTGTATAGTAGCTGAATGGGCAGTAGCAACAAGCAGTTTTCTTGTGGTGTTGCCATGACATCGTATGGCAGAAAGAGATCTTGTGGAAATGGAGCAGAATGGGACGCTGAATAGAGCGGGATGGAAGCAAATTACTTGACAATGGTACAGTGTGTTGGAGAAGAAGCCCTAGAACAGTTTTGGACCAAAGTCTTATTTTTGGATGACCAAAAATGTGGGGAGTATTTCACATGATTTGTGATCGTGGTATGGCCGATGGGTCTGTGTTCTGGAACAGTGTGCAAAACACAGATCAATTATTCAATCAATGTAGAAGGTTTAGCTAATGCAGCTAATAAGTTAAAGATATTTTTCAGATTCTAAGGTAAGGTTTCCTTCATGTTTTTCCCCCTTCTCCCCTCCCTTCCCCCCACGGTTAAAAATTTTTACTGTGTGTGTTCCTTATTGATTTAACTCTAAAGTGCATTCTGGATGTACAGTATATCGTTAACAAAGTAAGAGTTGTACGTCTTTGACATACATGCTGTACGACTTCAACAGTTGCCACTTGGACTATAAAGGAGTTGAAAGATGTTACAGGAAATAGCTTTACTTATCTAACCAGCTGCTCTTGTTGCTCCCGAGAAACTGGAGTATTGCTTCTAGGAAAAAATGTGCCACTCCCTCTTCTCTAAGAAGGAACTGAAGTATCTCCTTTTTATTAGTGTTAAAGATTTTTCTCCCCCTTTGCCACCCCAAAAATACTCTTTTTGCTGTAAAACACCACAATGGAAACTGATTGGATGAAGTGCATGGCTTGTGTGGAAATTTTTTCCCCTCTGTAGGTTTCTGACTGGTCGGATTAATGTGATGCAATATTTACTTTGTAATGCAACTATTCTGATTGGTTCGCTTCACAGCTGAGGCGAGCCACCATTTCAAACCCCATAACGGGAGTCTTGGAGACGGCACATTACAGAATTAGCAAAAGGTAAGAGACTTCATACACCAAACATTCTGGGCCTGTAATGAGTGCTTGTTCTCTGCTCATTCAGGGAAATAGGGGTGGTCTAAAAAGATACTTCTGACTTTCTAGACCACCTCTTTAATATGTACAGATATTGTAACAGGCTGTTACTGCTGAGTTTCTCAGTTTTTTCCTCTAACTAGAAGTTCTGTTTTTTTGCCATTTTAGCTAATATTCCTTTTCTTAAGTAGTATTTGCACAGGTGCATAGACTGTGCACAGGTGCAAAAACTCAGTGGCGGTTACCTTATATTTGCTTTCCCCAACCCCATATGCCAACAAAAATTTGCTAAATCTGGCAGACTCTGAGAATCCCTTGCATTCAGAAGTGGAGTCACATTATCCTGTATAACAGTTGCATTGGCATGCAGAAACATTTGTTCATTAGTCCAAGATAATCTGTCTTCCTCCTGTCTGTTGGGTTTTTTTTTTCCTTGCCTCCTAACTCAAACTTTGAAGAAAGCCGTATTTTCTTCTTTACAGGCTTCCGAGTTCTCTCCACTTTGCTGAAAAGCATTGTAGATTTGTGAACTTGAGTTGTTTATTTTTTGAAAAAAGTTTGATAAAATGTCTTGTCTTTTTAAGAGGTAAAAGTGCTATCTTTAGGAGCTGCCTAGTAAAGATCTAGTCCTCCATTAGCTGTTTTGTTTTCCTCACAAAAATCCTGTTCTTCAGTATTTAACTAAAACAAAAAAAGAACATTAAACTTCTGGATATGGAGGAATTTTCTTTGAAACTCAGCACTATAAACTATTTGCAGAAAGTCTCTAGTTTAATTTAAAAAAAAAAAAAAAAAAGTGAAAGGACAGTCTAACCAAATTTGTCCACACAATTCTTGATTTTGGAAATGGCAGCTGCAGATACTGTCTCCCTTCTAAATATTGCTGCTGATCTGAGAGCATTGCATACCATCCAGACCAATCGGAAACCCTTCCAGTCACCCGTGGTTTGGCAAAAAGAAGCCTACTACCAGAGTAAGCCCTTGTCCTTTCTCTTTTTGTAGCTGAGCCGGGCTACTGTACATGACCCTCAGACTGGGAAACTGACCACAGCACATTACAGAGTCTCTAAGAGGTAAGGGGAATGTGTTCCAAAGGTATATCTAACATCTAGGAAATCTGATTTGTGGCTAGCCTGTTAAATCTTCTAGTTGCAAATCTGGGATGGGGAAAGATTATACATATTTTTCTTGTGCTTATTCCTATTTAGAAGAGATGAGGTGGCCTAAAAATTACCTGGCACATATTGGTGCAAATGGGCTGCTTAAATAGGAAGTTTTTAAATCATTCCTGCTACCTAAAAGGAAAGCTGCTGCTGCTTTTCTGTCTGCATGGTCCTGAATAACACAACTAGCATACTAAAAAACTGTTAAAATAAAGTGAAGGGTCCCACCTAAACTAAGTTTCAGAAAGGATTGCACTGGTCACTTATTTGTGCCATTGTACCAATATATCTTGTGTTTAAAATTAAGCACTTGAGATTTGTTATAATGAATAGCAACAACGGCATGAGTTAGAGCTTGAGAACTTCAGTTCAAAAATTCCTTGTTTATTATAGGTTTAACACAAACCAGTTGTGCATTTACTCTGCTAGTTGATTTAATATAAAATCCAGCATTCATTGGAAAATTAGATCCACATTTTGTTTGATTAAATTATCTTTTGAACAAATGAGACTGTCATTAAAAGGTTTTTGTTATAGTTTTAACCTCAGCATTTGAATAGTGTTTTTTAAAAGGGGGTAAAAATGAATTGGGTTTACAGAGACAAAATTTGCAAAATATTCTTCTCCCCCCCCCCCCCCCAATCCTTAGCTCTTAGTTAGTTATGTAAGCAATGAGTTTAGAACCCTTATGAACAAGAAGCTTACTACAAATTACATTAGAAAGTATGAAGTCTTAAATACTAGATTACTAGAAATTCTGTTCCAAAAGGATTGGTAGTAAATAGACTTGATGAGGAAATATCCTCCTATTAGGGCTTTTTGACTGAGCTGGTTTGGATTCCAGATAAATCCTTACTACTGAATACCAGAAACTCTGCTCTGTTTACTTTTTTTTAAATAGATGTCTGCTTCTCCACTCCAAACATTACAGGCATTCTTTCCTAGTCATTGCCCTTCTAAATTACAGCATTCCTCTATGAGGAGACGACTGTTCACTCAGCAGTACGTGGCAGACTGTGTAAACGGGGGAATGTCGCCAGCTGCATGAAGAGGCATGTCAAGCCTTGCTGTATGCAGTACAAGAATATATCCAGCCAGTCTGACACAGCTTTCAAGGAAACTAGTGATTTTTGAGGCAGCCAGTTAGAATCCATAGCATATGATATTAGTGTTTCCTCTTCAGGAATATCAGCCTCTGCTTTTATTTTAATCACTGCTCTTTCTCTAAAGGAAGAGTATTTAGACCATCCTTAGTATGTAAAAATGTTAGGAAAGTGATATTTCATATATCCCAATGACTAGGTTACATTCAACTTTTTAAGAAATGCTAGGAAAGGGGAGTAAATGTAATTGCCATTTTAACTGTTCATTTGTAATAAAATAAGGTCAAACATCTGTTTCCCAATTTTTTTAATTTTCAAGTTGAGAAAATGTCAGATGTCAGTGTGGATTTCAAACGCTTCATAAAATATTTTATGTAAAATACAGTGTGGCAGAATATTTCTAATTCAGGTGTACAGACCATGCTCTATTCATGGATTTCCATGAACAGCTTCTGAAGGGGAGCGGCTGAATGTTATGTTCTGATGATGGCAGCAATGATAACTAGACCTCTCTACCCTTTAGGGAATCTCTAGGAATTTTGGCTTTTTGAAGTGGTACAAAGAAAACTTCAAGTCCTATATTAGCTTCCCTATGATTACCTCTTAAAGTAAAGTGGAAAAATGCTTGTGGGCTTCGCCAGTAAAGGGGTTTCAAAAGAAGAATTATTTTCCACCAGGGGAAAAAAGCTCCTCTTAACGTGGATGATAGTCTTTTCAGATGTAAGATTACCTGTCTGTAACATTCACTTGAAGCATAATGATATTTCAAATGAGTGAAATTATTTTCTGGCCAGTAGAAGTCAAAGGAAAAGTTGCACTGAAAGGCAGAGCCTGGCATGCATTTCACATGAGCTGATCTGATCCTTAAATCCATACTTTAATAGTTCAGCTAGTTAAGCACAATTTTCTAACTGATTACTAATCCTATAGTGCAATTACCAGTGGGAAAAATGTCTTCAGAGTTGTGTGAGAGAAGGGTGGTGATACAAGAGAGCAAGGGAAATGAAGTTTTTCAAGTGGAGGATTTCTGTCCCTGTAGAGCAGCACTCACTGTAGATACCTACGTTGGCTGCTTTGATAGTGAGTCCTGCAAGAGGTAGAGAGAACAGCTCCCTTAGACCGATTTTAAATATATCCACAGTGATCAAAAGTTGAGACTAGCAGCAAAAATGGATGATACAGATGGGATCGTATCCCTGAAGGGCAGATAGACAAATTCTGTTGGAAGTTGCTGTTCTGAAGGAACCTACTAGAGCAGCAGTTCTCAAACTGGGGTCAGAACTGCAAAGTAGGTCACAACCCCATTTTAATAGGGTCACCAGGGTCAGCATAGACTTGCTAGGACCTGGGGCTAAAGCCCAAGCTCTACTCCCACCCAGGGCAATGGGGCTCACGCCTCCTCTCTTTCTCCCCCCTCCGCCCCCCAGGGTGGTGGAACCCCCCCTCCTCCCAGTCGTGTAGTAAATTTATTGTCAGAAGGGGGTCGCGGTGCAATGAAGTTTGAGAACTGCTGTACTAGAGGCTTAGAGAACTACCAGAGGCTAGTTGCTGCTGGAAAATCAATCCAGAGCTAGGAATACGCAAATCCTTCTGAGCTGTGATGGGAACTGAGGAAGTAGATTCAGTAATGCTTATGGGTGACAACCTGTGCCAAAATTTCTTGCTAGAAGTCACTAGTCAACTCTACCAAGTAGCTTTCACTGCCAAGTTACTCTTCCAAAGTACAGCGGACGCTCGCTAGAACGCACATCTATATAGCGCAAATTCACTTATAGCGCGGGACCGCACATGGATCCAAACCCCCGCATTCTAGTGAGGGTCTGATGCATATATGATGCTGTTTTACCAGAAATAGAACTGATGCTTCACAAAAGTTTGTTTTATCTGGATCATCAGCTTCCTTCTGTTCTCTGTCACACAGCTGTGGTGAGGAAACAACTGCCAGACTCAGAAACCTGTCTCAGTTCTGGCAAATATTAAAATGCAAGATCATTCTCTCCTCTCCTCCCACCCCCAACCACCACCACTGCCCCTTCTATCTTATACACTATGGTAAGGGGGGGGGGCTAAATAAATACTTGAGTGCCTCACACTCTAATTTATTTATCCTCCCACCACTTGTGTGAAGTAGGCAGGTTCTATTTTTCCCCATTTTACAAATGGGGTACTGAAACAGACTAAGCGAGTTGCCCATGGCCACACAGGAAGTCTGTGATGGAGCAGGGCATTGAACTTGAGTTGAATCCCAGGCTAGTGTCTTAACCACTAGACCACCTGTCTTCTCTATAGCACTCCGAGAGTGTGTGAAAGCTACTTGGTAGAGTTGAATAGTGACTTCTAGCAAGCACAGATTAATTCGGGTGTGATGGCTTAGCCTGATAGTAACAGAATGGTCTTATTGTGGTGGTTTCTTGTGTATTATGTATCATTGTTACAATGCCTTTCTGAGGACAGTGTTGCATGTTCTGGGGTTTTAATTTTCAATATGCAGTGTATAATTGGCTGTTGTGGGAAATGCTTCATATGCACACATTCCTATTCCTTTCCTCCTTGTTCGTTCTAAACAGAATGAGGCTAGACTGCTTTTAACACTTTCTTATGCTACAATTGCTCTACCGTATTTTTATAAATATTCCCAGTGTGCTGAAGTCCTCATTTTGAGATGGAGTGCATTTACGTGCTGTTCTGTGCATGGTGAATATTTAAACAGATTTCATGTTTGCCCTTGGAGATTCTGTAACCTGTGTCAGTACCATGTGTTGTAGAAACGTGTTTTGCTGCTTCTCTTGATGTGGGGTGTTCTGGGACTTTTAAAAGAACAGGTATGTAGAAATACACTGATGTTAGTAGGTGAAAAATTGTAATAACCCTTTGAACCAACGCACATACTGATTTGCCAGTTCACTGGTTCTCAGATTGATCTGTGGGCACTGGTGTTCAAGTGGTGCTGGTTTCTAGTTTCCCACTGCTTCTATAGGTGTCTAGACTTTCCATTGCAAAGATGATCCAGGGAGCTAGCTGTGTGGTTAGGAGGAGTTACCACATAAAAGGGTTCTGTAAACCAACCAGCTTCAGGGACCAGAGTCGTCAGTGTTTCGTGCTGTCAATGAGGGAGGACTGTCTGGTGAAGAAAAAGGAGAAGAGGAAAAGATGGCTGGGTAGCATGTGCAAAGAGGAATAGAAAAGGGACTAGGAAAAAAAGGCATATTGCTGGAGATCATCAGGAGTGTTTATATGTTTGAGGGGTAAGGGAAATGGTCTAGTAGACTGGCTCAGTTGTGATGACACGAAGTTTGAACCCCGTTGCACTGAGTCAGTAATACTCAAGTTAAATCATTACCTTTGGATACAGTTGCCATTTTTACATTGCTTGATTTTCAGGAATGAACATAATAAACAGGATAACATTGTGATTGATCTGCTCCATACCTGCAAAATGGTACATTGGTTCAGTAGTCTAAGGGTCTAGATGAAGACCAGGATTCATATTGAAGGCTTATATAGTATCTGTTATTTCTGCACCTGTTTTATTTCCGTCTGAACTAATTTTTTTCCCAGAAGTATCTTAATTGCAAAGGAAGCTCTTGGTTCTAAGTTTAAATATCATAATTTAAAGGCAGCAAAGTTCTAAAATGATATTCAGAACTTTGAGGCTGACCTTTTTAGGAAGCTGGAGAATATTTAAAAAATGATACTGGGTAATATTTGCTTACTCAACTAAAGCAGAACTATTTGCTAAATACTGAATATTCTACAAGCTGTTCTGATGATGATATCTGAACAAGGAGGAGAGAAATTAAAATACCTTTTCTGTATTCAGATTTTTTGTTTTGTAAATATACTTTTGCTCTTGCCACCAATGGGGGCAGATGGGGAAACTTTGGCCACTTCGTATTCTATTCTCCAGAAGCCCTTCTGAAAACCGATTTATCTTGAGAGCCCACAAAAAATTGTTCCTGTTTTATTTAAAAAGAGGGCAGCTACAGTAAAGCTTGTGTAGTATTGCTCACTACATAAACATCTGGACTGTTCTTTATGTGTATCTATACTATTATGCTTGGAATATGGAGGTAGTCCCTTTATCACAGTTCTCTGTTCAAACAGGGCTTAGATTGAAATGGGTTGACAACCCAACCCAGTCCCTCCTACCCATCCTTTTTTTTTGAGGCATTCATCTTGTTCTCTAGAATTTCCACTTTTGTTTTAAAAATGTTACGTCTCTAGTCCTTATAGTTGCAGAGAAAGCATTGAAAATGTGAAACCAAATGTCAGTGCAGTATGTCTGGAAAAAATAGATCTGAGGGATGTGAATTGCCCTATTTATTTCATTGCCTGATAATGGGAAACTTGTCAGTGAAGTTTTATTTAAATTTATTTATATTAAATGTTGTTAAAAGCAAGTAAGAAATGAGGGAAGGCATGGACATCACAGATCTGTGTAACCTGAGAGGGATAGCGTTTGGGAGAGTTGAGTTGCAATCACCAAGGTCCTGTGTATGCTGAGCCAAAAACAGAGATAAGGGTCCATGTTTAAACACTGCTTCGGCTGCATAAGTTCCTATAATGGATTGTCTGGTCAGACTAGACAGGGCAAAACTTGTGTTTGTAAGCTTGTTCAAAATGATTGTTAGAACCTGACGTAAAATTATGGAATACAATTTTTAGTCTTGTCCACTTCACTTCAGCTGTCCAAATAGTATTGGAAAGTAACTTACCTATTTTAAAAAATTTAAATATGGTTCTTTTGATCATTTCCTAACCCATTATAAAAACTAGGGGCCTTATTCAAGACTCTGATATTACCAAAATTACTAATGTCCTCTCTGGTAAGAGAAGCCTCACAAATGTGGGACCTGGCAATGCCAGTAATTATATTATTAGCGTAAACAATTGTCTACAGATGATTCTGAATGTTCCATTTCTAACACAAGCTTATGGTATGTTACTAGCAAATCATTTCCTTTTTTTAATTTAGTGCCTGGTTGTCTGGATATGAAAGCCCTGTGGTATCTCGCATTAACAGGAGGATACAGGACCTAACAGGATTGGATGTTTCCACAGCAGAGGAACTACAGGTGTGTACATGAGGATTTCAGTAACTAGTCACACCAGACTTTGGTTTGAATGAAATGGACTTTTAAATCTACTGTACAGCAGACACACCCAGGTAGTCTTCAGACAGCTGCTTTGGGGGATATATGCAGAGGCTTATTCTTTGGTGTGCACTCAACTCCTTCAAGTGTTACCGAAAGTAAGGCCTAAACAATATGGGAAGAACATCAATGCCTTGATACTTAAGTTGAATAACTGAGCCAAATTCAGCTTTGGTGTAAAGGGGATCCAATTCCGTTTTCAGTGGAGCAGCACCTGCTTACCCCAGGGCTGAGTTTGACTTATAGAACCTGTAGGGGAGTAGAGAACAGTTGAAATTTCTGCTCCTTAAAATGAGTGAGGTTTTTTTTATGTAGAAAATTTTTTTATTGCCACCAATAAGACCAGGTTTTCTGATGGTAGCTCAAATTTTCATGGGAATGGTATCTAGAGAAATATTGGTTTTGAGTGATATTTAAGGGAATCGGTTGTTTTCTCTGAAGCCATCTCAAGATTAGAAAGTCTCAGAGAAACTGATTTGAGGACTTTATCCTTACTTCATCAGTATTGTTAGAACATGGGGAAGATTGTGATAGCATGTGTATATTTTAAGTGAATTAAATAAATTCACTAGTTAAATTAAGACCCCAAATCCCTATTTCAGCAACGTGGAAGCATCACATTTTAACATTTACTGCCATTCACATTGAGTGTAACATGTTTGCAAAAAAAGCAAACATAATTCTGGGCTGCATTAGCAGGAGTGTTGTAAGCAAGACACAAGAAGTAATTTTTCCACTCCATGCTGATTAGGCCTCCATTGGAGTATTGTATCTAGTATGGGTGCCACATTTCAGGAAAGATGTGGACAAACTGGAGAAAATCTAAAGAAGAGCAACAAAAATGAGGTATAGCAAACAATGACCTATGAGGGAAGGTTGAAAAAACTGGGTTTGTTTAGTCTGGAGAAGAGAAGACTGGGGGAGTACATAATAGTTTTCAAGTACATAAAAGATGGTTACAAGGAGGGAGAAAAACTGTTCTTTAACCTCTGAAGATAGGACAAGAAGCAATGGACATAAGTTGCAGCAAGGGCAGTTTATATTGGACATTAGGAAAAACTTCCTAATTGACAGGCTGATTAAGCACTGGAATAGATTGCCTAGGGAAGTTGTGAAATCTCTGTCATTGTCTAACCTGCTCTTAAAAATTTCCAAACACCTGTCAGGGATGATCTAGATAATACTTAGTCCTTCCTTAAGTGCAGGGGACTGGACTAGAAGACCGCTCGAGGTCCCGTCCAGTCCTACAAGTCTATGATTAAGACGTAGAAAGTGTGACTGCTGATCATGAAACCAGGCTTACCACACTAAACAAAGTTCACATGAGGATAAAATGCCCAGGCATCCAGCTCAGAATAGAGAGCTCTTTAGAGCAGGGGTGGGCAAACTGTGGCCCGCAGGCCACATCCGGCCTGCCAGCCGATTTAATCCGGCCCTCAAGCTCCCACTGGGGAGCAGGGTCTGGGGCTTGTCCTGCTCCCGCACTCCAGCAGGGGAGCGGGGTTGGGAGTCGCTCTGGGCGTGTGTGCTGCAGCTACTGGAAGCAGCGGCATGTCCCCCCCCTCAGACTCCTATGTTTAGGGGCAGCCAGGGGGCTCTATGCGCTAGACTGCGGCCCATGGGTGCTGCAGGGGCAGTGCCTCCGCACGGGGCAGCACGCAGAGCCACCTGTCCACGCCTCTGGGTAGGACCCAGAGTGGGGACGTGATGCTGCTTTCGGGAGCTGCTTGAGGTAAGTGCTGCCTGCACCCCTTACCCTCTCCTGTGCCCCAACCTCCTGCCCCAGCCCTGATTCCCCCTCCCATCCTCCAAACCCCTTCAGTCCCTGCCCAGAGCACCCTCCTGCACCCCCATCCAAAGCCCTCCTCCCTCCCCCCCCGCCCAGAGTCACCACCTGCACCCTGAATTCCTCATTTCTGGCCCCACCCCAGAGAGGCCCCTCCCCCCCCATCCTCCAAACCCCTCGGTCCCAACCTGGAGCATCCTCCTACACCCCAAATCCCTCCTTCCCAGCCAAACCCCAGAGCCTGCACCCCAACCCCAATTTTGTGAGCATTCATAGCCCACCATACAATTTCCATGCCCAGATGTGACCCTCAGGCCAAAAAGTTTGCCCACCCCTGCTTTAGAGTGTCGTGTAGGAGAAGGTGGCAGATGGAAGTCAGCAATATGGTTGACAAAAGAAAAAATGTGGTCAGGCTGATGACTAATATCCAAAACTGAGCTTCATTTTGAATGGAGGGAGAGAGTTCCTATTAAAGGATGGGAAAGTGATTTGGAGTGACACACAAGTATGCTTTAAGAACAATTTTGTAAGTCTTTAAAGTTTATAGAAGCTAATTACTATTTTATCTATGACTTGGATAAAGGACTTCTTGGTATAAAACAGACAACCATTACAGGAGGGGAACATTACTCAAAACGACTGATAGACTAGAGACAAGCAGGGACAGATAATACATTTCTCCAAACAGAGTTGCAGAAACTAAGAGTGGTAGTATCAAAAAAGTGACTATCTTTGTTGATGCTCTGTGCAATGGAGAAGTATTTGAAGGCATGATGGCTCCAGCTGTGCTGATCAGTAAAGTAATAGTGGTGGAGTGAAATATTAGAGCTCTCACTTCAAGAACAGACACTGCCGCAGGAATTCTGAAATCCTAACTCATAAATAGTCTTGGATTTACTTCTGCCGTTGCTGAGCTAATCTAACACTGCATGGAGGATTAATTGCCTGATTTTTCTAAGATGCCAAGCATCCCAACTCACTGGAGTCTGATAGCTGAAGATGCTCAGCATCCTTAAAAAATCATACTTGACCTGACCACCTTCAGGATTTTAGAGAAGGACTGCACAAGTCAACAGACTTTCTTAATGTACATTCTGTCTGTGTATAAATTTAAAGTGTCTATATGACTTAGGGTGGGAGAAGAGTGCAGGAAAGTTAATTCAGGGTAACAGAAAATGAAGATGTTTGGCTGCCTCTTTCTAGGGCAGCGTTTTCTCAAATGTAGCCACTGTGGCTGCATGAGGCCACCAGGGGCTTTTCTTGTGGCTCTTCTCCCCTCCCCATTGCCTCTGCTGCCTCTTCCAGCCCTGGACTTTGGGCTTGTGGTGGCAGGCTCACCACTTAGCGCTCCTGGCCCCTGCTGCCTTCTCCAGCCTCCCAGCAGTGGGCTCCATCCCCTGGCTGTGGGATTGGGGCTTGGACCCCAGGGATCCAACCCTGGCCGTGCAGCAGCAGGTATCTACCCAGGGCTCACCCCCCAATAACCCCTGGCTCCCCATCCAGGGCTTAATTTGTCCCCAGGCTTCCTGGGGCTGAGTAAGTCTGCCATGATATTTGTATGTTTATTAATGTCACTTTTCACAGCAGACTGAGTAGCTAGCTGGGAGGCTGTGAAAAGTGATATTAACATATAAATACCACTTTTCACAGCAGTAGACTTACTAGCAAGCAAGTCTTTTTAAAAGGAAAAAACTACCCCAAAAATACAAGAACGTGCAAAGCACCTTATTGGTGTTTCTATTCTGTTTAGGTCCAATAAAGAATAGAGACAAGTGTATATTATTTTTATTACTGAGTCTTCGGGGGAGGGGGGGAATCCACCCCTACATAAATAAATTACAATAATTTGGAGATGTATATATGAATTTTTTTTCCTAAAGTTAATTCAGTATTTTAGGAAAAATTGTTGGTGGCTGCACTCCGGGGCCACCAAAAAACTTGAGAACCCCTATTCTAGGGTTTGAAATGCTATCATGAGAGAGTCTGTAGATAGCTGTAGAAATGATCCCGAGACTCAAAACTCAGAGCTAAACTCCTGCTTGTATTCTCATGAGTAGTCTGATTGAAATCAATGGAACTATTCATGAGTAGGTTTAATAGGATTTAATCCTTTGTTATTTGACAGTATGCCCTACAGGGGAGGGACTTATTTTCTCTGACTGAATTTTTTGTAGATGGAAGTTTTAAGTGTACAGGCTGGAGTCAAATATTCATTTGCTCTCCTCCAGATAATATACTGCTTTATTAGATATTTGTGCTTCTCCTTTCACTATAGGTAGCCAACTACGGCGTAGGAGGCCAGTACGAGCCTCATTTTGATTTTGGAAGGGTAAGTTCCTCTACTTTTCTGCCTTCATGGCTTTCTACTTCACATGCACTGTGTTTCTCTTTTTCAGGTGGCAAATTATGGAGTGGGAGGACAGTATGAACCCCACTTTGACTTTGCACGGGCAAGTAAAGAGGTGGAGGGGTGAAAATGACCTACTGAAGTCTAGGCCTGTTGACTGTGGCACAATATATTTTCTTTAATTTGTGTTAAATTTCATAGCCTATCAACTCTTCTAATCCACATTAATGGATAAAGCCCTCTAAACCACCAACTGAACAGGCATTATAAAGCAGTAAGATCTCCTCCTTTCAAACTGTAAAACAGTCTTTTATTGAGGGAGGTGACTAATTCTTTCAGACTGAAGGTATTAACTTCATTTGGGAGATGGATAAGGTATGACTGGCTCAGCTCAATGTAATAATTTTTAGTCACTGGTGCAAGTCCAACCAAAGTCTGCAATGAATCAGTTATTACTATCTGATGTCTGTTTTGGTGGCATATGGAAAATAATGTAGTGGCCTCAATCAACAGGGTTTCCACTCACACAAATTACCACAATTTGCACCCCCCTAGGTAGTCTCTTCAGAGAGGCCAGGACCTGAATTGGCCTGGAGACTTAATTATCTTCTCTTTTCTAGAGAGAGTCCCTGCAGGTCAGGATTGTCTGGACACTGTGGTGAAGTATGCATTGCTATTGCCTATGCTATACCTTTAATGTGGAGAGAGAATTTAATTTCCCAGAGCTGTGAGTTTTGGCACCTTTCTCTAGCACTAAATTCTCATAAATCAATCCGCTGCTTTTTCTGGTTTATAAATTGAGTAAAAAATTAATTGCCCAAAGAAAGAAATTAAGAGATGACAAAAGCCTTATGTTCCCGCCCCTCCCAAGCTCTGCTTTTGTTTACTTGCTTATTTGATAAACAATTTGAATTTCCTCACCTCTCCCTACCCCAACTGAATTTCACATGACTGGAAATAATGCCATTTCAGGTGGTTGTTTAATGGGCATTTTATGTGTGATTAACACTTTTTTAGATTAACATTGTCCTGTGAACCAAAAACCAACAAATATGAAAAGTCCTGTCAAAGTCATTGAAAATCATTAACAATTTGTTTTCAAATGCATGAATTTCTAAAATAGTGGCTTCTAAAAAGAATGAACCATCAGTGCACAAAAATATACAATGTTATTGGGGGGGGGGGGGGGAGGAGAATGCATTGGAGACTTCCCACAGATGAATATGTAACAGTAATTAGTCTCAACCAGAAAGAAATAGTTTCCTGCCCCACAATGTGGATGGTTTCTCTTGTGCTTCAGGGGATACATATGGACAGTTTTAAAAATGTTCTGTAAGGCAGCTCTTTGGTATAGCAGTGTCATTGTGGCATATGAAGGGAGGAAGTCATTTTTTTTAAGTTGGTTTCTAGCTAAGTCCGTATTAAATTAGTAGTGTGGGCATGGCTTCTCGATTGGCTGAACTTCAGTAATTGAGCTAAAATTAGGGCTGTCAAGCAATTAAAAAAAATCGTGATTAATCACGCAATTAATTCTGCTGTTAAACAATATAATACCATTTATTTAAATATTTTTGGATGTTTTCTACATTTTCAAATATTGATTTCAGTTACAACAGAATACAGAGTATACAGTGCTCACGTTATATTTTTATTACAAATATTTGCAATGTAAAAAAAATACTATTTTTAATTCACTTAATACAGTACTGTAGAGCAATCTATCATGAAAGTTGAACATACAAATGTAGAATTATGTACAAAAAAACTTGCATTCAAAAATAAAAAAAGTAGTGCCTACAAATCCATCTATCCTACTTTTTGTTCACATTTGCAGAAGATAATGCCTGCTTCTTGTTTAGTGTCCCTGAAAGTGAGAACAGGCATTCACATGGCACTGTTGTAGCCGGTGTTGCAAGATCTTTAAATGCCAGATGTGATAAAGATTCATAAGTCCCTTGATGCTTCAATCACCATTCCAGAGGACATGCATCCATGGTGATGACAGGTTCTTCTTGATAAGTCAAAAGCAATACGGACCAATGCATGTTCATTTTCTTCATCTGAGTCAGATGCCACTAGCAGAAGAGTGATTTTCTTTTTTGATGGTTCAAGTTCTGTAGTTTCTGCATCAGAGTGTTGCTCTTTGAAGACTTCTGAAAGCATGCTCCATACCTCATCCCTCAGATTTTGGAAGGCACTTCAGATTCTTAAATCTTGGGTCGAGTGCTGTAGCTATCCTTATCAATATGAAATTTCTATCTTCTTAGCATTGTGCCAGATTTGCAGTGACAGTGTTCTTAAAACGAACATGTGCTGGGTCATCCTCCAAGACTGCCATAACATGAAATATATGGCAGAATAAAGCAGAGGAGGAGACATACAATTCTTCCCCTGAAGAGTTCAGTCATAAATTTGATTAATGCATTATTTTTTAACAAGCATCATTGGCATGGAAGCATGTCCTCTGGAACAATGGCCGAAGCATAAAAAGGCATAAATCTTTAGCGCATCTGGCACATAAATACCTTGCAACATCAGCTACAATAGTGCCATGTGAATGCCTGTTCTCACTTTCAGGTGACATTGTAATTAAGAAGTGGACAGCATTATCTCCTGTAAATGTAAACAAACTTATTTCTCTTAATGATTGGCTGAACAAGAAATAGGACTGAGTGGACTTGTAGGCTCTAAAATTTTACATTGTTTTGTTTGAGTGCAGTTATGTAACACACATCTACATTTGTAAGTTGCACTTTCATGATAAAGAGATTACACTACAATACTTGTCTGAGGTGAATTGAAAAATAGTATTTTGTTTTTACAGTGCAAATATTTGTAATAAGTGAGCACTGAACACTTTATTCTGTTATAGAAATTGATATATTTGAAAATGAAGAAAAACGTCCAAAATATGTAATACATTTCAATTGGTTGTTGTTTAACAGTGCAATTAATCACAATTATTTTGCGATTAATTGACAGCCCTAGTTAGAATCGGTTGTAACTGGGGTAGTCTAAAGGTCCTACAGCAAGCCTGGCTCTTGCTGGGGTTTCTATTCTTGCCACTCTCTAGCTGTAATAAAAGAATAATGATGACTTGCTCCAAAGGGAGCCATCTCCAATGCTCCTTGTATAGGGGGAGAATTGCTGCTCCTGGGGTATTTTAGAGCGTGCACACCTGCCTCCATAAACACAGAGGCTTGGATCTTTGTATAATACATCTCAGAATACCCATTTTATGCATTAATACATGGTCATATTTTATCAGCAGCTTCAGCAATTAGAGCCAGACATCCTGCTTCTGAGACATTGCAGCTGTAATACTAAGAATTGGATAATTCAATATCTAAGCTGTATAAAATGTGAAAGTCAAGAAAGCCGAATAGCACAGGCAGCAACATCATGGCACAAGGGCAAATACATTAACTAGCAGGTATAGTCCCTGTCAAAGGGTCACTTGTGCACTAGTACAAAGAATGGGGGCAGAAAAGGGAAAAGCAGATGGAAAAAGGGAGAAGGCTAAAAATCAAGGGGGGGTGCCAAAATAAAAAGGTAAGGTGGCAGCATGTATTAAAGGCAGCCAACAAGGTACAATCCCAAGAAAGTCCTGACTTCAGCCTGCTTCTCACTCAACTGAGGTAGTGAAGAGCAGATTTCCCTTGTGTAAACTCATGCTTGTCAGTTACAAGTACTTAAGGCCTAGATTATGAAGGGATTTATATATTAATTTTAAGACAAAGGGGCATTTTCAACTTGCCATGTGGGCTGTAACCTTTTAATTTCAGTAGCTTTAGCAAAGGAAAAATATTTAACAAATAAACCAATACATACATTTTCCTCACCCTCTGTGTCCTGAGCTATATTTGATATTTTTCTGCATGAGTTTGTTTGCTGGCACTGCAGCTGTCTATCCACTGGTGTGCAAATTACATGATCAAAATAATGAGCATTTTATTAAATCAGTGTTTTGCTTTCTTTCACAGAAAGATGAGCCAGATGCTTTTAAAGAATTGGGAACCGGCAACAGAATTGCTACTTGGTTGTTTTATGTAAGTGAGACATTTTTAGCCATGTCATTACAAACTGTTTCTGCCAAAAAACAGTTAGTTTCTATTTCTGCATATTTAGCTTAGGCACTTGAGTGATTTCAGTGATTCTGATTCATGTAATCTGCAAATAAAGGCAGCTAATAATTGCTCGGTGGTAAACAAGAGTACCTTTTAAAATTGGACCAACTTTTAAAAAAACAAATTCAGTAAACTTACAGCCTCAAAGTTCTTTTCTTTAGGTGCTTGAGGTTTTTTAATAATCGAAAAGGCAGTCAATGGGTATGACACTTCCTGCGGATACCCAAGGTTGTGAGGCACTTCACTACCACCTGCCCTTTGTGTAAGGAAGCCTTGTCTGTATGTAGCAGTAGTCAGCTCTGCAGCTCTCGAACCAGAGCAACATAAGCACTTCCATCTAGGCCAGGGGTTGGCAACCTATGACACACGTGCCAAAGATGGCACGCAAGCCGATTATTTTTTTTTTTTAATGGCACGCTGCTGCCTGCCAGGGTCCCGCTCAGCATGCTGTGGAACCCCGGCAGCGGGCTGAGCCGGACCCCGGCAGGAGCAGTGTGCCATTTAAAAATCCTGCCTGACCCAGCCCACTCTTCTCTGCCCCCCGCCTACCACTCTCTCTGGCGAGGGCGGCGGGCAGAAGAAAGCTTGGTCCTGCTTGCGGCTGCTGTATGGCAGGCTCCACCAGCAGCCAAGCTTCCCCTTCCCCCGCCGCTTCCCCCAGTGTGCTGCGTCGAGCCCTGCCTCCTCTCCCTCCCTGCCGCCGATGGCCCTTGCAAGGGAGGGGAGAAGAGCAGCCCCAGCGCCCTCGCTGCTCAGACTGGTAAGGAGGCAGAGAAGAGGCAGGGGGAAGGGTGGTATATCCCTTCAGCCCCCTGCTGTGAGCCGCTCAGGGGGCTGGGAGCACCCCCTGCATCCCCCTTGCACCCCAGCCCCCTGCATTCCCCCCACAATCCCATCCCTGATTCCTGTACCCTCCACACATACCCAGCCCCCTCACATCCTCACCCCCCACCCTGAGCACCAGGTTGGCAGCAGGCTGAGCGGGGCCAGCGGCTGGGACCCCAGCTGGCAAGGGGCTGGCAGCCAGAACCCCAGACCGGCAGCGGGTTGAGCGGGGCCGGCAGCCGGGACCCTGGTTGGCAGGAGCCAGTGGACGGAACCCCAGACTGGCAGCGGGCTGAGCGGGGCCGGCAGCCGGGACCCTGGCTGGCAGGAACCAGCGGACGGAACCCCAGACTTTACATACAACAGTAGTTTAGTTATAGTATGTATAGACTTTTATAGAGAGAGACCTTCTAAAAAACGTTAAAATGTATTACCGGCACGCGAAACCTTAAATTAAAGTGAATAAACGAAGACTTGGCAGACCACTTCTGAAAGGTTGCTGACCCCAATCTAGGCTTTGCTGGTTCAACTGTTACTCTATGTTAGCAATAAGCACACACCAACCCTCAAGCCTTCCAAGCATCTCCCTGGAGCGTTCACTCCCTATTCCACTGGACACTTAGTATTTACAGTTTTGGTGCACCAAAAGAAATAGACAGAGTCCTGTGACACCTTACAGACTAACAGACGTATTGGAGCATAAGCTTTTGTGGGTGAATACCCACTTCGTCAGACGCATGTGGTGGAAATGTCCAGAGGCAGGTATAAATATGCAGGCAAGAATCAGTCTAGAAATAACAAGGTTAGATACAGATCCAGACTAATACGGCTACCCCTCTGATACTTGACACCAAAAGAAATAGTACATCCTAGCGTACCCATTCCACCTCACATCACCTTTGCACTTAACACAGCACTTAAACATACTTGATTTCATTATAAACATATTTATTTAACAAAGCATAGAGATTCAAGTAATAGCAAGTAGTACTACTGGAAGCAAAAGGCTTTATATATAAAATAAAATCATAACATGCATTCTACAACCTAGACTTAATTAAATACTCACATCTTGCAGAGTAACGCTCACCAAAAGTCCTTGCAGTGTTTTACAGCCATTCTTGGCTGTAATCCTGCTTTCATGAGAGACACATGCTGTCAGATTGTCTCCTAGGTGAAGGACTCAGTGTTTCTTTGCCTCCCCAGATATAAAAATCCCATCCTTAGTCTTCATTCATAAACAGGACACACTCCTAGACCCTGCTGATTTGTTTTTTCTTACTGATTTTCTCCCATAGATTGTGTAACTGTTCAACTGGCACCTGGCTCAGTCTGTATATAAGCCTCCAATGTGAGGCAGACAATACACAATATGCATGACCAGACAGGGAGATAAGTGTCTCTTACCTCCTGCCTAAAAGGAACCTGTGCAAGATGTGTTGTCTCCTGGTGCCCTAAGTTAAGAACCCAAATTCTTGTACCTTAAGAACATAATTGAAACATTTTCAGTATGGATACATAAATTCTTAAATATTACCTATACATAGGGTTTGCAGTGATTGATGACCAGTGGGCTACTGGCTCTCAGTGGAGACCATATGACATTTTGGTGAATTATTATGCATCTATTTGACCCAGGGGATCCCTGTGCCCTCTGCCAGTTGGCAACAAGAGGTCCCAACAGGCACATGTACACCCCATGCACCGGAGATTGGAAATTTCTAGGAAGTTGTGTCCATTGGTCCAGGCTTCTCCTTGTGCTACAAATTGAAGATAAGGGGTGGTGCAGATCAGCACCAGCTCCCTCTTACCCAGCACTTGGCCTGAGTCAGAAATCTCTGCAGAATCTGTAAATATATAATATATATTTGTACATAGTTTAAGTATTCTTAGAGTTTATAGTCTAGTTAGCATAGCTTAATTTCTTCCTGCCTTGTGGAGCTTCTCCCTGCAGAGAAGGATTATACTCAGTCTTGGGATTTAAGAACTGTCTCCTATCCCAGCTCCTTCTCAGTCAGTGATGAACACCAGCGTTCCCTTTAGAGGTTCACAACCACCAAGTGCAGCATTTGTCATGAACCTGAGGCACGAGAGCACCATCTGAGGAAATACCACATGGAGAAGGCCATAAGATCCCAGTCACATCCAGGCCACGGAGACACCCTCCCTCTCCCCCCCACACCATCCCCCGGTGGCCTCAGACTGTAGGCAATGACCCTATGAGCGCAAGTTCTAGAGCAGAGGCTATAACAGCAGTAAACCCAAAAAAACACTGTCTCAGGCCTCTTACCAGAGTAAGGGGCATTCTTATGGGCATAAGAGATCCCCTTCTAGATCTGCCATCAAATGAAAGTAACCCTCTCCAACTAGGTCCAAGTTAGGTAAATCCTTGCCTACAGGTCCTGGGAGTTAGATCCATCCACCTAAATTTTCCATCCAAGAAGGGAAGTTGTGAAGGAAGAAGGAGCAGTCAGTTCTAGATCTAGCTCCAGCTCATAGGACAAATGATCAGCATCTACCAGGACGGACTGGGAACTTGACTTCGGACTCCCCTTCAACAGCACTGACATTCCAGCAGGGATTAGCCAACCACCATGCCCTCAGGTGCATCACTCCCAACCTCCAGAACTCCAGTGTGGACTGAAACTTTTACCTTGCCAGAGGATGGTTGTGTCTTGCCCTACCCACAACCTCCTTTCCTGGCCGGCCTGGTCCATCTCTGACATTTCAACGTCGGAAGAAACCACCCCGAGATTTTTCCCATACCCTTTCCACAAGCTGAAACATTTTTCTACCAGTAGACTGCCAGTAGATGGTGAACCTACTTTCTCATCCGTTGAGTCCATCTCCTCCTAGGGAGGCTAACCTAATAGAACCTCTGAGGTCTTGGAGCAGTCCTCCTTCAAGATACAACTGCCCACAGAACTGCATTAGTGGGATATTGACCCCACAGGATCCATATGCCAAACCGCCCAGATCTGTGCACAAAAACCTACCAGCACTACTCTCCTAACTGATACCAACTGACTGAGTACACAGAGGAAGAAATCAAACTAGAGGTTTGGTACTGATGGTCCCAAAAGGCATGTCATCGTCCTCACCCAGTGAGGCAGTCGCTCCATTATTGCCATATCAATTGATGGCCACAGCCAATATCAGGGGTTTTTGCAGGGGATGGTGACTGAGCTCCAGCTCTCTTGACGAGGTCCATGACACACATCCTAAACTCCTTGACATCTTACAACCCATGGACCTTTCTCTGGTGGCCCTCTCAATGAACAAGGCCATTTTGGAACCTGCTAGGGCATTGTGGCATACCCCTGTGCCCCCATCCCAGGGAGGCTAAAAGAGCAGAATTCCTCTTTACTCACCCAGAGGGTAACTCCCTAGTGGTGCAGGCACCCACAGTGAGATTAAGATTGCAACACCCCAGGGCAGCTCTAATAGATAAAGGCTCTAAATGCCTTGACCTTCTGGAAAGGATTTTCATCAACGAACCTCCAAGTCAGAATTTGCTAACTACCATGTCCTGCTTCCTCAGGAGGACAGGACTCAATTCCAAGACCTCATTAAGGAAATCAAACGGGTGCCTGAGACCTCTTTCTAAGTAGCAGTGGAAGGGGGTGATCCCATGTTTAGAGCTGTTGCTATAGCTATAGTTATGATACTTGAATCATGCCTTCCCTCTTCAGGGTTCCCCAGGGAGGTCCAGAATATCACTGAGGATTTTTCCTTACAGTTTAACCCTTCAACAGGAAAGCTGATGAGTCATTGCACTTGTGTAAGGACTCAGGACAATTCTCCACTCCCTGAGCATTTATATCCCAGCCCCAAAGAGAAAACGTCACAAGCAGGGTTATAAACCTGGACATGCCTCTCAGCCATTTTACCACCAGAACTTTTACAAGCTGCCATCCAATGCTAGAGCAGATATACTGCTTCCTCTGCCTCAACTGTTGCCGCTTTCTCCCACTCCCCCACCCAGAGGTTTCTTGGGTGGGGCATTCTGGTGTTAGCAAGGAATGGCATGGCATCACTAGAGCTACACAGACTTTTGGTGGTTGCCTTGCCCACAACTTCATAATTCCAATGAGAGGAGACTTCATTCTCATGACATCAGATGGGCTTTGGCATTCTATATGCAAAGAACAAAACCAATTAGGAAGTCATCAAGGTTATTTGTTGCAAAAGAGTGATTGCAAGGAAAAGCATTATCTGCGCACTCTCTCACAGCTGGTGCATATTCCTCCTTCAGATGGGTGAAAGCCTATTCCATTAGACCACAAGCAACCTCAACAGCATCTTTTACAGAGGTACCTATACTACACATTTGTAGAGCAGCTACCCTGGAGTGCCATCCATACCTTCATGAAAATTATGCCTTAATGTAGGCCTCTTTTGTAGATGCAGCTGTTGGGACAGCAGTTTTACAGACATCTATACAAACTGCATTTTTGCACCCTCCTTCTGTTTGAATACTGCTTACCAATCATCCACATGTGGAATACACACAGGGACCAGTACTTGAAGAAGAAATGAAGGTTACTTATCTGTAACCTGGAGGTTCTTTGAAGTGTGGAGTCCCCTATTTGTATTCTACCTGCCCTCCTTCCCCTCTGCTTCTGATCTTTCTTGATTTCCAGTAAGAAGAAGAACTGGAAACATGTTGATTTGCACTGCCCTTCATATCCTCGGTTTGGAGCATGAGGAGACCAAGTGTGCAGGTGCAGAACAATGGACATTACTTGCTAAGAAATTTCCAGTCTAGGTGAACGGAGTACATGCATATCCATGTGTGGAATACAGATAGGGACCACACATGTCAAAGAACCTCTAGCTACAGATAAGTGAACTCCATTTTTCTAGCTGCCACGGTATTTGTACTCTGCTCATCATCGAGGCATCTGAAAGCCTTACAAATTCTGGAACAAGAATGGCTACCACATTTTCTGTTTCATGCTACAGGGCCATAGCAAATGCAATTTTACAGCAAGTCACAGAAATTGTGCCCTTAATGTGGAGTCAGAAATGAAGGTTTTCAGTAACTTAATATTTTATTGATATGTTTTTTGGAAAGCACTGGGTAAAAGCTGCTCTTATTTTCTCTCCTTTACAGATGAGTGATGTATCAGCAGGGGGAGCTACTGTATTCCCTGAAGTAGGAGCTAGTGTTTGGCCTAAAAAGGTAAGATGAGTTTTAATGCATCTTAGATGTTACTCTCCCACTTTCCCTCCGTTAACATTCAGCTATGAGGAACTGTATATTGGGGTGTTTAAATGTAAAATGAAAACTTCAAAATGAATTGATTGAAGAAAGTACTAGGGCACCAATCCTGCAAACACTTAAGCAGGGCCACTTATTTCAGTGGTGCTACCTATGCAAGTAAAATTACACACATTTTCAGGTCAAATCTAGCCGTGCTCGTGCGGTGTTTCAGTTTTTGCTGTTCTGCATGATTATGAAGTTTTAACCTGTATTGAATCATAGACTACTGAAGCCAATAAGTCCAAAACCTAAAACTTACCTTACTTGTAATTTGGGTCAGACTCTATTTGGAGGGGAAACCCAGACTAGCCAAGCAGTGCACAGAATAAAACTCCTTTTTAGAAAATGGTGGTGGCTCTTAAAAAGATCTTTTTGGGTTCTCTGATCATCTGTAGGGAGAGAGCTGGATTCCAAGTCCAGGGCCACTTGGCAACCTGGCTATACTACCACACACAGGGTCATGCCCTTCCAAGCCTGGACAAAATGGTGTGGTGGGGGCCAGCTGGGAGGGATAGGGCTGTTTAGTGAAGCTGAGCTGGGAAGTCGGGGGGGGGGGGGGAAGATATTGCCAGGATTGATAGGCCACTTGGCTTGCATTCTAATGTTCAGTTGCCACAATGACCACTCACTTCTACCAACAAGTTTTCTTTGTTTAAAAGAAACCAACCCCCCAATACCCCCCCCCCCCCCCCCCCCCCCCCAATAACTAGGAAATCAAATGACAAAAAAAATTAACACAGTTCTGGTTTCCCAGTGACAGCTAGTGCCTTTCCAGAACATCAAGTTCAGCAAAACTCAAACTTCAGGAAATAGAGTTAAGATAAATGCCCACATAACCTTACCTCTGCTCCCCTGGAGCTTACAGTAGCCACTGGGAATTATCCACATGCACTGCAGCTGCATTCAACCGTGTGTGTTTTAACTGTACTAAATGGTTTTAATGGTGGAGGCAGCAGGGGGTAGAGATTTGTTTGTGAGCTGAGAAGAAAGAGTTTTGAGAAGTGTCACAGAACTCTGAGTATATGAGAAGTTCAGGATTTGCACCCCACCTCCTATGTCCGAGGAAGGGAAAACAAACATCATGTGTACTGTGAGGAGCCACTGTGGATCATTTTATTACAAAATTGTGTAGGTTGTCTCAGGAGCAAGTTTCAGGAGGGGAAGAGGAGGGTCTTGCCACATGAATTGCCAATAGCGAGGTGGGATATGAGAACAGTTTGTAGATGGGTAAGGGAAAGTATAGGTTTAGGTGGTATCCTGTGAGTAAGTGTGAAGCAGCTGTTAAATTTTACAAGTGTGGTGTGCTGTCAGGAGAGTAGACTGAGTGTAGGGCAAGTACAAGACGCTCCTTTAATTTACAGTGAAAAGGCAGAGTATGTGGGTTATGGGGCATTGCTCAAAGAGGGCAATGTTAAGGTTATGTGGGCAGTTTACCTTAACGCTGCATTTCCTAGTTTTCTGAAGTTTGAGTCTTGCTTAACCTTAACTTCTGGAAGGACATGAGGTGTCACTGGAAATCTTAACTCTGCAGTAACAAAGATTGTTGCTATTTAAATAAATCTTGCATTCTGGACACATGAAAGAGTCAAATGTTTTGGATTTATTAAAACAAAAGATGGATCTATGGTTAGTGAATTTGAACTGATGGTTTGTCACTATGCCCTTCATGGTTTTAATAGATTCATCAGTTCACACCTAGGGATTGCCTATGTGGTGGTGTAATTTGCACTTTGTTACTCTGCTTTAGAAATCCCCCTCCCCCCTCACCTGCAGTGTTGCACATTAATTGGTACATATAGACACTGGTGCATACTAAAGGTCCCCTAGAGCACTTTAACAAACAGCACTTTAGGAATCACACCTTCCCATAATGTGGATTATTCCACACTGTAGACAAGTTTTTATTCATAGATTGGAAATTGAAAAAGCAAGAAAGTTTCTCTCTTCCAATCAGTTTCTTAACTTTGAATGAACTAGTTGAAGAAACCTGAAATGAAGAAAATATTTTCTCTGCATCTGCAGAAGAGGCTGCTGCTGTCAAAAGCTGGTGTAGCACTGCAGCAAATGCAGGTTCCAGGTGCTTAGCCAGTAACTTCCTGCAGCTTTTTTTCTTTAGAACTTGGCAGAAAACACTTTTTAATTTAAATTGAATACAAATAATGTTAAGTTTTAGGCTTTAACAGGTTGCCAAGTTTAATTTTAAATACATTCATTTAAAAATTAACCTATTTAAATGCATCATATTTTAAAGTCATTGATTATTAACCCTGGTAGAAGTAAACTTTGTGTTGCATAGAAAAAAATGTAATGTTTGTATTGAAATTTCCAGGGAACAGCTGTATTCTGGTACAATCTTTTTCCAAGTGGAGAAGGAGATTACAGCACAAGGCATGCAGCCTGCCCAGTACTAGTTGGAAACAAGTGGGGTAAGTATCCCTACTCTGCCAAACGTCTGACTTTAAATTTTTTTTTTTTTTTTTTTACTTCACTGCTTGTGGTAGGATACAGTACAGCCACCAGCTCTTTTCAAAAGAAGTGAGCTAGTACATACCTAGCTACTTCATACTAAGATTTTCCCAATTTGCAAATATTGTGGGGTTTTCTTCTTAGGCTTAGTATGTCAAGTTTCAGGCTATTGCTTTGACATTTATATTTGGGGAATAAAGCTTTTCTGATGCATGTGCTGATAACGTGTATTTAGTTTAAATAGAAGTAGTGACCAATTCTATTTTTGTCTCTCATAGTATCCAATAAATGGATCCACGAACGAGGTCAGGAATTCCGAAGACCGTGCACTTTATCAGAGTTGGAATGATGCAGACTTTTCCCTGTCCTATACTCAAGTTTGTGTAAAATGTCTCCCCCATTTAACTTTCTACAGTTTTTACAATTTACTAACACTCCACTACAGGTACAGTCTCCAATCACATCCCGTATTGTCTGTGAAGAAACACCTACATTGTTTTAGTTCATTCTACGATATCCCTGTTTTATATCGAGAGAATATATTGAGATTTTTCAAGTTTTTCAGGCTAGAAGGACAAAATATAGTTGAGTCCGAAATAACAGGGATAACTTGTGATTTATAGTACCCTTTACTCTGTAGAATCTCAGATCAGCAGAGAAAGCCAGTATGTGACTTGTGTTAGTCCTCACAAGCTTGAGTTCACCAGTGGTAAAAAAACATGAACAATCTAATTTCAAGCACAGACTTCTTGTTTGGAGAGATGCATTAAACCAATCCTTGTCTCCAGCTCCCAATCTCAACTCTTTGTTGTAGCGTGCCTCACCACTACAATTGAACGGTGGGCGTGGTTTGTGTTTCTCTGTGTGACAGGTTACCTTTGTGTTTATCCTAGCCTGTTTTTTCAATACTACACAAGCCCAGACTTAACGGACTTGTAAATTCTCTCTCATGCCTCTAAAGTGAATTTGACTTGTAACCCAGAGAATGTGAGCCCGCAATCATATAAAGTACGTGTCGGATACCTGTGTGCCTCAGAACAGCCTGACAGAAATGACCTGCTTTCCAGGTCTAGTTTTGTTTTTATGACTTAGTTTGTCCATTTAAAAAAAAGCTGCTTTTCTGTGTCATAGTAATAAACTTTTACATCCATTTCTTGGACAGTGGGATGGGGACTGTACCATCTTTGATTAAACAGAGCATTGTGCCTTAGGAAACTGGAATTTCAAATTGGTTATGAGGTAATGCGCAAGCCTCGAAGATTTACTTGTGAAAAGCCAAATTTTCCAATGCTGAAATCTTTTGTGACAAAGGCAATCTATTTATAATCTTCACTCTTTTAAAATGCTTTTTATTTTGTGTATGTTTTGATATGTTGTGTACATTGAATACATGCCATAACTGTGACTGGCTTTTCACCAACTCTGGACTGAATTCACACAGGATGTAGATGAAGGTAAAAGTGAGCCACACCAGAACCTAGCAGGCCACCTTCTGTCAGTCTAATCTTGGATTATGAAATGCTGAATATTTTTAATAGTGTATGGGCAAACCCCATTTTAGATAATTGGATTTTCTACCTGAGTGAAAACTTGAAGATTGAACCCAAAAGTTATGAGAATCCAACTATTAACCTATACAAATACTTTGGGAACAGGGATGCAATTTAAAGGTACTACGGAGGACTCGCATCTTCAGAAGGATTATTATAAAAAAGTTAAATCAAGTAATGTATGGCATAAATAAAATCTAGCAAAGAAATATGCTCCAACAGAACAGAGTTCTTGTTCTCTGAATTTTGACCCTTTGACAAATTTTTCATCTCTTCTCCCCCCCCCCTCCTCTTGTGAATTGTGATGTAAATCCCCCTCATTTAAGTTTGTCACTCTGTTTTTTTCTTTTCTCCATCCTGCTCTTCATTCATTCCTTTCATATGCTCTCTTTTGGTAACTAGGGCTGAAGTTTAGTCCTGCAATTTTTAGAAAAATGGAGTGGACATGGCTAAGAGAGCTTGATAGACAGTTGTCAGGCACAAAAAGGCAAAACACCTCCCTTTCCAATACCCCCTCTCTGTAATCAAACAGTTTCTCTAGTTAGAGACACCCCAGTAATGGTGTGGCAGCTAATAGTCTGGGTTTTTTTGCTAAGAAAAAACCCACTCTTCTCTTACATTTCAGTGCCTCTTTTTAAACTCGATTTAATTTCTTAAAAGGGGAAATCTCAATCAATGGTCAGCTAAGTCACTGCTGTATACTTGCTTGAAATTTCTGTTGCTCAAACTGGAAGAAAGCATGCTATGCTCCAACCCACCCTTTACTTTCAGTCAGCAGTAGTGAGAAGATGTGGGTATCGCATACCAACCTCTAACTCCCAACTCAGTTCAAGCAAAGACAAATATACTATTCCCTCCCTTAAGAGATTTGAGGTGGGAAACCATGTTTTGGAGCCTATTACACTTCAGTTGGTAAGGTCAGAAAATAGTCTCTCCTTCTGCGCCCTCCCATCAATAAGCGTTTCTAATGTTCATAGAATTTTAGAGAAGTTTCTAAGTAGTGTTGTTTCATGATGCTTAAGATCCAGAAATAAAATCATATGATAGTTTTTTCTTTTGTCCATTTTCACTAAATGAAATTTGTTTCCCACTAGTGAAAATGTTCCATTGGATAAAGTTATATCTAAGACTGGTTAAATGTGTTGAAAATCATTAAAAACTGAATTCTTCCAAGTCTGGTTAGTAGGAAAAGAAACTATTTACTTTAATTGTTGTAGATGAAGACCCATATTTCATCTCCCCTGCTTGAAGCATTCATACATTTAACACTGTGTAAAAGTACTGTTGCTTGCTGCCTTATCCATTAACTTTCTAAAAGGGCTTTCAGATCAAGAGTTTGGCTCCTGTGTGAATGCAGTTTAGTATTAAATATGAATGACAACTATCTGGTTCACAGTGACTGACATCTGAAAAATTGCCTTACTATTAAATTTTTTGTAAAGTTTTTTTTAAATGTAAAGAACAGGCTTAAAATAAAAGTCACTGCCACTTACAGTGAAAATCCTCAACATCAAACTTTTCTTGTGATCTGTTTGTCTCCATTTGTCCGATTTTATGGATTCCCATATGGTTCCTAGAAACTCAACAGCCCTATTCCCTAATTAATTTCAGAATATAAAAAGTGGGTTGAGAACAGAGGTGGGCAAACTACGGCCCGCGGGACCGTCCTGCCTGAGCTCCTGGCCCGGCAGGCTAGCCCCCAGCCCCTCCCCTGCAGCCTCAGTTCGTCCCGGTGCAGTGCTCCAGGCACTGGGGCTGTGAGCTCCTGGGGCAGCGCAGCTGCAGAGCCCGGCCTACCTCTGTGCTGCATGGCCACAGCGGTGCAGCTGTAGCACTTCCAGCCACCAGTGCTCCAGGCAGCGCAGTAGGGGCAAGGGGGCTTGGGGGTGTGGATAGGGGTTGGGAATGGGGTTGGATGGGGCAGGGGGCGTCAGGAATGAAAGGAGGGTTTGGATGGGGTGGCAGGGGGCAGACAGGGAGCAGGGGTGTGTGGATGGGGCAGGAGTCCCAGAGGGGCCCTCTAAGAACAGGGATGGGGGGCAGATAGGAGGTGGGGGTTGGGCCACAACTCCCTCCCCAACTGGCCCTCCATTCAATTTACGAAACCCAATGTGGCCCTCAGGCCAAAGTTTGCCCACCCCTGGTTTAGAAGATGCTTGTAACATGGATTACTGTGTATTAACTGTTCTCCACAACAACAGACATGAGGTTTAAACATGTGTGTCCAAGTGAGACAAGATAAGGGACCAAAGAAGCAGAATGGAAGAAAATAAGCCTTTTAAGATCTTCTGGGTACTGCTATTCATTGTTTCCAAATAGCCCTTTCATTAATGTAAAACACTTGTAAAAACTGCACTCTTTAGGCTTTCTTTATTGAAATACAGCTAGGGCTTCTGTTTCTGAGGTTTGAGTTTCATTTGGGGGGAGGGGTATTTTTAGCAATTTGATTTTTAGGTAACTGTCCAAAAATCAAGTTTTCAAGTCTCTTTTTGAAACAGTACTATGTTAAAATAAGTTTACAATAGGGATCTTTAGTATGCACCAGGTTGGTCTACACAGACCAATTAATGTGTTGCACATTAAGTGTGCTTTAGAAACTATACGCTGTTATCTGCATTATTGCTCCATGTAGAGGCCTTTGGATCCTAAACCATTTCTGGGGGGATAAACCACCTTTGTTTTGGTATTGGGGGTGTTTTGTTTTCTGTTCCAATCAGTTAAAATGTTGTATCCTAGATGGAAGCTGAGTTGAATCCAGGTATCTCAAGTTACATAAGTTGATGTTGTGTGGACCTGTAGCTTATATTGGAACTGTACAAGAAGAATCTCTAGCCTATAAAGGGGTTTCTAACCTAAAGCTGAGGGTAGGGGTAAAGAGACAAAGGTGTTGGAACCCTTGCCATAAATTTCCTTTTTCAAATGTTGACAATATTTGTTTTTAAATATTTAGAATAAGCTTTCTTATGGCACCCTAACCTTTGGATTGTTCACATGAAGGGGTCGTTGAGGAAGAGCCCATGCCACAGGCATTTAAAGGTATATTCCCAACCTTTGTATGTCCATGGGGTTTATCACTTTCCTATGGACTCAAATCCTACAGTTCTGACAAACCACAAACATTTTCCAGATGAGATGCTAAAGAAATAGCAATGCCATGTTGTAATCCCATAAATTAAATAGTCTTCTAGGTACATGCTGTGTGCCTCTCATTTACGGAACACTTGCTATAGATGCTGTTGATAGATTAACAAAACTGCAGTTTAGGTTTAGAGATCAACATTTTTTTTTTTTTTAACCCCTTATTTCAAGGGTGTTTGGGACCAAAAGTCTAGATCCCAAGCATGAAATTCAAAGCTGGACTCAGGTTGGGAGGCAAGGTCAGTCCCAAGGCAGCAGGGAGAGGGATGGCAATTGTCCAGTCAGGTTAAAATAAAAACACCAACACAACTTTTAGCTTTTGAAAAACCCAGCATGAACTAGCAGAAAATTTGATTCTCTCTCTAGGGTCTCAAGGTTTGTCTATATGGTGGGGTAAAGGGCATTTCAGAAATCACACCCTGTAGTGCACAAACATGTATATTAATCTGTCCAGGTGCTGCTGGTGAACACTAACATTTCCTAGAGTGCTTTAATTGAGTTCCCACCTTTTCTACATGGACCCATTAACGTATGTTAGAACACTTCAAGTCACACCACTCCCCTACCACTAGTGCACATTATGCCACAGTGTAGACATGCCCTTTGTCTCCTTTAACGTCCTCCCCAGCAAGCTGGCACTTTGGCTTGTTATCATACAAAGAGTCCCCAGTTGTTCCCTGCCCAGACCTAGCATAACCTCCCTTGTACTACACATTCTTTCTTCAGCCTTATCTGAGCTAATGAAGGCTTTCTGTGATATCTATATAGTAATTCACTACGCACTAGGAAATTCTTGCAGTCACTTTTCCCTCTGTGGCTATACTACACAACATACAGCTGGCAGGGCCAGTTCAACAAGCAGGTGCTTGGGGTGGCCAAGGGAGAGGGGCAGCACCTGCGGCAATTCGGGAGCTGCAGGTCCCTCACTCCCTCTAGGAGCGAAGGACCTGCCACTGAACTGCTGCCGCCAACCACGTTGTTCCCCGCCCCTGCCCCTTTCCCCCCATTGCTGCTGCTGATCACAGCTTTTTATTTTTTTGCTGCTTAGGGCGGCAGAAATGCTGGAGCCGGCCCTGACAGCTGGGCGACTCAGGAGCAAGGATATTTTGTGAAAGATATCCAAATGTAGTTTCTTGTCCATATCTTCCCAAATTGTATACAGTATCAAAAGCATTATAGTCCACTGTTACCTGTCCCAGAATGCGGCTTCTACTATCTCTTCCTTATTGTACCTGCTGCTACTCTTGAAGAAGGGAGTTGGACATCAGAGGTAATTCAGTTCATCCCAATTGTACAGGCAATTTGCATACTGCAATCCTGTTAAGAACTAAAGATGCTAATTTTTTTGTTACATTGAAGCTAGATTCTCAAACCACGCTTTCTGGATGACAGGACTGTAGAAATGTAGTTCAAATGAACCTTCCCTCAACTAGAACAATGAATGCACAGGAATGGTTTTGTGTACACCCCGTCACATGTTATGATAGCATAGCTTGACTTTTAAAGTCTTTACATCAGCTAACCAAAATCTTATGGATCCAGATCTGCCCCCAAAGGCAGCTACCATTGAAGTTGAGTTGTAAAGCTACATGGGCAGAATTGGACCTTAAAAGAATGTAGCTTTTTAAAGTGTCAAGTAACTTAATTTGTTTGAGGTGGTTTATGTTCTCCTCACTAGCCATGCTTTTGCTCACTCTACCATTACCAGATTTAAAACATATTTTGATGGTTGCACTAGGAGAATTAAAATGCTGGGTAATTCTGTAATAACCACTATGAGGATAAACTGAGTGACTCTCATGCCACACTTCTAACACAGCTGCACTTTGGAATGAATGACTGCAGTTATGGAAACAGTCAAGGTTTAGGGGTTCTCTATATAAAAACTGAAGCTGATCCTGAGCTAGTGTAAATGGAACTAAATCAATTCACATCACCTGTGGATCTGGTCCTGAAAGGTGTATAGATTTAGATTTACTTGTTTACTTTCTGCATTAGTCTGTTTGGACAGTACAAATATGCTAGGTGGTGTCATTTCCATAGTATCTTGACTAACACAGTTTTGTATTGTTTAGGTTGCCAGCATAGCTGGGCCCTGTTAACCAAATGGATTGTATATTAAAGTAATTTAAATCTAAGAGTATGTTCACAATTAGACTGCAGCAACTCTTAAACTGAAAATATTTTGAGTGGCCATTGAATTGAAATAATCCATAGATAAAATAGTGATTATATCTATATTGTTCCACATGGACTTGGAAGATGCATTAAAGTTATTTACTATGGCAAGTAAGAAGCCCAGTGCTATGAATAGTAGACAGTTTGTTTTTCGTGTACAAATGGACATACTTGTATTAACTAAGCAAAAGACAGAATCCCATATGCTACCCCTTGTACCTAGAGTTCAGTCTGCACCTTTTCACAGCAATTCCAGCAGGATTTACCTTTTTAAAATCAGATCTACACCTTGGGGAGCAGGCAATGCTCAAAGAAAAAATAATAGTATAGTAAACAACCAACAGTGGTTCTTCAAGGTGGTTGCCTTGGTGGATCTGCACTACTTCCCAACTTTTCCATTGTTTCAGAACTTTGCTATAACTTCTTGAATTGAAGGAAGGCATGCTCAAGGTGGGAGGAGAAGGGCACAGATATGGTACACTACAATCCCATTGGGCACTGTTATTAGGTGGTGATACAAGTGAGCTCAGAACTAAAGAATCTGGATCTGCACCAGCAGTTGTTTTGAAGAATCAGTTCACTATGGATGTCGGACATTGTTTCCTCACCACCTTTCCTCTATGCTAAATGCTAGTTTCAGTGACAGCTGCACTGAACTGCGAAGGCCATAGGCAATAGCCAGCTTGTGAACCATGGCAAATTCCCTCCTCGCCCCCCCCCCACACACACACATTCCCTACCTCCCAACCAGTGTTTGGTACCCAGAAGGACTGCTGTGGAGTCATTGCCAGATCTATCTTTGAAGGGTGTATTATTAAGCATAACATCACAGCCCCAGACATCCAGTGCTTCTATCGGTTTTTAGAGTTATTCCTATTAGTTCCATGCATAATAAATTCTATAGGACTTTTCAGAAGGGATGTGAGCAAGGAGGGGGAGGGAAAGAGTCTAGTACTTTGTGCAGAAAGATTATTCAGATACTTGAATTGTTCTATACAGTAGAAGAGAAAGATGTGATGACTTGAACCTGGTTTTCATTGTATCAACATTTACTGATAACACATCCTGAAGCATACAGCAAAACAGCAAGGAGAATGGTCATTTTTCATTTGTCAGCAATAGTTCAAGCCATTTAGGAATGTCTTGAAACACAGAGTGAACAAATAGCCCGGTCCTACAACCCCTTATCTCAATGGATCTTTACTCACAGTCGAATGCCCACTGATGCTACTGCTTTTTGAGAGCAATGACTATTGTGAAAGATTTGTAGACTCAGACCATAGTGAAAGGTTACTGAGGTTCTCTATTAGATCATATAAAGAAAATTTAAACTAGCAGTGAGGCTTGTAAAGAAGCCACTTCTTTCAGTGCCTGGGGGGAGCTGAGCTGTTAGAAAATCTGGCCCATGGTATTTAATACCCCACTGGGATCACTAACACTTCAGGCTGCTTGCAGACTCAGGAAGACAGCACTCCACTGGGTCATATTAGGGAGGGGTTTTTTGGGGGGCAGGGAGGGTAACCAGAGGGGCTAGAAGCATTGATTTAGATGAGTTTAATTTCTGCAAAAGCTTAAACTGATATGGAGGCCAGCTGAATGCATTAAACTGGCTCCATCTCAGAACCAGGAGGAACAACAATGCTGTGGAATGGAGCCCCTAGCATGTACAGTTTTAAGTGCCACAAGTTATATATATATTATGGGTCACTTATTGATGGTCTGTTATATTTAAGCAAGCAAGGCTGACAGTATATTATATCATCTTTATAATAAAGATTCACAGGTGCCCCAGGACCATTTTATGTGAGACACCCTAAGAGATCATCAGGAATCATCCCCCCCAGTGTAGAGTTGGTCAGACTACTGCTACATCAGCCACTGCAGGAGTCCCAGCAAAAGCATAAGGAGAATGGTCATTCATCTATTAGTATGCTGAAAGTAAGTGGTCGTCAAGGTAAAGTAGCTTTACAAGAGTGTTAGAACCAGGGTGCTGTGGAAGATGCCCTGGTTGCAAAATTTGGCCTCATGGAACGCCCAGTCCCTGGTCTACCTGACCACAAAAACCTCCAGCAGGGACATACTTGTTGATCAGGCACTTGCCCCACTGTCTAGAGGAGGATACACAAATCCCAATTCCAAAGAAAGGGGAAATGTGATGGGTTGGATCACAGAAACCCCCTTGCGAGCTGCCACCTAATGTACCAAGACTACTACTATTCTGTTTTCCCTGCCAGCTCAGGACTCCAGCACCCTGTCTTGCTGAGCCAGATACTCCCGTCTGCTCCAACGCAGACCCAGGGTCTGAATAACTGCCCCAAAGCTGCAAGTTTACCTGAAAACAGCTCACAGAAGTGTGCTTGTCTTTAGCACTCAGATGCCCCACTCCCAATGGGGTCTAAACCCAGATAAATCCGTTTTACTCTGCATAAAGCTTATGCAGGGCAAACTCATAAATTGTTCGCCCTCTATAACACTGATAAAGAGATATGCACAGCTGTTTGCTCCCCCAGGTATTAATACATACTCTGAGTAAATTACTAAATAAAAAGTGATTTTATTAAATACAGACAGTAGGATTTAAGTGGTTCCAAGTAGTAACAGACAGAACAAAGTAAGTCACCAAGTAAAATAAAATAAAATGTGCAAATCTATGTCTAATCAAACTAAATACAGATAAGCTCCTCACCAGTTCCAGAATGCTCCCTTTTACAGGCTAATCTCCTTTTAGCCTGGGTCCAGCAATCACTCACACTCCCGGTGAGGTTTTTACTCACGAAAGCTTATGCCCAAATAAATCTGTTAGTATTTAAGGTGCCACCAGACTCCTTGTTGTTTTTGTAGATACAGACTAACACGGCTACCCCCTGATGTTTGTTCTCGTTCCCTTCAAGTATCCTGGGGGGGTGTGGGTGGGTGGAGAGGCTCCTTCCTTAGCCAGCTGAAGACCAAATGGAGGGGTCTCCCACGGGTTTAAACAGACTCTCTCTTGTGGGTGTCAAGTATCGAGGTAGCCGTGTTAGACTGTATCTACAAAAACAACAATGAGTCTGGTGGCACCTTAAAGACTAACAGTTTTATTTGGGCATAAGCTTTCGTGAATAAAAACCTCACTTCTTCGGATGCATAGAGTGAAAGTTACAGATGCAGGCATTATATACTGAGACATGGAGAGCAGGGAGTTACTTCGCAAGTGGAGAACCAGTGTTAACAAGGCCATTTCAATCAGGGTGGATGTAGTCCACTCCCAATAATAGATGAGGAGGTGTCAATTCCAGGAGAGGAAAAGCTGCTTCTGTAATGAGCCAGCCACTCCCAGTCCCTATTCAAGCCCAGATTAATGGTGTTGAATTTGCAAATGAATTTTAGTTCTGCTGTTTCTCTTTGAAGTCTGTTTCTGAAGTTTTTTTGTTCAATGATAGTGACTTTTAAATCTGTAATAGAATGACCAGGGAGATTGAAGTGTTCACTTACTGGCTTATGTATGTTACCATTCCTGATGTCTGATTTGTGTCCATTTATTCTTTTGTGGAGGGACTGTCCGGACAGAGATCGCCAGCAGCCCTTTAAATGGCCAAAGGCACACTCCACAGTCATTCGGCACCGGCTCAGCCTGTAGTTGAACCGTTCCTTGCTGCTGTCAAGGCTCCCTGTGTAGGGTTTCATGAGCCATGGCATTAATGGGTAAGCGGGATCTCTAAGGATCACAATGGGCATTTCAACTTCCCCTACCGTGATCTTCCGCTCTGGGAAAAAAGTCCCAGCCTGCATCTTCCTGAACAGCCAAGTGTTCCGATAGATGCGTGCGTCATGCACCTTTCCGGGCCAGCCTGTGTTAATGTCCACGAAACGCCCCCAGTGATCCACAAGCGCCTGGAGAACCATAGAGAAATACCCCTTCCGATTAACGTACTCGGATCCTAGGTAGGGTGGTGCCAGAATAGGAATGTGCGTCCCATCTATCGCCCCTCCACAGTTAGGGAACCCCATTTGTGCAAAGCCATCCACTATGTCCTCCACGTTACCCAGAGTCACAATTCTTCTGAGTAGGATGTGATAAATGGCCTTGCAAACTTGCATCAACACGATTCCAACGGTCGACTTCCCCACTCCAAACTGGTTTGCGACCGACCGGTAGCTGTCTGGAGTTGCCAGCTTCCAGATTGCAATAGCCACCCGCTTCTCCACCGGCAGGGCAGCTTTCAATCTCGTGTCCTTGCGCCGCAGGGTGGGGGCAAGCTCCTCACACAGTCCCATGAAAGTGGCTTTTCTCATCCGAAAGTTCTGCAGCCACTGCTCGTCATCCCAGACATCCATGATGATGTGATCCCACCACTCGGTGCTTGTTTCCCGAGCCCAGAAGCGGCATTCCACGGTGCTAAGCATGCCCGTGAATGCCACAAGCAATTTCATGTCGTATGCGTTACGCGGCTCGATAGCATTGTCGGACTCCTCACCCTCACTCTCACTGTCTCTTTGGATCTTAAGGAATAGTTCGACAGCCAAACGTGACGTGCTGGCGAGACTCGTCAGCATACGCCTCAGCAGTTCAGACTCCATTTCACGCAGACGGATCGCGCTGCACAGAAACCGTTGAAAGATGGCGCCAAAGGTGGACGGAAACAAAGGGATTTCTGGGATGCGAAGCGATGCATCACGGGGCATTGGGACAGGACTCAGAATCCCCCACACCCCCTTCCCACAACCCACAGTGCCAGAATGGGAAAAGGTGCTCTGTGGGATAGCTGCCCATAATGCACCGCTCCCAATAGCGCTGCAATTGCCGCAAATGTGGCCACGACAGTGCGCTGGGCAGCTGTCAGTGTGGACAGACTGCAGTGCTTTCCCTACTCAGCTGCACAAAGTCAGGCTTAACTCACAGCGCTGTACATCTGCAAGTGTAGCCAAGGCCTGTGAAACCAAGCAAGCATACAGCCCATATTCTTAACCTCAAGTAGAAAATGATATATATGTACAAATAGGAATAATAGATATAGTAGACCATAACCTTTATGGAGATATATTACATGGCACAGGGAGCACAAAACATATTCCAGTTATGTCATACATACATTTATAAGCACCCCCCCCCCCCATCTGTCACAGGAAGATTTAAAAAAACAAAAACCCAGGAAAAGTTTTGTGGCCATCTGTCTAATGCACTAGCTCAAGGGGTGTTTCACTGACCTCATGACTAGCTACCAATCCACTGATGAAAATAAACATGATCTGATCGCATGCTCTGACAGAAGGACAGTCCCTCCTGCCCCATCCAAATACTGGCTAAATGCCCCATGCTGAGGTGCCTGAACCATTTCAAAGTATTACACAACTGTCCTCCACTCTCCTGTTTTATGAGCTGAACTTGGACCGAATCTCCACTTTGTCTGACCTTTGCACTCTCTAATTGCTGTGACCTCACTTTGGTTACCACAGCAGTGTTTAAAGTCCATCAGAGAGGGGAGTATACATGCCCTGGACTCGAAACAACCCAGCCCCATTTCCACCTTACTACATGCCTGTGCATTAGAGTTTCGGGAGCCTGGATTTGTTTGGTCTGACTGCAGGATGAAGCCGGTTGTCAAGATAGTTGTTCTGTGCCTGGCCCTGAGTCTAGGAAGATGCGATGAAGAAGTAACCCCAGACAACTCAGTCAACCAAGCTGCCCCAGAAGAATCAGCCTCAGCAGACTGGGGCATTGGGACCCTCAGAGATGGCTTTGAAACTGTTAATAGCTATTTTGACTCTTTTTTAGAGCTGCTAGGAGGAAAAAATGGGGTTTGTCAGTACAGATGTAGATATGGTAAGTGGCTTCTTTCCTTTCCATAGGGCCCTGCAGGTTCAGGCAGCTGTCCTGTGAATTGGTACACCTATTTCAGGCCTAACCGTTCTTACTGGTAAGTTATTGGCTATCAGTTTGGGGTTTGAGACAGAAGATGGGAAGGGCAAATGCAACAGATATTCTCTGTAGAGACAAATCTTGTACATTTTGTATCTGTTTCTAGGACTTCTGACTGAATTCTGCATGTTGCTCTCCCAGCACTGTCCACACTCCATTAGCTTTCTAAATTGATACTAATGGAGTTTTTGGCGCTGCCTCTTTAACTCTCCGCTTCCCACTCAGAATTTTTGGTGTTTTTTTTTCCCTGACCTTTTTCCTTTCAAACTCCCCTTTGCTTGTTTTTAAACTTACAGCCTTTCCCCTGAGCTATGATGGATTCTGTTCATGACGCTTACATTGATAGAGAATTCCTTAAAACAAAGGGGAACTCTGTGTCTAACACTGAGTTAGCAAGTCAGAAACTAACCGTGGGAAGGTAGAATTCAACCCTGTGTTGATAACTATGCCTGGTATATAGACACCACAGTGGGGAAGCTTGTGCTTCCCCTACCTGGAACAGCCAAGAGACAATTTGCCCCTCACTGAAGATTAAGGGCTTCCCTAAAGGGTAAAGACTCCTTTGGACTTTTTTGCTACTGGGGAATAACGGGAGAGAAGAGAACATTGGTGTCTTGTCTTAACCCACCACAGTTCTCAGTCACCTAGGGCTCTAAAGCAGAGGACAACTCTTCAGCAGAGGGGACAAAGACACCCCAGAATAAGGGACCAACCCCTAGCACACTTTGGGCCCAAAACACTAAGTAAGAAAGGACTTTGTATAACGCAGTGATGCTGTTTGCTTCTTTAACACGTCAAGTTTATACGCTTAGATTCAGCCATTCTGAGGTCAGCGGAACAGCAGGTCAGCGTAGGACAGATGTAACTCTGGTTTGCCCCTCATAATCCAGGGAACTTTCAGAATCAGCATCTTCCATAAGGAAGCTTCCTTTCCCGCCCACCCCAGTTTGGTTAGACAGCCAAGCCTTTGCAGTCACAAGGAGTAAGGGGTCTTTCTGGCTCTAGCTGTACAAATCTATCAGCTTGGTAGGTGGAGTTTCTAAATGACTCACACAAGCAGCAGACCAAGCAGGCTGCAGCAATCTCTGCAGTCATCAGAGTTTAATTATTCAGCAGTTCTTAGTTCTAAGATTAGTAATAATGAGGGGAGGAGGGAGCGAGAGAACTGGAAGGTAAATAAGATCTGTTGTCACTATTACAAGAACCTTTAACACTCAGACTGTTCCAGACAGTTTCTGTGTCTTAGGCTTTTGATTTTTTTTTTTTTTTTTTAAAGGTACAAGTCAGTTTGTCTTTGAGACAGAATTTAGGGGAAAGCTTCTTGGATGTAGTCAAGGATGCTTTCACCAATCGACATTTTAGACTACAACAAACCTCTGGGAACTCAGTTGCCCTACTTATGCTGAAGAACATAGGAGATGTGTCACAAGAAAGGTCTTACCTGTAAAGGCTGTAGGGGGAAGAGAATCTGGCAGGCAAACTGCCAACAAGCTGAGGCCAGGGCTTTGTGACAGTGGCAGCCTGTGGGTCTGATGAACATAAAGAGAGCTCTTGTGTGACAGGTGACAGCTGTAACTGCCATTATCCAGGCAAGTGTTTAAATGTACTGGAACAGAAGACAGTTATATTCATATTAGGTTTCACAAAGCCTTATGGTTCCAGTCCTGTAGTGTGTGTGTACCCAAGAGTCCTAACTACTTCAAGAGGAGTTTCAAATAGTAGGAAAGCAGTTTAGGACCTGATCCTGCATAACAATGGGCCTAATTCCCCCTCACACAGGAGAATCAGAAGAAAACCCTTTGACATAAATGGAGATACCATGGTAATTGAAATGAGAATCAGGTGCTCACAGAACAGAAAGCAGCTCAAATGCATGGGGAGCATATTTCTTGTTAAAATAATGATCTACATTTAAGTTATGTTAAGGGTAAACGATTGTTAGCTTCGATAAAAGCTCAGGATGCCCTGCGAGGTGGAGAGAAGACATTCCCTTGTTACGGTCTTTTATGCCTCCTCTAGCAGATGAATCACAGAAGTGCTGGAGGGAGACCCTAGGAGCCCCATGTTAAAAATTCTGCCTCCACTGCAAAGGAAAGATTGCAGCGAGATCCTTGCCTGACAGGTTTCCCCTCTGTCTGCCAGGATTACCCAAAACACTGGTCTCCAAAGTTTTTTTTTTGCTTCCGCAGTTCGGGCAGAAGTCCGAACGGCTTTTTTTTTTTTTTTGCTTCAGCAAAAATGGTAGAGCCGGCACGGCACGGGGTGCTCAAAATCTTTTTACTGATAGGGGTGCGCGATCAAAAATGTTTGGAGACCACTGACCTAAACCACTGGCTCAGAAAGATTTCCAAAGAGCAAAATTTTGGCTTTGGAATGGACCAAACGGTAGTTATATAAAACACCCCAGCCTTCTCTACCCACAGGTGCCCTATGAGGTTTTGGCACTAAAACATCCATACCTCCCATTCAAGAATTCACACTGGATATTTGCTGTACTACTAATAACTCTCTATATTTATTTGTCAGGAACAAATCCAGCAAGAAGAGCAGGTGTATGTTTGTTACATGATGTAAACCTCCCTCTTTGTTTGTAGTCATGAGAAAGTATTTGTTTTCCCATTTAAACAAACAAGTAGATTCCTTCACTCTCCTCTCTGCTAGCATGTGTTCCCCTGGGACAAGTGATTAATCACAGGTTAAAGGGGAAATTAGCAAAGTCCCTTGTTGAAATATTGGCAGCACAGCCCGGAGGTTTTTGATGATCCATGGAGGCCTACAGTATTTGTCCATGCTTTCTCCCCCAGTTCAGGCATTTGAAGCTGCAAGCTAGGGGGAAAATCCAAAACCTGAGATAAAATGAATTTGTTCACAGGAAGAATAAATGCAGAATCCCTTGACCTAGGGCAGTCATCTGCAACTACATCAGGAATTAGAGATCTGGTCCCTTCTTCCCAGGGCAACTGTTACAAACTCTGCCTGCTGCTCTTTTTTTAGCCTAATAATGCTGCTAATAGTCTGTATTGCCGAAATAAAAGTCAGGACTTACTGGTAATGGTCATATCCATCTTATGCTGATGAGAGAGTTTCATGCTCTCTGCAGTTGGAATCTCCCTTCTCTTGGCTGCCAGCTGATGTGGTTCTTAGCGGATTTCTCACCAGCAGAGGGCTGTATTGTGGAGGACTGGGAACATATAACCCAAAATGGGGGTGGGTAGATGTTATGGTTATGTGGTTGCTTGCTGAAAAATATAGGGAGGGATAGTAAGGTATTTCTTTAGGGAAGTCAATGGTGAAAAATGAGGAGCCATACTCTCAGGCATTCAAGCAAAAGTGGGCTAAAAGTAAAAATTCTCTGGACAGTTTCCCCCAATTTCAGATGCCAGGCTCTGTGGATGGGCAGGCAAGCAGGATTTGCAGCATTTTGCATGGCATTGCCTCTTTTTCAGAGTTGTTCCAAGGGACCCATTTTAACACTTAAGAGCTCTAGAAGTTATGATTTCCAGCACAGTGCTGAATGGGTCTGTGTAAAAATGGGCAATGTAATCTAACATGCCCAGGGCTTGAGTATCCAATGCTAGGAGGCCCAGCACTGTCCCAAGTCTCTGATGAAAGAAATAAGCAGCAGGTGAAATTTTAACTCTATTGTGGAGTGCTCTATTACCAACATTTACACAGAAGTGGATATCCCCTCTCTTTACTACTTGAATATAGCCCAGGTGGAACATGTGGAAGAGATTGGGGGGCTCAGGAGGTCTGAGGCAGCTGGAATGCAGAGTCCTGTGTCCCTGAGAAGAACTCAGGCAAGAGGCCTGAGCCTGGGAATGTGACCTGGAGACCCAGAGCTAGGAATAGTAACTAGACTCAGCCCAGACCCAATTGATTTAGAGACACATGGGATTCATGTTTAGGTACATTTACAACAGACTGTTAACTGTCCAGGAGGAGGACTGGACCAGGTTGTAAACACTGGAATCCAGCAATGATATAGCCCTTTATAAAGGATTAGTGATTGTGGGAGGTACATCAGGTCCTCAGGGAGCGTTGTACTGTCTTTCACTTGATCTGAAAGGAGCAGTTTATGCCTCTCTTCTTAAAGCAAGAGATTAGGTGGGTGATGGTCCTCTGTCTGTTCAGTGGAGCTAGGATGCCTATAGGAGGCTGTATTTAAGACCCTCGTCGTACAATGTTTCTTTGCCTTTGGCAAACCAAAAGCAAAGAACATGTGCTTACCTCTAAGACACCCCTGCAATCTCTTACCCCTAACTTTTCACATTTCTCTGTCTTTCAAGGGAAGGCTCCAATGCCCAGACCGAACTACAAGCCCCAAGAGCCCAATGGCTGCAGCTCCTACTTCCTTGGTCTCAAGGTACCAGAAAGTGTATGTACTGCTGCTAACACCTAGTTCCCCCATGAAATAATTCACTAACCGGAATAATCAGCTTAAAAAAATAGTTAAGAGCGTGGTCTAGCTAGGACATGTGCTATTGGTATGATAACTATTGTATTTTTTTCCTGGCTGCAGCCAGCTCTGAGTGGTATCCTCACCTTTCTAAAGATTGCTGTGATAGTCAGTCATATATTACAGTACTAAATTGTCTGCCTATGTTTGCCAAGGAGATGGCTGTCTGCGATGGCAAGGGAAGGAAAATGTAACTTTAAGTAACCATTTAATTTACTATCTGATTTGCTAACCAGCAGAGCGATCAGCTCCCAAATGTTGGTGGCTGCTGCTTGCGGAGGATGAATAATTCTGTCAATGGGAATTACATGTGTGGATGCATGATACAAAACTCCAATTGTCTTACTATTTATTGGAGGATAAAGTCTACCTAGCAGATAAATGCAGGAGAAGCAAATGATTGCATCAGGGAAGCAGTTCAGAAGGTACGTGGTAATCCGTGGGATAGCTACGGAGTGTTGGTGCAATAGAAGCCACTTAATGGAAACCCAGATAAGTATCATGCACTTTTAACTGGGTCCATCACAAGGGAACATTCAGTGCAAGGCAGTTCAATTACTCAAAGCTTAGAGATAAATGGCAATGCCTGGTGTTCCCTGCAAAGCCTATTTACAGGTTTGAATTGGTGTTTGCTGTCATAAATCTCCCACTAAGCAGCCCTTTGGTCCCTTTCTACAGCTCCCCTCCTCAATATTGAGTACGAAATTCAACTCATTTCCAGGCTTTGTATCTTGGTTATTTTTAAAGCAATTAATGAAATCAAAGTTAATCTATACCATGAGAATGGTTCCTTGAAGAGCCTCTAAGAGCCTGGCTAATTAGCCTATTTCTGTTCCCACCAGGGTCTGCACCAATTAAGATTCTGTTAAAAAAAATCCCTTGTGGGCTATTTTTGAAGTTATATTAGTTCCTTAAACTGGACATCACCACAAACCTCTCTAGAGGCTTCTGTCATCTCCTGCATGCATGTGCATTCATGAGTGTTAGAAGTAAGGAGGGGAAACTAGACCCCTACATCGGGGATGTGGAAGAGAAACACTTTCTAATAAGTAATTTAGAAAATAAGGACTTCATTCCCACCTTGATATGAACAGGCCCATGTGTAATTCTCATGCCTATTACACACTCACTAATGGGAGATTATAAACCAAAAATCCACAGTGTATCTGTTCTTGACCTTACAGCTCTGTTTGTTACAACTATGGCATTAACACTGGAATTGTAGCAGAAGCTTTGGGTCAAGGAGCAGCATTTGGTGGTTTGGGAGAAGAGGGGCATCACCACCGTTGGAGAGGAGGATAGACCCTTCACTAAGTACAATGCCTGAGCAGTGCTGTCTTCCCTTTCTCTGCCTCCAGCTGGATTTAGGCATCCCTGCCATGACTAAGTGCTGTAACCAGCTGGATGTTTGTTATGACACCTGCGGAGCCAACAAATACCGCTGTGATGCTAAGTTCCGATGGTGCCTCCACTCCATCTGCTCAGACCTCAAACGGAGCCTTGGTTTTGTCTCCAAGGTTGAAGGTGAGTTTTGCACCCAGGCCACTCTTGTGGGACGCAGGTGGCTCCAGCCCCATTTCCCAGAGGAGCGGTAGCAGGAAGTCCTTTTCCTACAACATGGCAGCAGGTTTCTGCTGTGACTGCAATAGGACATAGCACTGCCACAACTGAGCGGCAATCACACGTGAAATACACTTAGATCAAAAGGCTGAGCTAGCCCTAACCTTTGCTTGAACATTGCCTCCCTCCTCTCTAAAGCAGACCTGTCCCAGACAATTACCCAACGTGCTTTTATGTTTGAAGTTTATTATTAATTTAAAAATAAAACAGCCCCAAGCCATTCATTTTTACCTTAGGGTGGGATTTTCAGAGCCACTTATGGAGAGGATCAGTTCTTATTTCTTTCCAATGAGAATTTGGTGTCCAAATCCCTTAGCTAGATTTAAAAGTCTCAGTGCTAATGTTTTAGAAAGGGGTTAATTTTTCCACAGTATTTAACTTTATGACAAAAGGTTCTTATTAACATGTTACGTTTATAAGCCCCAATTTCAAGATTCAAACTCTCTCAACCATTCTTGATTTGGGTTGAGTTGAAGCTTGCCATATGGGCTGCCACCTCTTTTTTATTAATGTTTACATCCAAGTAAAGCCACTGTGGGGGAGGGGACAGGGAGAATGAGATACCATAAAGGGTAGTGTCACTGAGATGCCAACATCCACCCAGCTTCTCTTAATCCTGAAATGGAGACAAAAATCATCTCCCAGCCGCCCCAATGTCTGAGAAACAGAGGTTGGCTGAAAAGCAGTTGGCTGAAGCTAAATACAGATTCCTTCACAAATCAAGTGACAGTTACAGGCACATCTCAGTGGTTTGAGTGCATATAGCACCTTCCTAGAATGGTGGAGTTTAAATTAGAAACACAGTACATGCAGCTTTCCTCCTTCTCCTGCCAGCAAACCTCATGTGGTTTATTAGCAGGGCCGGCTCCAGGCACCAGCAAAGCAAATTTGCAGGGGCACAAGAATCCAGCATGGGAGCTGAGAACCAACAGGGAGCCCTGGGAGCTGTAATTCCTTGGTTAGCTCCCTGCCTATAGAGCCAGCCCTGGATCAGGGTAAGAACTACATTTCCCAGCATTCCCTTGGCCGCAATTAACAGGAAAGGGAGGGGGAAGGAGTGTAGAACTGAAACCTCATGCTGCAGCTTGCTGTAAATGGTAGGGACAGAGCCAGCTCTAGGTTTTTTGCCGCCCCCCACCTCAGCCCTAGGCTCCCCCCCGCACTCCTGTGTTGTCCCAGCCCTGGACTCTCCCCCGCCCACACCCCCTGCTGCCCCAACTCTGGCCCCCACCCGCACCTCCTGCCACCCCAGCCCTGGGTTCTCCCCCCACCCGCATCCTCTTGCCGCCCCAGCCCGGTGGCTCTTCCCCCCCACACACCTCCTGCCACCCCAGCCCTGAGCTCTTCTCCCACCCCTACACCCGCACCCTCCTGTCACCCCAGCCCTGGCACCACCCACACCTCCTGCCACCCCAGCCCTGGGCTCTCCCCCAAAGAAAGAATTGGGTGGACTAAATGGACATTGCACCTCTCTATCTGAAGCCTAGCAAGGCAGGTACATGGATCCCACTAGAATTTAAAATGAAAAGTAAGGGAGGGGAGGCTATACTAGACTGGGCAGCTTTAGATACAGTACCAGGCACTTAGGAGGATTTGCCTTCTGAGCCATGGAAGCAGAAATTGACTTTTCTTTTCCAGATTTAGCTAATAGGGGAAAGGGAATCCAGCACCTGCCTTCCAGATTTGAACCCCTCAAAATTCAGGAGTGCTCAAGCTCAATTTGGGCAGCTATTACTTCATTTCTCCCAAATCAAATATACCGATCCACTGTAACTTGCTGTAGGAAAAAGTAGAATAAATTGAGCAAGAAATGCTTCCCAGTGGTTATTAGGACTGGAATTGCTATTTTCAACAGCCATTTTTTTTTTATTAATTATTATTAATTATTTTTAAGTTTTATTTGTTTAAAAGGAAGACAGTGATATTGCATTGGCAAATTCCCCATAGAAACAAAGAATGGAACAAAAGAATAATAAAGGCACCTCAACTTTTCCTCATTTATGTGGGACAGTCTTATAATATGCATCCAGATATCCTCCAGTCACACAAGCTGAAAATTGTTCCACTTTACTGCAGTTCTGTAACCATATGGGAACCAATCCTGTCTGTGTTCTGTGCACATCCAAAATTCCTGCTGAATGACCCGCCCTGGGAGCGAGTTACCAGTGACCCAGGGCTGGGGCGGCAGGAAGGTGCAGTGGGGGGTTGGGGGCACGCAGGGGCAGCCAAAATTTTTTTTGCTTGGGGCAGCAAAAAACCTAGAGCCGGCCCTGCTTATGAGAGGGGAGGCCTGGGCTACATTTGAAATTAGATGGACCTAGCTACATCACTCAGGGCTGTGAAAAAATGTCACGCCCCATGCAACATAGTTAGGTCAACCTAACTTCTACTGTAGACACAGCTAGGTTGATGGGGGGAAAAAAAAAACACAACTCTTCCATCAACCTAGCTACGACCTCTCAGAGAGATGGATTAACTACATTGGAAAACCCCTTCTATTGACACAGGATCTAAACTACAGTGCCACAGCACCACCATAGCTGTGCTGCTGTAGTGTAGATATATCCCTAGCGTGCTAGCCGCAGGAGGCTCATTAAATAGGGAAGGGAGGGAAGCACTATGCTTCAGCACCTGCTCCTGAAATACCTCGGAGTGCGCCTCTTCATATCACTGGGCCTCCTTTGTGGTAGTGCCGCATGGCAGGTGTTCACAGTCCCCATATTAATGTTCCCCAGACTTTTCTAGTGCAGTTGTCCAGAATATGCTTCTGAGAGTGACTGCCAAAGACCTTAAGATTGTTTGCTGAAGCCAAATTTCCTTAATAAATGTTCTTAATCAAAAGATTAACAACTTTTGAAGTATGACTAAACTACGAAACACCAGTGCTGTCATAATTCACTGTTAAGAAGTCCAGTACGTTAGGTTCTTGCTACCTCCATGGCAGTTTTTTTTTTTTTTAGCAAAATAAAATTAAAACCCTGAGCTCTCATGAATGACTGTTTTTAGGGTATCTGTTCCTGAACCCTTTGTCTGATTTTGTTCAAATTTGATAGAGAAATTTGAACCCTGTCTCAGAAGTAGCCTACAAATTTTGAGGCTGATATGACCATTTTTGTGAATTTCAGGAGGTGACCAAAAGTAGAAATATTTAATAGAAAAACAGCTGCAAATTTAGCCAGGAATCAGCTCCTAGAACTTTAATACAATACAGGCAATATCAACAGAGCAGGGACAATTTGAGGAGCAATAAGTAATTGTGACTTCCCCTCTATTGTGAGTGTGTATCTGATAGTCAAGGCAAAGGACAGTCTAATGGTCCTGTTGGGTTAATTGCACTACTTGGGCACCCAATAGTGACAGTGGCCAGAAATGCCTTTGTTCATCTTCAGTTAGCCCACAGACTGCATCCTTTCCTCTCTGATGCGGATCCAGCAACAGTGTCACATCCCTTCAACATATCCAGGCTGGACTTCTGCAGTTCACCTTACTTGGGACTTTGGCAAAGGCCACATGGAAGCCACAATTCATTATACTGAAGCCCAGCTGCTAAGTGAAATGAATTGGTAGGGCACATTTCAACAAAGAACTGCACTGGTTCCTGATCTAATTCTGGATCCAGTTCGAGGTGCCAATCCTGAGCTGTGAGGCAATTAATATCTGAGACCTACATGTCTTGGTGACAATTTCTCCCTCCACCATACAACAAGGCATACGTGCGACAGGTATGGACACTGAAGTTCATCAGGGCCGCCCAGAGGATTCAGGGGGCCTGGGCAAAGCAATTTTGGGGGCCCCCTTCCATAAAAAAAAGTTGCAATACTATAGAATACTATATTCTAGTGGGGGCCCCTGTGGGGCCTGGGGCAAATTGCCCCACTTGCACCCCCCCTCTGGGCAGCCCTGGAGTTCATGGTTATAGAGATGAAATTCCTGTGGGCTGCAGACAAAGTATTCTGAGTGGAGGGTATCCATGCTGTGGAGCTCCCTGGCACCAGAAAACCACCACATAAAAACAAGCATGCATGGGTTATAGACAAAGATGAGGTGAAGAGAGAATTTGGTTTTCTTTGGCAGAATCAACGTGAACCTTCCTTTCTCTGTAGTGCTTAGATACTTCAGCCAAAGGCATATTAAAAACACAGAGACAGATTTATATAGGACTAAGTATCCTTTGTGGTTACACAAATTATTGTTGTTTTTTTTTTTTTTTTTTTTTTTTAAATCGAATTCAGAAAGATAGTGAGACAGCAGTTTGAGTCCAGGAATGAGCGAAGCCCCCATGAAGGGAGCTCAGCATTAGAAGGCATCACAAATGTGGGTTGAAAACTGATTTGGAGGAGAGTGCTTGGAACACAAGGAGTGAGACTGACCTAAGCAGAGGGCAGCTTGCTAGCAGGAGCAAAGTCAAAAATGGGAAAGAAAGACAAATGGGGCAGTTTGGAAAGAGGATTGGAAGGAGTGTAAGGATTTGGCAGGGGTTAGTGCTCCTGCGATTGGGGTAACCCTGTGTCAGATTAATGAACAAAAGGAAAATTGGCAAATCTGGTTGGATCAGTGGGCAGGAAGGGGCACTCCTAGAGCTGAGATGCAAAGGGATGAGCGGAGAAACACCCATTCTGGGCATAGATTTGGACTGCTTAGTGATTGAGTTGCAGTGTAGCATGCTAGACCCCTTGCTTCCCCTTGTGGACTATGATGCAAGCAGCAATCTCTGCCCCTGGGGCAGGGCTGGCCCACAACATTTTGGCACCGGAGGTGGGGAGCTCAAATGATGCCCCCATTCTCCCTGGCTTGGGCCAAAACTTTGAAAGGTCTCAATTCTGCCTTCTTCCTGTTCTACTCCTCTCATAGTACTGCTCTGCTACCTACCACAATAAAGGAGAACTAACAACTTAAAATGCCTTGTTCAAAAATTTTAAGTAACACTTAACTTTCAAACACCTGAACAGCAAATGTAACTTTTCTTCTCTACATAGTAAACACTGGCATTTTTATCTGTTTGAATGATCAAAGTGGTGCTTTCCGTGCCTTCTTGGTTGCAAAGATTTGAACTGCTTCCTGAAGGTCCACAGTGTGGGCCAGCTCATGCTCTATTGAGATGGTTGCAAGGCCAACCAGCCTCACCTGTGTCATTATGGAGCGTAGATGGGTTTTTATTAACTTCAGCTTGGAGAAGCTGCATTCTCCCCTGGCAACTGTTACAGGAAGTGTTAGAAGTATGCGCAGAGCAACAAAAGCATTTGGAAAGAGGGTGGTCATCTTATTTGTGCACATATTCCAGAACAGCCTTTCAGATCCTACTGAAATGTATCTTGAAAGGGCTTTCAGTTCATCACCTAAATCACTCGCATCAATATCGCGCATGTCATCATGTGTCAATGCTGTCTCTAGTGCCCTGTATTGCTGGGGTAGGTCTTCTTCAGGTATAGTGTGGAGTTTGGGAATATCATACACCATCCCAAATATACTGCTGTGTTCCTTGAGCTGCATTAAATGTTCTTCAACTGACTGTATTGCACAATCTAGCACCTGGTTAAAGAATTCAACTTGAATTGTTGTTTGGGGGGGGGGGGGGTCTCACATGGGATTATCCCATGCCTCATAATCAAAATGTCTTCTTCCTCAGTGACTCTTGTATTCTTGAATGGGTGGGAAAATAGCTGCAGTGTGAAGTTCCTCTGCCAACTTCCGTGCACTCTTCAGAACGTTTTGAAATCCCTCATCTGACCAGTAAGACTGTAGGTATGACTTTGCTTTGTCCAGTCATTCCATTGGTCCAGATATATCAAGGTCAACACCTCGGAGTCTCTTGCTTACATTTATTTCAAACAGTATGTCATGCCACAACCCTATGCCACACAGAAATTTGAAGTTATGTATGTTTCTGGTGATTCCATTTCCCTCTGCCACTGTTCTCCCACGAACAGTTCCTGTCATAGCATTATCCTCCATCATGGCAACTATGGCATCATCTATCTTCCCAATTTGGTGTTTGATAGGCTTTATCGCCTCCACTCGACTTTCCCATCGTGTGGCACTCAGTGGTTTCAGTGTCAGAGAGGATGTTCCCAGATGTTGCTTCAAAATTTGCCATCGATGCGTTGATGGAAAAAAAATACATAGATGCTTTGAATTACATTAAAAAATTCCTCAGCCTCACTAGAAGCTGATGCTGCATCACCGACCACCAAGTTCAATGAATGAGAACTGCATGGGACAAAATAAGCTCAAGGGTTTAATGCTCGGATCCATGTCTGCACTCCTCTGTTCTTTCCTCTCATGTTGGCACCATTATCAGAGCCCTGACCTCTCATGTCAGCTATCGCAATTCCCGTATCTTCCAGCTTTTTAAAAAGCACATTTGTCATACCAGCTCCTGTAGTATCATCAATGTCAATAAATTCTAGAAAATGCTCTCTGACAGTCACGATTGCAGGCAGGGCCGGCTCCAGGCACCAGGTGCTAGGGGTGGCACGTCCGGCTTTTCGGCAGCAATTCAGCGGCGGGTCCCTCAGGCCCTCTCTTCCTCTGAGTGCCGCCAAAGTGCCGCCGATCAGCTTTATCTTTTTTCCCTCCTCTCCCCTTTTCGCTTTGCCGCTTGGGGTGGCAAAATAGCTGGAGCCGGCCCTGATTGCAGGGACATTTGTAACAACAACAGAATCTAGTGAAAAACGCACCATTAAAGTCATTTGTTCCGTATGGCTGATGTCAGGTGTGCAGTCCAGAATAACAGAGTAATATCTTGCTGACTTTAGATCTGCCACAATCTTCTGTTTGACTTTTGTTGCCAGTAACTGTATGATCTCATTTTGAATGGTTTTTCCAAGGTGGTGGTGGTGTGTTCATTTCTTGGGTGGTGACTCTTCTTAGATGCTCCTGGAGTACAGCATCAAACTCAGCCATCAGCTCCACAATTTTAAGGACGTTTCCACTGTTTGGCATGTACAGCTGATCTGAAGTGGCAAGCAGTGCTAGATTTTGGGTAGCAAGCATTCTCACAATGGCAATGAGCCTTTTCAGAACGTTTTGCCAGTAAAGAGACTCTGAGGCAATCTTCTCTTGATGCTGATCATCTATGGTGGCTGTTAACCTTAGTCTCATCTCAAGCTCTTTCCACCTATGGAATGCTCTCTAGTGATTTGCTGCCTTCTCATGGCATGCCAGATTTCTAGCCAGATTTTTCCAGTCCTTTGTTCCTGTAGAACCCAATGTGGCTGGTACATTAGACTGGAAGAGTTTGCAACAAGAACAGTATGCAGCATTCTGGGTTTTTGAGTACATAAGCCATGACCTCTCCACCTTGTCACCACTGGGGATTTCACACCAGTAACGTGTTGGATGGAAACTTGTATTTTCATTGTCTTTGGGAAACGAAGTTTTTCACTTGCTGTGGCCCATGCAATACAAGGAAGTCCCTCAGGCTACTGCTCAAGTGGGTCCACAGTCCTGGATCATCTAGACTTAAGGAACGAAACTCAGCAGCAGCTGTTTCTTGCGCCTCCACCACACCCTTCTCTGATCTACACTTTTCTCAGGAATGTGCATGGTTACATCCATTGGAGATGGAAATATGGATGCTACAGTAGCTGCCAGGTCACCTGCACTCTGACTAACTGGAAGATTAGGCATCTCCTCACCACTCACATCCTCACTGGGGCCGGAAGGCTCACCGTGAACATTTGTGTCAATGTATCTCAGGAGAGCTCCTTCCTGCTTAGATAGAAAAGCTTCCTTTGCTTTCTTTCTTTCTCTGAATGCTGCCCCAGAAGGGCGTTTTCTTCTTTCACTCATGACTGCTGTTCTGTGCCAGCTATAGTGGCTCTCAACACTCAATTGAAGGGGACAAATAAGCAGGCTGGTAGCAAGGCCTGAGTGAGGGAAGATACCAGTGTCTTAAGGGCCTAATTGGCTCCTACTACTTCAGTTGACTGCCTGTTCTCCTCAAGTGGGTTCAGGGAAGCAGCAGGAAGCTCCCTGAGAAGCTGGTGTTAATCAGTCCAGGCTCCTGGGGGTGCTAGAGAGGTACATAAGAGGCTCCTCCTCCTTTCTGCAGCTCTACTGCTTTCTGTTATTCCCTCTCACTTTTTCTCTTGCCTGCCTGTTGTGTCTCTTGTGGCCTCCTTCCTCCAGCACAGCACTCCACCATCTCTGTGCATCTAGAGCAGAGAGAATGCATATGCATCAGCAGCAGACAATTTTCGACACTCTGGGTCCTATGGCGCGCCCCCACTCCCCAGTCTGGCACCTGCCTCAGTTCGCCTCATGGTAAGGCCAGCCCTGCCCTGGGGACCTGTGCTTGCAACAGACACTTCTACAATCCCTAGCTCCATGAGTAGCTCAGAAGTTGCTGTGAACAGCACTCCTCAGGCAGAGGTCACTAGATGTGAAGTTCTGAGTGATTGAGGGAGTTAATGGGAAGGGAGGGAGGGAGAGATGGGAGAATTTCTCCCCCCCACCAAAAAAAAAAAAAAAAAAGGTTAATGACTGTGCAGATCCAAATTTTTTTCCCTAGTGACTGAGCCCAAGTTTACCTTAGCAGCACTTTGGCAGTGTAGCTATATAGATATACTGTACTGGCCAAGCACTCTGAACATGGATGCTGGTCTGGCAGCATAGCTTATTCCAGCCCCTTGCTGCATGAAACAAGCTATGCTGGTAAAAGTGCAGTTTTGTCAGTATAACTGTCTACAGTAGGGGCTTTTACTGCCACACCTGTATCAGAGATCATACTTCTTCACACCCCTGACACAGCTATGCTGGGAGAAGTCCATAGTGTAGACCTGTCCTCTGAAAAGCCTGTTTTAACCCTTTTGTCTTGCGTGTTGGGTTCTGCCAGTGACACACCCACTGCCATTAATGGGCACTACTCATCAAGAATTTGGAAAGGGACATGGTCAAGGGTGACAGGGCCAACTCTAGACTCCAGATCCCAGGTCAGTTATTATTATTACATCCTTCCCACACCAATGTTGGAGCACAGCATGGAAAAACACTCTCTTCCATTCTATCATTTGCTGCTGCTGTTTCCATTTGGTCTATGGGATTGAGATAGATTAAGAACCCCCCTTAGCAGGGAGGGCAGAATAAAGTTTCTCTTGGATATCCTGGTTTCCTCACACCTGTTAGTATCCCCTTAACAGCTTCAAGGGGGATGTGGGGGTCTGTCTGTTGCCATCTGAAGTACATGCCCCAAATATGCCTAGTGCTGCCTTATGATTCTTGTGGAAACAAGCTGCTGGTTGGCGATTTCTTGGATCTCTTACCAACCAATGCCCATATCAAAAAGTTACATTTCCTGTTTTCACTGATCCCCCAGACAAGGGCTACAACAGTGGTAAAAATCCCACATTCTCAACTGGGAAATTGCCTGCAGCAAATCCCAGAGAAAGCCAACACTCAGGATTTCAATGCTCCCATGGCCCTTACTTTTAAACACTGGTGATTTACAATCTAGACATATTATTAATTATTATTATTAATAAAGAGAGCAGTGTAATATGTACAATGGCAGGGTACAAGACATCAAAAGTTAGGCCTGCCAACTGAAGGACAGTCCTTTAAAACAAGTTTCAGAGTGGTAGCCGTGTTAGTCTGCATAAGCAAAAACGAGTTGTCCTTGTGGCACTTTAGAGACTAACAAATTTATTTGGGCATAAAACAGTATTTATACAACATTGAACCCTCTTAGAGAGAGTCTAACCCATGATGTGCTCCTTAAAAGTGTTCCCCTTGCATATCCCAGCATTTCTCACAAATGGTATGCAGCTTCCCTGCCTGGGTCCCCATGTGCAGCCAACCAGCAATGAGGCTGTTAAGGGGTCACTAATTTGTTTTCCAAACCTAACACCTAATTAAGATGAATGGGGAAGTTCACACTTGAGTGCTGTTATTGCAGACTTGAAAAACAGTGCCTCCCTCCATTGGTTTTCTGTCTCATTAGGATGATTAAACATTTGTAGAGAAGTATCAAAGACAGGCACAGCAACAAGTTAAGTAGAACAAAGAGAGAGTCAGAGGATCTTATTGCTGAGGTGCATTAACCCCCCAGAAGCTACTTCTTATCTTCAAGGGTCAACACAAACCCTACCTACAACTCTGCTTTTGTTGGTTTTGATAGCCCTTTATCAGAGAGTTCCGTTTGAGCGCCCTCTGCTGGCTGAGTGTGGCCTGAAAGGCCATGACTACACCCTCCTCTCAAGGGCCTCAGAAGTTACTCCACTGACAGCTTTTAAACAAGCGCCTCTGTTGCATGCTTGTTAATATTTAGAATAACTCCGCCTAGTCTTAAAGCAGACCCTCAATGTCTCCACTTAAAGTCCTAGTCATCCCCTTCTGTTCTGTGCCAGGTTCTTCAGGTGCTCAGCTCCCTTTTCCTGGGCACAAGTCCTCAGGGTTTCTTCATAAAATAAAAGCAGTCAACCAAAATGATATCCTCCCCTCCCAGGGTAATCACTACAGGAACTCACTGCTCTCTTCAGGACCTTCCCTAGTCTCCTCTCACAGCCCCTTTCTAAGGGCTGCCTCTCTGCAGTTCTCCTCTTCTCCTTGAACTGGGGTATTGTCCTGCCCCTCATTAGAGGCAACCTGGGTTAACCTGCCTACTCATCAGGGGAGCAGGGCTACTTCACTTAAAGGGCCAGCCACTCTGTCTCATCTTTCCTCTCAAATCAGTTCACATTACTACTCCTCCCGATATGCCTGATTCAATGAAGTGAATAGAAAGACTCCCATTGACGTCAATGGATTTGGCCTAGTCTACACTAGGAATTTTCCTTGATTACAGCCATTGGTTGCCAACAGCCAGCATGGCTGCACCACTGCAGCCTGGGTAAACCCCAATCAGCCACAATTTGCACCAAGACAGTTTAGCCTGGTTTCAAGCAGGGTAAGCTCCACCAGTGCTTTACTTGACTGCACTAGGGGTTGCACAAGCACAGCTGAACCTGTGGTCTTGTCTACACTTGAAAGACAACGCAGATTAGGATATGAATTTAAAGCACAACAGTTACTGGTGAATAACTCCATGTGTAGACATACTCTAGCTCTCCTCCCAGTCTCAGCTTGTGCCTTCTATTAAGCTTCCCTGGAACAATCTCCCTTTTCTCACCTGTCAGCCACCATCTCTTTCACACCCCTTCTTGCAATCCACCTCTTCAATGAGTCAACCCCACTCCTGAACTGTTGCCCTGTGTCTCCTCTTGTGTCTTAGATTTTAAGTGCTCAAAGGCAGGGAATGTTTCTCTCTCATATATATCACACACACACACACACACACACACACACTCCTATACATTTTATACTCCTATCCCCAAACCCAATTAAGTAAAACAAGAGAAGAGATTGTCTGGGGAGCTCTGAAGTAACAAGGAGGGCAGAGGGGATCAGGAAGGCTGTCCCAGGTGGCAGGAGTTTCAGTGGCAGAACTGCAGAGAAACGGACAGAGGAGCTGAGAGGGGACTAGAGAGAGGCCATGGGGTAGGACTATTACCAAGTCTATGTCTGAACTGATTTTATTGCCTTCAGCCCATCAGGGAAAATGACCACCCTGTGGAGTTTAGTATTAACTCATTTATCTACCTGGCTGGGGAGTTCAATAGTGAGCCTCTTGCTAGAGTTGCCAACCCTACAGGATTGTCCTGGAGACTCCAGGAATTAAATATTAATCTAAAAGATTATGTCATGTGATGAAACCTCCAGGAATACGTTCAACCAAAACTGGCAACCCTAACTCCAGGCTGTTTGACATTTTAACTACTGTGTCATCTGGCTCTGCTCAGAGCAGGTCTAGATAACACTCATGTCAAATGCTGATGACCACTGGCAGCTGGTTCACGCTATTGCTCCCACTGTAAGGGTGCTATAGCCATATGAAAAACAGCCTGCGGGTAAAAGCTGAGTTTAGACAAGGCCATGGTCAGATGGAGGGGCTGAGAAGTAGGGAAGAGTTGATGCAGAGAGATCTTTTGAGAAGCTCACTTGTTATTTCACCGTACACAAAGAGCATAACACACTTTCAACAAGAAAAAACAAAAGGAAAGTCTCTTTAAGAGAGAGCACAGCTGTAGAGACTGCACTGCAGCAACACTGGGAACAAAATGGCTCCTAAATCCAGCCGACAGCGAGAAATAGAACTGTACACAAAGGCAAAAAGACATTGCAGTACCCCACACAATCCACACTGGTTTGAGGCCAGTCCTGGCACTAGTTTAACCAGCAATGAAAGTGTGAGACCACTGCTGACATGCCTGTTCTTTTCCCTCCTGACAGCTTGTGAATCTGTAGCAGATACAGTGTTTAACACTGTCTGGACTCTGGGCTGCCGACCCTTCATGAACAGCCAAAGAAGTGCCTGCATTTGTAACGAGGAAGAAAAAGAGGAACTTTGAAGAGCACAGCCCTCTGGCCAGAGATGACCTCATGCATTCCATCTCTGATGCAGCTCTTTAGCAAGCCATTTTCCATCAGCCCTCTGAACTGGAGAAGTTATGATAGTATGGGGTAGGAGGAGCAGATTTTTGCACTGTGTATAATGCATCAGTTACAGCTTTGGGTGGAGGGTGCTGTCAGAAGCAGTGACAACTACTGCCTACCTCAGATCCAGTCTAACAGCCCCATCTCTTTCCAGGTGTATCACTGTGGGTTATTTTAATGCCAATTTTCTATTGTGACCAATTAAGATGAGCAAAGAGAATGCAATGCAGACAGTAATAAGTAGTTTCTGCAGCAGATATACATGTGTATAACAACTTCCTCTCCCTGAATCACTGATACACCATGAAAAACAAGTTTTCCCACTAGCCAAAGTTCCAGTCACTAGTTACATCTTTTAAATAAATTATTCAAACACAGGAGATGGGCTGAGCCACAATATTGGGGCGGGGGGGGGGGTAATGGAAAAAGGGGGAAGGATTCATCCCCTTTTGGTTCAGACCCAATTATTTACACACATGCAAACTACCCCACTTCTCTGAAATATTTAGAGGCTCCCCAAACTGTTCAGATAACCAAGGATTTTTGTTAGCTAAGAGAATGATTCATGGCTGGGGACATGGCCAAATATTAGCCAAGAGGGATTTTGAGTAGTTCCGATACATGAGTGCACACAAAGGTAGACTGGAACAAAGATCATCCATGTTCAAATAGCTCTACACTATACATTCTGATACACATATAAGATTCTGCCCATAATTTCACAGCAGAGGAATAAGCTCCCCCCACAATTCCATTCAGCTGTACCTGTTTATTTTCCTCCTTCATAATTTAAAACCAAAGGGAAAAATTACATTAGTCTCCAGTAAGCACCTTCAGCAGTGTCCTTTTAAGGGGTCGGGGGCGGGAGGTGGGTTGCAGGAGGATTTGATGGGACTTTGGGAAACTTTCAGGCATACAAAGGCATATTTGTAGACTGGTACTGCTTAGGCTGTGTTTGGTAAGGCAGGGCTTGGTTTCATGGGGATATGGCTAACTTAAAGAGATGAACGATCCCAGCGGATTTATTTTTTCAAACATGTCTAAGATCTAAATCTGAGAAAGGATTCTCTTATAGACTTGAAAAACTACCTCCCCCCAGGGAATTTTGTTGTTGTTGGGGTTTGTTGCTGCTGCTGAAAGGGAGTTTCTACCAAGATGTGTGTAACATACAAGATAAATGTGGATCTGTCACATGCCTAGATAGATGGATGGATGCACACACACACACTCTCCCTGTCTTCCATTCACTTTTACACACTGCACAAAGTGGATGTTACAACACTGTTTGTTTTTTGACAGATTCTGTTTTAGCTATATCCTTTCTGGCATACATGTTTAAACTGATACATTTAGCAGAACATTATTTAAACTACTGTCCCTGTTTTTGCCAGGCTTATTGGCCGCACACTGAAAAGTGTTATACATCTGACCCATATGGTCTGCAGCAATGGGAGGCTATTGTTAGAAAACATGAGACTAAGGTAATAAAAAGTGAACACACTGAGTTGTGTGGGGATTCCCCCCTCCACCCCATTTGGAAGGGCCATTCTTATTTCCTCAGTGAAAATTAGATGTCCCTCTGAGCAGGTGATAAGCCAGTGAGTATTCCAGTGCCAATGTTCATCTCAGTAGTTGTCCATCAGAATGTTTCCTGCAGAAAGAACCTGATTGTCAGCCCTAGTTTGTTTGGGGTGGGAGAGGCAGGGGGGTCGTGTGTGAGGAACAGACACTAAGAGCTTTATATATTTTTAAGGTGAACTGCTACCCATTGTTAAAGGTGAGTTTATATGTACAATTAAATATCACTTGCAAAAATATCTTGTCTATGTTCAGTGGCTACCTTTAAATTGCAGATCTCTACAGTGACACATTAAAGCTGACCCAAGCATGTAATGACACGATAGATCATGACAAAATGGATAAATGAGGGGTTTTGAACTGAACCTTTCCATCCAAGCTTTGGTACTTTGAGGAGATCACAAATAAAAGTGATATTTCCTTTATATCTATATAGCACTTTTCATCCCCAAACCATTTTACAATCTGCAGCTGATAGATGGAAGACCGTTGAGCCTGCATTTTTTAGTGTAAAGTTTCCTTTTACTGACTTAAAAAACAACAAGAAAAAAACCTTAATTATTTTTGGATGAAGCTTTTGAAATGTCTTATGAAAAGAACCAAACAAGACTACGTTGGAGTAGACACACGTGCTACATGAAATAAGCAACTTAGAGTTCGACAGCCTAGCCAGAGATCACTGGTGAGTCACTGAAATACAGCCATTCTGGCTGTTTAGATTGAGGTGAACTGAGATTAATCAGTGTTCACTACCGTTCAACATACTAAACTTGCATCATCTTTGCTCTCACCCCCAACTAATGCATGAAGGGAGAGACCCTGTGCTCCCCTCAAGCTGCCTCCTCCCAGCTTTTTATATGGGTTGAAGTACTTACAGTTCTTGTTTACAAATGATCCAGGTGGTGTCTTCCCTCCAGTTAAAATGCTTCTGTACAAGACTCAGCATCTCAGAGGACCCTTCTCACAGTATAGTGAGGCACTGCAGCTATTCTGCCCCAGCTTCCCCACCACGCTCTTCAGCTCACCCTGGCCAGGGCGATGACTTGGACCTCCAGACAAACAGCATTTGAGGGTTTAACCCCTCCCAGGGTAACAGAGTGCTTTAGAGAAAGGACAACAAAAGCACAAAACAAAGGAATCTTCACCCAGCAGCCAGCTCCTTCCTTAAAGTCCCAGTTGCCACAGCCTGTTTCAATACTCACTAACAGGCACCTGGGCTCTGAGCCACTCACCAGTAAAATCCAGGCCCATCCTCCTGCAAAGGGCTCTGGACAGCCACACTCCTCAGGCAGTTTCTGGCCAAGCTTCTTACCCCAGGATAGAACTGTTTTGTTCTTCTCCCTAAACAGCCCTTCACAGCTGGGCTTTCCTCCACTTAAGTCCCACATCCTACACAGGTGTAGCAGGGCAGGACTAATTCAACAGGGCTGACTGGCTCCAGGCCTCCTGATCTTTAAAGGAGCAGGCCAGCCTGTTACAGCTTTCTATGGGATCCCCTGCATCAGGTAAGCCCCTTGGCAGGCCAGGCCAGTTTGTTTACCTGCTACGTCTGCAGGTTCGGCCGATCGCGGCTCCCACTGGCTGCGTTTTGCCGCTCCAGTCCAATGGGGGGGCCGCAGGAAGCGGCAGCCAGTACATCCCTCGGCCCATGCCGCTTCCCGCAGCCCCCATTGGCCTGGGATGGCAATCGGCAGAACCTGTGGACGCGGCAGGTAAACAAACTGGCCCAGCCCGCCAGGGGGCTTACCCGGGTGGGCCGCGTGCCAAAGGTTGCCGATCCCTGCCCTGTATGTTCATTGAAATCATAATAGTAGGGCTGACTGGTACAGTGATTTAATGAATTAGCCTTTTATTCCTGGAAATCTGGGTTCAGACTCTCTTACTGTATGACATATGTGAAAATGAGTTAGTTCAGCTCCAATCCTGGACATCAAAAACCCTCCCAGTTGTGAGTGAGCACAACAGAAGTTTAGAATTGGACTAGCAGTGAGCAATTCAGGTCAGGACTCTGTGGGGGGATGGCTGAGCAGTGTAGGGTAAATTTGCACAATGGCTGCATGGTAATACAGTATGTTACATTTCCATTTTTTTTATTTCATAGTGGTTAGATAAGACATCAAAACAATAGTGTCTCCACTTATTCATATTATTTTACCAGCAATTTTTCCATTATTACTCTTCTTCCAACACAGACTCTCTCTCTCTCTTCATAAAGACAGGCTAAAAGCCATTTTTTAAAAATCAGAGCTACCAAATAAATCAATAATGGTAAACTCTGATTTGTATTCTGAGTCTGGTTGCTGGAGGAAATAAAGCTCTGAAACTGAATACTGCAGATATGAGTTGTAATCCCATTTGCAAGTGGTAACAGATTTTGGACTTTGGACAGTTTCCAATTGGAAGAAAAGTTGGTGATACAGACTCAGGGGATTTTCTAGTGCAATTTATTTATTTACAAATGTACACAAGTCTTGTTTACCTTGAACAGTGCTGGCCAGAACTACACAAAAGGAATTTCATTTGCAGAAAACCCCATGAATACAAAGTCAAGCCCAGTAGCTCCCTCCTCTCTCACTCTTGGGCTCTGTCCCTACTTTCTGTACACTTGCTGACCCTTACTGCTGCCTCTGCATTGTACTTCTTACCTAGGAAATCTCTTCACCCAAAGTCACTAGTCTTTGGCTGCATGGAGCCGCATGGACTAGTTCAGGCTGGCTTTGGCATTATACCTCCCTCTGTGCTGGTGCTTTGTACTCCAAATGAATCTCAGACAGGTATCAGTATCCAATATTCAATATCCACTGGAGCAAACTCTCCTGCTAGTCTTCCTCTGCCAAGATAGTGCTTAACCTCACAATGTCTTTAAGAACTTTCTGAGAGTTTCTGCAGTAACCAGGCCTGATGGGGCTTTTGAACCTGATCCTCTATGTTTAATGCTATCTATGGAGTGTTTCCATCAATTGTTCTTACTATGCATTTCATTAACACCTCTATACTGTTCTAGGTTAATGCATTAGAACATCCAAGTCACAGAAGATCACAGCATCACAGTTCGTATTAGTTTTGAGATTTTTAATTTTTTTACAATTAAGGTGTCACACCACTTACAAAATGCACCACATATCACCAAATTAGTGGGGCAGTGGGACAGGATTAGGGGGAAGAGAGATGAAGAAATGATACACTAAATAGAGAGAAACATATTGTAAAAAATGTATGTAATTGTCAGAGGAAAATATAAAACTAATTTTATGAAATCATTATTTTAAAATATGCACATTTGCCTGCAACAATTCTGAGCTTTAGATGCATATTATTGTTCTTTTACAGCTTCAAGGAGTCTGCATATTTGAGATATATATTTATATGTATTTTATTAACCACCCTTCAGAACCTTGATGTCACACTCTCCACCTACTCACTGCACACACAGCCTTATCACAGGAGTTGTTCAGTATGTGTGTCGGCTCCTGGCACTGTTTGTATTGTCCTTGGAAAATAAAGCATTAGCGACCTGGTTCAAAATGTGTTTAAACATTGTGAAGTTTGCAAACGGAGATCAGAAAAATGAAGGCAGATAACATTTTGGGCCTATAACTGAAATGTCTCCCTTTAATTGACAGGAATGCAGGCACAGCTGTATTACACAGCTGATCAGATTACATATGGAGGGGCTGCCTCTTGTGTCTAATATAGCTTCACAAAAGTAAATAACCGTCAGGCTGTTATGAAACAAGATAATAGGCTCATGCAGGGATTTACCAAACACCTTTTTTGCATCATCAAAACCCATGCGACAAAACCTCAGTAGGGAGGGAGGGCAGGTTCTTGGGTAGTACACTGTGATGGTGAGACAGTGCTACTCATCCATGTCGATTCTAATGGGGCCACCTGTCAGGATATGGTTTGCCATGTGACTGGTTTCCTCCTCCTCTTCCTCCATCCCAGCTGACCTGCGCATTCGTCTCCGACACCCCTGGGCACAGCGAGACCTCTCGTCCAGCACGCCACACACAAGGATGCGGCAGTGCAAGAATACTTCCTGCAGGATAGTGAAAAGGCAGGGAGAAGGCAGTGTGAAGAACCATGGTGCTGGCTTTCACTTAAGCAGTGCTGCCAGCTCTCACAATATTCCCATCCATCCCAAACTTGCAAAATATTGTCCTTATCCAAGATGGACACCATCTCCCTTTATTAAAGGGACTGACGCCACAGGCAGCCCTCACTGCCATGTCCCTTTAACCTTTAGAGGAGAAAATGAGGCTGCTCCCAGCAAAAATGGCTGCCCTACTTGTTGTTTCCAGTGACTCTGTTGCCTAACTGAGCTCAGAGAAGATGGTGGCCCCTTTAGTCACTATGTAAGGGGCAGGCAGGGGAAAGAATGTGGAGGTGCTGGGAATGAAACTGAAGGGGCAATACACATAAGGGAGACTTTGTCAGGAAACAGAACAGGAAATTATGAGGAATCAGGGGACTGGGGGGAGCATAAGGCAGAGGGAGAGAGTGCAGTGGAATGTGGCATGAGCTGGGAGGGAAAATGTGAGGAGTAGAAGATTGTGAGGGGATACGGAAGGCAAACAGGTCAGTGTAGAGTGAGGGGGACAGGAGACCGTGGGGGATCATGGAAGGAGGATGTGAGTAGCAGCTGTCATTTCTAGACAGTGAGGAAAATGGAGTGATAGAATGGCAGCTCCCTGTGCCCCAGATGATAGGAGAGGATGGTAGAGTCCCTCTGAGTAGTGAGCAGGACGTCCTGCATTTTTGTGCGTGCAGGTAAGGTTGAATTTTGAACCTGATACTGCCAAGAACAGCTTAATGAAATTCAAACAGGTGTAGACACAAGAATAAGATAGAACAGAATCTGCAGTTATACTACACTAGGCAGGACAACAATTATAGGAGCTATGAATCCTCATGCTTCAGGCCTAAGCTAAGTGCTTTCTGCTGTTAGGAAGAAATTGAGCCATGGTATTGCATCACTGTCAAGGCTTCCCCCGACCCCCCACTTTCCTCTAAAAGCACTTGATCTTCTAGGCTCTTAAAAGAAACAACATACTAGATTAGGCAGACCATCAATCTGTTCTGGTATGACAATTCCTATCCCTGACTCTCTACTACTACTGTAATACTACATGCACAAAGAATCAGCCCCATGCAATGGCGACCTGTGGTGGTGGTGGGGCAAAAGGTCACATGACCCTCCTCAAAACGCCGGGGTGGGGCAAGGCTGGCAGCCAGGGAGATGAAGGTGCAGGGCCAGAGCCTCTCCTTTTCCGGCCATGCTGCCTGGTGTGGCATGCAGTGTTTGCACTCTCCCAGACAGCCTCTGGCCATGCTGCTTGCCAGGCAGGCAGCATGGCCGGAGGCTGCCTGGAAGAGTGCAGCTGCTGCGTGCCGCACGGGGCAGCGTCCCAGGCAAGCAGCCGGAGGCCGCCTGGAAGAGTGTGGCTGCTGCATGCTGCACCAGGCAGCATCCCAGGCAAGCAGCGTGGCCAGAGGCTGCCTGGGAGAGTGCATTAGTGCATGGCTCCACACATGCTAGGAGGACTGGAGCAGACCCCCCCCCCCCGGCCAGGAAACGTGGGAGGACGGGGAGAACGCAGAGCCCCTGGGCTGGGGGTGGGGATGAGTCACGTGTGGGGGGTCACCTGGGGAGCGGGGCGGGGAAGAGTCATGTGAGGGGGCGGGGACGTGCCCCCCTTTAGCTGGTGCCCCCTTTGTGTCCCTCCCACTAGTCGCCCCCCACATGGACAGTCTCCCAAGCCAGTTAGGGGCTGGTTTAATGTCTGCCTGAGAAGTAATTTTGTTTTGAGCTCACCTTGTTGTCTTTACCCACAAACTTGAACACAGGGACCTGGAAGTGCTTAGCAAGATGATCCTTTGACGTGTATTGTTTCACGGAGTCATCAGAAACACAGCTGAAGAAAGCAGAGGGAGAAGCTTTAATAGCTTTCACAGAGGTGGAAAAAAAAGTATCCCAACCTATTTAGTCACCTAGTTACCATCCATATTACTTTGTCTTTGGCCACCGCAGAATGTTCAAGAATGAAGAGGAAAAACAACAGTGGTGACTGATAGCATCTCCAGCACAGCTCTGCAGCAAAGGGAACTGGCAGAATGCACACAACTAATAATGCTGCGCACACCCACAACCAGAACATCTGCCAGAGAATTGCAATCAAGTTTATCCTCAGTTCACCTTTCTGGGAACCAGAGTATGCAGCGATCAGTAGAGATGTACAGATTCAGATATTTGCTGAATTATTTAAAAAAATATAATGTCATAATTAAAGGGACACTGAGAAGATAAAAATCATTTACTTTAAAAGAAAATGTCCTTATCTGTGTTACTAAAATTTCTTAGATCATTAAAAACAAAGCATTTTTCAAATCTAATGTACTTTTCACCATTTATGCTTTTGTTTACTTCTTGCATTTCTTCAGCTTAGCCTGTGAAACTACACTGATCAACTTCTCCATGTCTAGCCAATTTCACATTCAGCATCTCATGCTCTAGGACAATATGTTTGTATTAGGGTCACAGGAAGACAGAAAGGGGACCTGATAACAGTATTCAAATATGCTAAGGGCTGTTACAAAGAGAATGGTAATCAATTGTTCTCCATGTCCACTGAAGGCAGGACAAGAAGTAATAAGCTGAATCTGTTGCAAGGGGGATTGAGGTTAGATATTAGGAAAACCTTTCTAACTATAAGGATAGTTAAGTACTGGAATAGGCTTCCGAGGGAGGTTGTGGAATACCACCCCTGTGATGGGAGGCTTTTAAGAACAGGTTAGACAAAAACTGCTCAGGGACAGTGTAGGCATACTTGGTCCTGCCTCAGGCCTGGGGGCTGGACTAGAAGACCTCTCGAGGTCCCTTCCAGCCCTATATTTCTATGAACACTACAGGAGAATGGTTAATTGTTTTTACAGAACTTAACTTTGGAGCCTGAACTATATAACAGTTTAAAGCTAGATATAGAACTAACAAAAAGAAAAATGTAATGGTTTTTATTTAATAGAAGTTCTTGTTGATTATTACTATGCCCTGCCAATTTAAAAAGGCACAAATTCTACTCTGCTGAATTACAACACAGCATGTCCTCTTCCACAAGCTAATCTCAGGAATGTGGATTTTGCATGTTATAAAAGGGGTTGTGATGGAAATGGTGGAGAGTAGAGGAACAAAACTTGAAATACTATAGCCTTACTTTTAACAGACAGCCGCAGTAGAAATATTTGATGAATTGTTGAAAATGATTACACAGTATAGAGTGTTCATTTACGAAAAAGAAAAATAATTAACTCTGTTTATGCAGACATTTTCATTTAAAAATCTTTGGGATATTCAGCCAGTTAGGTTCCTCAGCCTGCAGGATGTTGCTATCTCTAGTAGAGTTCTGCATAAACTGGATTCAATAGCATGCATTGCACTATATAACTGTTGGAATGAGCCGTTTGTCTGACTGAGGAGGGGTTGAAGAAAAGAGGTAAATAAAAATTAATAAAAATCAGTGTTATTTAGTTCATCACTTGTTTTATTTCAGGCCTTTCTCAAAAAATGGTCTAAGTGTCTGGTTTACAATATGAGTTTAGAACTCCTAGAACTGCCCATCTGAACTGCCCACTCCTAGAACTGCAATATTCAGATGTCCCCATGAACTAGGGTGACCAGACAGCAAGTGTGAAAAATCGGGACATGGGGTGGAGGGTAATAGGAGCCTATATAAGAAAAAGACCCAAAAATCGGGACTATCCCTATAAAACCGGGGCATCTGGTCACCCTACCATGGACAAACATCAGATGCTATTGGATTGTTTATTATAAGGTGGCTTTTAAACGCATAGCTCCTAATTGACTATGAAGGAGCCAATTTAAAGGGTTTTTCTTTATATGATAATAATGAAAGGGTCACCTTTAAAGAGTGATATTAACGGATTTATACTGGAACTGTCTTAAAATATTTGAGCTGGGTTAAATCAAGTCCCTCTTAAAAGTCCTGGACTATGATTTGATTATAACGGACCCACCTTAAACCACATGGTCTTGGGTATACGCACTGGAGAGCGATACTATTTGTTTTCTCTACTACCAGCTTGTTGCTTTTTTAGAGGCACATACAATAAGGATACTAAAACCATACTTTAAATATAAGTTTAGGGCTGCCCTGCTGGTCTAGTGACAGTGTGTTGTACTGCAACACACAAGGGGTCTGAGCAGGGGTGCTGGAACAATTTCTATAGTGGGGATGCTGAAAGCCATTGAACCAAACTATAAACCTCGTATATGATGGAAGCCACGTCAAGCCAGGGGGTACGGCAGCACCCCCAGAACCCCTAGTTCCAACACCCATGAGTCTGAGTTAATCCCCCAGGATTCAGTTAGGTTGCACTCGGCCTCTGAAGGGAGACAGCCCCTTTCAGAAGTGAGGTGGTGGGCTCCAAAGTAAGGTACATTCAGCACTTGTCAGCTGGGGGATTTGGGGTGCTAGAAAATAAGTAAGGGAAGGATACTCCCTAAAAATATTTCAAGTCCTTATACTGTATTTTATTTAAGAATTTCTATGCCACAGTTGCCTTGCAGACCTGATGGTGGTTAGTTAGCTAAACTAATTAAAAGGCTTGTCTTTTATCCTTGGGATTTTCTGTATGGGTAGATTAAGGGATGTTGGATTGAGTACTATTTGGAGCAAGAATAGCCCATGCTAAAAAATGCTCAATCACTGGTATAGTCTATGGATTTTACTTTTTAATTGATGCAAAAGCAGCTAGAACAGTATGTAGTGTGCCCAGGCAGAGTAATTTGCTAGGTAATAGTAATCTTGACAGGACTATACAGACTGAAGTCAGAATGGTGTCTGTTCCACCACACTTCATCTCATATCTTTTCTGTAAAGTTTTGCTGTCCTGTAGAGTATAAAAATAGCAGAGGGGTTGCTGGTACCTCCTTCCTATGAGGAGAAAATGCCAGTGACTGCTTACAGGAGGAACCCCCTGGAGCCATCATAGTCAAGTGCAAATCTGCTACTGTAATGGATTTGAGACCTCACCATTCAATTCTCCTTTCTCCCCATTCAGTTCATGTTCCTCCTTTTTCCAATACTGACCATTTTCAGTAATGTTCTCAAATGTTGGTGATTAATGGATGTTTGGAGCCCCAAGAATACAAATGCCCAAAGTCTTTGCTAGGAGATCTGATAAACAAGTTATTCCATTATGATTTGGTGCATAAAGCACAGAAGTAGAAGTGTATAAATGACTTAAGTGCAACTGATGTATCAAGTACAGAGTACAAGAGCCAACGTGTAGCTTACCATTGGTTACTGAGAGAGAAGCACTACACACTGCTGCAATAATAATTTATTAAAGTTAGACAGATTGAAGTAAAACACAAAAACAAAACAAAAAAATACCCAACCCAAATCCTCCCTGCTACTTTTAAAACAGCTGCCTATGAAACTTTTGCCTCATTAACTGTCATGGTGGATGACTTATTTCTTTGGCAGCCAGGTTATTGCATAAATCATTGTTATCTTTGCAGGCTGATGGGCAGACACTAAATTAGACTTAACTAATTACCAGAGTCCCTGAACTAGTGACTGAATGTGTGCATCCTGAACATTACTTTTACTGGACTTTGTCCCCTGAGTCATAGCACACAACCTTCACAATACTGTGAAAATTGCATTATGATGTTGCAATGCCATTCTGACTGGCAACACCACGATGCAAACATCCTGAGACAACATCATGTTAACACTAAAATGATTCTAAACGTGTCAGGATATGTGACAATCCTGTCAAAGTTGGGACCATTTTATAAAACATCAGAACACTCAGCAAACCTACCTGGAACCTGTTGTGCCACAATCATTATTAGATGTCCCTTTACAGACCTCGAAGGTCTGCTCTAAGCTTTTTATTAACATCCCCCTGAGGACTTGGCCCACTGGCAATTGCCAGAAAATTGCTCCCATAATTAAGTGACCTGTAGGCCACTGTGTCTATAGTGATAGCCAGACAGACCATTAGATGGCAGGTGTAAGATGTGAAATGAGCTCAGCAAAGCTCCTAGAAGCTCCAGTCATGGCAGAACTTTTGGCTCATAGGGTAAAAATGACTGCTAACGGAATATAAAGAGATTTGGTTCCACAGGCTTAGCTGCACACAGAATAAATCCAGCCACAGTAGAGGGATTCAACTCATTGGTTAAGTAAGCTTTAGTGTTTGGTCACCAGCTGGCACACAAAGAGGGCCACATGGCTTTTCTACAGGAGCCAAGTTACAGAGAGAGATACACAACAACAATATGCAACAGTCACTTATGCTGCCTTCCCTTTGGTTGCTCCAGACTTTTTACTATGTGGGTGGTTTTGCATTGGTAGCAATGGCTGTTGGCAATTACTCTGAACATGTCCTGACCAGTATTCTAGATTTTTCCTGTCTGTGGAGGAGTGATGGTGTTTTCTGTTTCCTCTATGTGCCCTGTGACCCAGATGGCAAATGGTATTGGGGTTAAATATCAGACAAACAAGGGAAGTAGAACTGTGATACTTGCCCATCTTGAATTAAGTAGTACTTCAGGATCTCATCAATTTTTGAGGTGGGGGTGGCGAAGCAGCTCTCCACCAGTGTCTCTAGCCCACTCACGTGCACCATGGGCTCGATCCCAAAATACAGCGAGTCACGAAGCTTGAGGGTGGGAAGAGAATCCCTGTAGGGCTCGTCAAACTCTTTGTCTTTGAAGATCTCGAGGGTAAAGGGGAAGACGCCCCGGTTGCGGCTCATGATTTCCAGAGGGGAGTTCTTCAGGTTGGTGACGTAGCCCTCAGAGATGGTGTACTGACGGGGGAACTCACAGGTCACAGGGATCAGCAGCTTGCTGGTGCGGACGATGATGTCCCCATTACTGCCAGGTGTCTGCTTGGGCAAGCCAGTCACCATATTGGAAGCAATGATTTTATCATTTGCTACCTGCAGCACAAGAAAGGGAGGTGGGAAGGGGAGGAAGATCATCACAACACGAAGCAACTGGAAACATCAGGCATCAAACAGGACCTTTATTTTTTAAAATCTCTGTTTGATTTTGGACACAAGAGCCGGAGATTGGATTTCTCTTGCTATTCCGGCTCTAACAAACTGCAGCCAATAAAATTATACGCTGCAGCCACAGTCACCCTCATCTTTAGTGGGACCCATGGACACTATCTGGTTGCAGTGAGACACTTGGATTCAAACATTATGCTTGGACGTGTAGTCTCCATGGACTGGAGCTCTGTATTACAGATGGAGGCCAAGTTCATGCAATCAGCTACACTATTCACACTGCGATAGGTGTAGCGCTCTGGCTCCTGAGAAGTTGCCAGTAATGGGGACACCCCCTCCTGTGTTCCTTTCTGACTGCATTTCTGCAAACGAGTCAGCTACTGGGTGACAGAGCATAAAAACTGGCCTTTCCCTCAAGGACCAAGATCAAGCCCACTCAGAGGCCCTAATTGAACTGAATTTAGTAGTCTCAGTTCAGTCCTCAGTACTTCCAAATGTACATTACTAGGACTGAGCCAATAAGGGAGATGGAACAAACCCTCACACGCAGCGTTTGGTGGCCCCTCTAGGCCTGGGCTGAGGTTGTTTGCATGGCAGCAGGAGAAGATTCTCTCACTGCAGCTGCCACACAGTAATTTGTGGCTAAAATCCCTAGAAAATGCCTGCTCACTCCACTATTTCAAGCAAAAAATACATGCACACAAATAAAAACAGATATTGTGAAAGATGGGCCCTCCAAGGCTCTTTCATCTACCCATCATTCTGAACTGAAATTTCTCCCTTATGTGCTCTGCTGTGATCGTTGAAGTACAGCCTAATGTGCAGCTTGATTCCTGTCCCAGTTCCTCTCCTCCTGACCTGAAAGTGCTAAGGAAAGAGGGTAGTCGGACTCCAGAGAGAGGGAATACCCTTCAGTCCCTTCCTCCTTGGAAAAGGGATGAGGCCTGCCATGTGGGGGCCTTCTATGATATGATGGGTGACTAGTTGAGAGGAAGTTTCAGAGGGGTAGCCATGTTAGTCTGAATCTGTAAAAAGCAACAGAGGGTCCTGTGGCACCTTTAAGACTAACAGAAGTATTGGGAGCATAAGCTTTCGTGGGTAAGAAGTGAGGTTCTTACCCACGAAAGCTTATGCTCCCAATACTTCTGTTAATCTTAAAGGTGCCACAGGACCCTCTGTTGTTTTTTTAGTTGAGAGGAAGTGTGTAGGAATACTCACGTTTCCATAGAGGATATGCGTATAGCCAGTATTTTCCTCATTTGTCTTCCACAAATGCATGGTATTCACAGGGGTGAAAGTAACGTAAAGGACTTACCGGTACTCTGGAGTCTTTAGGAGGGGGAAGGGCTTCTACTGGAAGAGGCGGGGCCTTTAAATCCCCAGGCACTTTACATCAGGATTTAAAGGGCCTGGGGCTGTGATAGCAGCAGCTGGGAGCCCCGGGCCCTTTAAATCACCCCTGGAGCTACCAGCTGCAGAGGTGGCTGGGAGCCCCGGGGGTGATTTAAAGGGCCCAGGGTTCCAGCTGCTGCTACCGCAGTGGAGCCCCAGGCACTTTAAATCACCATTGGAGGGGGCCCTGGCCTCTGGCGGAGCTTTAAAGAGCCCGGGGCTCCACTGCAGTAGTGGCAGCTGGGAGCCCCTGGCCCTTTAAATCACCGCCAGAGCCCCGCCGCCACTACCCCAGGGGTCCAGCAGTAAGGCTCGGGTGGCGATTTAAAGGGCCCCGGAGGATAGCGGCAGTGGGAGCCCCGAGCCCTTTAAATCACCACCCGAGCCACGCTGCTGGAGACCCAGGCCCTTTAAATCACCGCCGGAGCCCCCGGCTGCCGCTACCACCCCGGACCCTTTAAATCGTCCCTGGAGCCCTGCTGCTGGAGCCCTGGGGTAGTGGCAGCGGTGCTCCGGCAGCAAGTTAAAGGGCCTGGGGAAGTAGCGGTGGCCGAGCCCCTGGCCCTTTAAATCGCCATCTGAGCCCCAACGCCACTACTCCAGGGTTCCGGCAGGCTCCGGGGACAATATAAAGGGCCTGGGGCAGTAGCAGCTACCGGAGCCCCAGACTCTTTAAATTGTCCCCGGAGCCCTGCTGCCGGAGCCCTGGGGAGGCGGCAGTGGGTCTCCGGTGGCTATTTGAAGGGTCCGGGGCTGCGGTACAGGGGTGTACCGGCTTACTTTCACCTCTGGGTATTCATCTCATAAAATGGCTACTAGGAGCTTAAAGAAATCAGACTGGCTGAGAGAGGTTCTACCTGTGCAATAAGAAACTTTATGAAACGCAGCTGAACTGGATACCCACACAGCTCAGTCAGTTAAGAGTTTGGATTCATGACTCACATGATACATCCAAAGTGGGAAGGGTGTTAACATTTACTGAGGGCTCAATCTTGCAGCACTTCCCCATATCAGTTGTCTTAGTGACCTCAGTACAGCTACTCATGTAAATGAGGATTGGGCCCTAGTTGACCCTACACCTATCCCCAGTCCCTACACATGTAATGAGAACAATGATGATGACAAAGCTGATGGCGATGAGGATACGTACATCTACAACAGTGCCACAGGACTTCAAAGAGAAGTTGATGTTGACATGAGTGCCATTGGATACTCCTTTGCAGGAAGCATTGATGAGAGAAAGATCCAGCCCTCCAACCAGATCCTTGGGGATGCTCACCTCAATGGAGGTGGACTTGCACAGCACTGGAACTGCAAGAAAAACCCCCAGCTCAATGATCAGCACAGCAAATCTGCCAAGTGAGGTAGGGAAGGCCTCTGCATACCATTATAGGTAGGGTGACCAGATGTCCCATTTTTAAAGGGACACTCCCGTTTTTTGGGACTTTTTCTTATATAGGCACCTATTACCCACCCCTCACCTCTTGTCCCGTTTTTTCACAGTTGCTATCTGGTAACCCTAATTACTGGGAATGCAGGGGAGAGCACATGTCCTATTTGTGATCAGGCTGCCCTTCACTCCCATTCCTAGTGTTTCCTGAAATGGCCTTTTATTGGCCTGCAGACACTTTGTTTTGATCTCTCTGCCCAGACAGGGGAATTGAATATTTCAGATTTCAGCTTTTTAGATGCCCCAAAGAGCAGTTTTTCCTCTTCATGGGGCAAATCTGTAGCCAGGAGTCTGAGAGCTGCATTTAATGTGCATCTCCTGCATTGCTGGGATCCAGTAGAGATCTTTGCCTTTTGTTCAGTTATGACTATTCAATACAAGTATTTTTTACCCAAATCTTCTCCAGACTAACACTAAGCATCTTAGCCAAAGCATCGTATCACATTATCTTCCTCATCCTTTTTAATTTCAGGGTGTTTTAAGTTATTGTGGAATATGGAGAGGTTTTGCTCTCCCCACCCATTTCATTTTATGTCCTATCCACACCCCAAGCTTCCTCACTGCTCCAATTTATGATTACTCCCCAAATTCCCCACATGGCACATTGGAACCAAGCAACTGAAATAATTTCCATCCTGGCCGGACCAACAGCAGAAGACAGAATTGAAGAGACTGAAGTTTTTGTGGGAGGAGCTTAATTATTGTTTTTCAAATTACTCTTATTTAGTCAAGGCCTGGATGATATCATTAACAGTATAATGTCCTGGGAAGACCCCTGCATGTTACTGGCAAGGATTTTGTAACAACCCAAACAGAGCCATCCTTGAAGAATCTATCTCAGGTAGTATACAAGTCCCAGAACATGCTATAACAAGACTTTAGGAGGGCTTAATTCGTTCTGTATAGATGTCCAGCCAGAATGGGTGTGTTCGGAAAGACCATTAGAATCAATATTTAATGTAATACATTTGGTAATGATTAGCAAACTCATTCTTCCTCATGCCAAGCCACTTGGACATCCGGGATTTGAAAATTCAACTTGAACATTTTTGAGTTTGAACTCTATTAAAGAGAAACTGGGGAAAGATGAGCAGAGATGGAGCAGAGTGAAAACAGGATAGAGAGAGACTGTTAAAAAGAAGTGTGTATGGGAGAAAATATTTTTTATTAAAAAATAAATGCTATATATACACCCTATACATAGGGAACCCACTTGATTTTGGGGGAGGCTTTCTGCTTCTTATGCATAGCCCAGATTTCCCCACTTAGCTAGAAAAGATACAGAATTTTGGAATTACTTAGTTTTAAATTACAGGATAAAACATTCTGCAAATTCATTAATTTGGCAGACAGGCAACTCAGAAAAATAATTCAACACTTCCCACTGCACAAGTTTTGCCTCTCTAATTCCAAGCTCCTTGGATCTGGGATACAACTAGCATCACTGAAGTATAATTTCCCCCCCCCGAGTGAACATTTATGCTGTACAAGCAGCAATATTTTTAACACTCACCAAGCCATTATAGAGAATAATAGTTTTATTAAAAGCCATCATTTTTGGTGTGATGTGCCAAATAACAAGCAGTGTTCCCAGAGCTGTGTGCTCTCTAGCTGCCATCACTAAAGGGGAAGCAGAATTAAATAAAAAGGAAATGTCAGAGCTCCTGCTCTGTTAGAAAGACAAGAGGGTGAGAAATAATCAATGTGGGTCAAACAGCACAGGACAAAACAAAGGACAAATGTTATTTTCAAGATTCTACAGGGACACTGTGAAACCATTTCCACGGTCTCCAGAAAGCTAACACTGTGCAGAAGTGATGAACTCAGCCTTACTTTAGGACTTTTATTAACACTTTCAACTAATCCTTTGACAAATGAGGAAGCCTAATGCTTTTAAACTGAGATAGGCCAGAGCAAGAGAGTTTGGATCCAGGTTGCATTTCTTCAAAGTTCAGGAGCATTTGGATCCAGGGTTTTGGTTTAGGCACATCTCTATTTTTTAAATGCTGTTACCTTGAAATACTAAGTGGAGAGGAGAAGAAATCCTTACCACCTGAGTTCTGGGCTAGGGCTGTGCAGGCTTCTGTGTATTCTAGACTATGTTGGAATCCACGAATCAGGAGAACACTTAAAACTAGTACAGGTTTCACTACTATCAATAAATCAGCTTTGGCTCCAAATTAACTCATCCCTCACTGGTAAAAGACTAAAAAAAAAGCAATGCCAACAACTCATTACTGATGAGCATCCCCCAAGTAATGAAAGAATGTAACCTTGCCTATGTTAGAGACATTTTTCAAAAAACTGTCCCAATATTGACAGTACTGGTTCAATTTCACCAATGTTAACAAATCTTGAGCCCTAAAGTAGATGAGCTGCTGGTGTTTTAAACACTTGAGTCATCTAATTCAGCTCACAGGAGGTCTAATCCACATACTGCTTACAATGCTGGCTGCACTGTGTCCCGAGACCAGTGTTCCCATCACCTTCATATTGGTACACATAACAAAATTCATGTGGTGGGAGTGGAGCAGAGGGATTTGGAGTGTGGGAGATGGCTTAGGGCTGGGGCAGAGGGTTGGGGTGCAGGCTTTGGGGTGGGGACAGGGATGAGGGGCTCAGCATTGGGGCAGAGGGTTGCGGTGCAGGGGAGTGAGGGTTCTGGCTGGGGGTGCGGGCTCTGGGATGGGGCCGGGGATGAGGGGCTCAGGCTGGGACAGAGGGTTGGGGTTGCAGGCTCTGGGTTGGGTGCAGGGGGTGAGGGCTCTGACTGGGGGTGTAGGCTTTGGGATGGGGCCAGGGATGAAGGGTTTGGAGTGCAGGAGGGTGCTCTGGGGCTATGGCAGTGAGAGAAGACTCCCCCAGCTCTCTCTCCCCACACCACTACCTGGGCTGGGGGGAGAGGTACCTCTCCCTGCTGCAGCAGCTCCGGGGCTGGGGCTGCAGGATAGGTGCTCCTCCCCCAGTCCCGTCAGGTCCAGGCCAGGGATGGGTTCTGGCCAGGGTAAGGGTGCCCGGCAGGTCCAGGCCATGGCAGAACTGGGCCAGGGGAGGGGAGCTCCGTCCATGGCAGGTAAGGACCGCTCCTCCCCCGGCCAGTTGGGGGTAGGCTAGGTTGGGGCCGGGGGAGAGGCGACCCGTACTTGCCACGTCCGCAGCGCCCCTCCCCCAACCCCAACTCTGCCACCTGCCGGGGCACCCCTCCCCTGGCCTGGACTTGTCTTCCCCAGCCAGTTGGGGGTCAGGCTAGGTTAGGGCCCGGGGAGGGACGCAGCAGGTCCCTGGGCGGGTTCCCTGAGCGCCTGCGCAGTGCTAAATAGGCTGCTGCACGGCCACATGGCTTACAAGGAACTTAGTCCAAAATTACAGCCTATCATGCTGATCAATATGGTCTCTCTGTTTCCTTGTGCTCCCTGAGTCTCTGTCTGTCTTTCTCTCTGTTGTAGTTAGAACATAAACTCTCTGGGGGCAAAGGCCATTTTTTTGTACAGCACCTAATGCAATGGGGTCCATGACTGGGTCTCCTAGGGGCTACCAAAATACAAATAAACATTAAATTATTAAAATAGCTGATTCACAATGTCCCTAGTTGTACATAGGGTTTGTGTATGTCCGGGAGGAAAAAAGCATTTCAGTTTCACACTGTAGCAGGAATACAATAAATGGGAGGGGGAAATTACTTTACAAATTACAAACATTTCTTTGGCTCGACTCTCTTTTAAAAAAAATTGCAGATGATACAATACCATGAATTACGCTGAAAGGGATTGCTACATGTAGAACTATTAATATGATACAGACAAACTGCTTCAGGTTTCTGTGCAAGTCTTCCACAGTTCATTACATCACCATAAACTTGATTAGAGGTAATAAAAGCTTGTATTTCTGCAGTTATAAAAAGGTTCTGTTAAACATCTGCTTTACACTATAAACTACTGTATGTGACAATACATCTGATTGAATTTAATAAAGTAAGATTGCTTGTTCTTTAAAATGCTGAATTCCTCCACAAAATGCCCTTAGTATCTGACACTAATTGGCACCATTGTAAAATAGTAATCTCAGAAGAGGCACCATTTACCCCTTTAAACCCCCAACCTACCTTCATGCTAAATACTTGATTACACAACACATGTTCTCCAGCTGGTGAGGGTGGGTGAGCAGAGGTATTATGCGCAATGGTGACCCTTCTACATCATCCAAGAGCCTAAGAGTGTCCCCTTCAAGATGCACGTTAGCTCCAATGGATTAAAGATCTAAGGGTGTTTCCCTACTTTACCTACATTGCCCTGGGCTGGCTACGCAATACTGGCTCTCTAGCAAGTGATCTTTATTGCCCTACCTTGGCAGCTGTGGTTGTCCTCTGACAGAACAAGCCCCCTGGGGCACTCACACTGGTATGTGTCTTCCACTGCAATGCAGGTGTGGCTGCAGCCTCCATTGTTATTGTGGCAACCTTCAATTTCTAAGAGACAAAGTGTTGGAATTATTAATAATGTTTGAAATATTAACATGGGAAATCACCAAACACCAATTTAACCATAAATTCCTTTTTTAAATCCAAAGTCTTATGCAGTTCCTCTGAATATGCCTAAAAAAGCTTAAATAAGAAGCCATTTACTACATCCAAACAGTAACAAAACATTTATAAGCATTTGATCAAGATACTTATAAATGAGCCAAACCCAAAGGTGCTCAGACCCATATTGGTCGGCTCCTACATGTTCAGGCAGGTATTAGCAATAAACCCGTTAAGAGCTGACTTTTTATACCCTTTAACAAACAAGGATGTCATCGCCAATTACTGAGTTCAGCTAAAAACCAGTTTGAGACAATTCACCCTTATGTACAATCTTAATCCAGATAAGATTTACAATCACCTTTCTTCCCAAGGCCATTTCTCCCCTCTTTTTTAATGTCCAACAGTTTTCCCATTGTACCTGGGTTCACACAGGCTTTAACACTGGTATATGGGCTGGGGAACGGCTGTGTTAGCTCATTTTAAGACAGAGTCTCTTTGATTTAAAACCATCTGCAGTCACCCCAACTGGTTAGAAGTCTTCGTTTTAGAAACTTCCCCTTATCTTATTAGTTATTCTTTGAACCAGACAACCTCCCTACTTTATTCCTTCTGGCCTTACCACTTACTATTTTCAAGGCCTTCCCTTCTATTTGCTAGCCAGGCCCTTTCTTTACCACACATATATATTTCCTTAATCAACCTTAAGCTCACTTTCTTTCTGTAGGATAAATATAAAATTAAAAAATTAAACACTAAATGTCAGTTTTGCAGCTTACAGAGTATATTTCTGTCAGTATGAAAAGCATTTTGAGTAGATTAGAGCTTTGGGGGTAATAACTGGGTGAGATTTTACTTCAAGAAAATTTTGTGGAAACCAAATAAAAAAAGCATTTAACAGTCACTCCAGTTTGTCAGATTTCACATTTGCTATAACTCTCTGAATTTAACAGGGCATTAGTAAAAGCTTGTGAAATTTTCCCTTTTTTGCTGACTAAAAATGTGGTTCAATTACATTTTAAAAGATGTAAAACATGCACTATATTGGATTTTTTTTTAGTCTTTTAGGAAAGAAGGGTCCTTCTGAACCTATACTACGTAGTGCATTTTACTAGTATTTGTCTGGTGGGTCTGTAGAACCAAAGCATTCACGCAAAAACAATTTAGAACATGTGCATTTGCAAACAAAGTGTGCCTGATGAGGGCTTACCTCAGTTTATATCTGTACAACCCCACTGATTTTAATGCAGTTTAATGGGTGAACTGAGGGCACAAATTAGCCAGTACCTCCAAGAGAGATTTGAACTATTCCTCACACATCACAACAGGGTGTTAATTCTGAATCACAATGACAACATATTTAGTATCTATTTCTCTGCTAATTGTTCCAGCACACATATAGCTACTCTCTAGAACTGTGAGTGAAGTTTAGGATTGTAGGGGACGCTTCAGCAGAGTAAAAAAAACAAACAAACAACTCTCAACCATAACTGGGACTAACTGATATTTTCCCACCTACCAATCCCATCCCTAGTTCATCTTTTGCCAGATTATGGCAATACAAAATCCTGCTCATCCCCTACACGTGTCCCTATTGCCCTGTCCCATGCCTCATCATTCTGTCTCCATTCCTTCGTCACTGTATAGGGTGATAGTGAGAGGGGTTATTCACAGAGTAGCTGACAGCTTTGATGGTAAGGTCCCATCACTACATGATTTGCACTCAGGTTATGTTTCAAGGTTATCTCCATCCTTCCTTTTTTCTCTTTATCAAGATAAAAGCCACTTATGTCTGCTAACAACGAATAAAAAATGTGTTCACAAATACAAATGTATGTTTTTATTGGAAACAATACTGGAAGAGCGGGAAGGAGCCTCTTCACCACTCTCTTCTAAGTGTTTCAGGAGTAAAATTACTGGCAAGTACATCAGTAACACAAGTGAATTTCACACCAGCTGAAAAATGCCATGACTGACCAAGTACTGTGAGATAATATTTATGAAGGAAATAATGTAATGATTGATGTAACTTTATGGAAGTATGACTGTAGAAGGTGCTATTCAGAGCTGTAATTCCATGCTGGTGCCTTCATTCCTTTGCCTTTTAACTCACCTTCACAGGTTTTACCATCCTTTCCCAGCGTTCGCCCGATTCCACATTCGCAGCGATAGGAGTTCTTCAGATTCACACAAAACTCACTGCAACCTCCATTATCCTGTTCACATTCATTCTCATCTGCAGGAAGCAAATACTGTAATACACAATTTTGCAACACACAGCCTGTAAAATGGGTCTGATGAACAGGGCTGCTGGTAAGAAATTGGACTTTATTTTCTGGCCCAACTCACACGAGCTAGGTCTAGGCATCAATACCCCTATCACATAACAGGGGTCATAGCCACTGACTGCAGCCAACACCTCTGCTACTCAAACGGTGACATGTACACAGAAACTGTTTCATGGGGAGGATGACAGTATGCAACTTCCCCATAGTGGACGTGTTAATTATTTGAGAGGGGATGGAAAAGGTAAAGGTTGCCTTTGAATCTCTTGGCTGAGCCCCAAGAATTCCTCCTAATTTTTCCCATTTTACAACTACCCCTGAAGCCTGTAGTTTCTCTTCCCTTTTGAGCTGAAAGGCTCATTCTTCATAGGGAATCCTGGTTCTTTAAACTTGATTTACTCTTTGCCTGCATGCAATGAATACATTAAAGGGGTGTGTGTGACAATTTTTCTAAGTCGAAGTAAAATGACAAAGTTATCAATCAGCCAAGCTTGGAATTTCTCTACACAGCTTACTAGTTATTATTTACTAGCTGACAGAAGCTAAAAATAAGGAAAATGTAGTTTTAAAAGACAGTACAGAGATGAGTTCTTTTAGGTAATACTAGTCCTCACATGCCCCACACAAACAGTTTGTAACTGATGCCATAATCTACTTCCACAAGTGATACAAGCTTGATGTTCTTAGCTTAAGGAATAAGCTGCAACCCATCCTTTACCCTTGAAGGGAAATGTTGAGTGAATTTAGGAGGCACAGAGATACTGCTTTTCATAGAGATAAGGCATGTTGATCAATTTCTTTCTCTTTTTTTTTTTTTTTAAATGCTTTGGGTTGAAATTTAGTGTTTATGAAAATGAGATATGATTGGGCTGGCTAGAGATAGACCTAAAGCAGGAAAAGGCTGTGCTGAGTTCTTTCAATGGCTCTACTAAAGGCTGTACACCTTCAACGTTATCCAGCCAGAGACCCTATAAATCTAATCTTGTAATTCCACAAAATTCTGCCCACAGACTTTAATACTATCTTGCTGGTACTCTAGTTCTGCTTATCAAAGCAGAGATGATCAACATGGTGATTTCATGAAGACAAGTGTCACTTAGCGGATGAGGTTGACAGACAGTAATTTCAGCTATGACAATCTGGGATTGACTCAAGGTCTCCAAGAGGTGAAAAGCGAGTGGGTAAATAGTATTATTAACCCACTAGGATAGGTTGGTTTATGGCAGGAAGCCTAAATCCTAACTCAAACGTGTGTATATATATATATATATATATTATATATATACACACACACACACACACACACACTATATTGCATAAGTGTATTGCATAAGTCAGTCTAGTTCAGTGCTAGACAGAATTCCCAGATGTTGCTGTTTAGTTCTGGAGCTGCATTCCCAGCCCACAAGTGGCTGGAGAAGAGGGAATATCCCCAGTGAGAAAACAGATATGGGTAATTTTAATATTAAGGCCAGACTGATTGTGTTCAAAATAAATTTGAACTTAGTCACACCAAAGGATATTCATTAGAAAGATGAATGAGTCATATGGCTTTAAAGACTGCAGGCAGAACAACTGCAAATATTACTTCTGAGAGGTGGTTGTGGCATCTGGTTATCATGCAGAGGAAGTGTGGTATGGAAATCCTACCCAGCCCTACCCATGGATCCACATTTGTTGCTGTCCCTGGCAGAATGTTAAATTCCAAAATTTTTAGGCAAGTGTGAGAAATCAGTGAGTCGGGATTTCCATTTTCTCCATTGTCATGGGAAACTTATCAGTGAATGGGCCCAATCCTGCAAGTCAATGAGAGTTCTGCACACAGATGGCATGTATGATTGGGTCCAATTAAATGGAAAAAAAAAAAAAGCAATGCAGGAAGTAAAGGCAGCAGAGTCAATCCTGCATCAGGGACAGGACTACTAAAACTCCTCAGGAAAAACTGTGTGTAGAATCAAATTGTGCATATATTTGTTGTATATTTCCTTCTGTTTTTTAGTGCTAGGAATAAATCTCCGAGAAGGCATCTTTGTGACTTAAATATCTGCTCCCAGATAGTTATTACACACTAGAGGAACCATTTGCGGTTCATGTCAGAGACCTCAGTGGCTCATGGGATTAGTAAGGGGGTACACAGACTTTCACTTTGAGGTCACTGGTGAACTCCAGCCCATGTCAGCAGGGATGAAGTTATTACCATCTTCTGAATGTTCAGTGACTTAAGTGAAATGGCCTGATGGCCTCAGTCCAGGAGTGAAAAGATATTTACAATGCAAAACCCACTCTGACAATTATCAATGTCAACAAAGAAACCAACGGTTCTCTCCTCTATCGAGCTGATCTCCCACAGCTTCGGATTGAAAGCATATGGGCAAGGCTTTAAATTTGGGGAAATTTGCACTGCTGTTCTGTGGACATATAAAGGGAATCAGTCTGCAGGGCTGTCAGTCCAGCACCTTTCTCCAGTGCTAAATTCAGTGGGAAAAAAATAACACCTCTGTCTGACAGTGTGAAGGTCAGAAGAAAGCACCAGCTATTTGATCAATCTTTTACCACCAGGTATTTATCACGGATTTAAGTTTTAATGGATAAAAGTACACACCACATAGTCTATGGACACAAGATATATTAAAAAGATAAAAATCCATACATATTTTGCAGACTAATGACAATATTGGAAAAGACTCATTCGTCATTCAACATTATACCTAATCCCTTCTCCACCATAATCAGATCATAATGAAAAAGCCCAGGAGCAGACAGATCTCACCATTAGTCCTGAAGGCCAACAGACTCAGGTTCTGGTGGGCCAGAAGAGGAAGAAAGTTCCTGGGTGAGGCCCCTTCACTGAAAAAACACCAGCCCCATGCCACCTAAGTCTGGGAACTCTTACCTATTGGTCACAGATTATCAAGCATAGTCTCTCTGCCTCCAAGCTACATTTGCAGAGACAGAAATCTAAAAATCCAACAGGTGATATGAAGATACTGAGTTCCAAGCCCTGGATAGGGCCCTGCAATGACAATAAGATTGTCAGCATCACCAATCTTAGCATGTAGCACTGTGACAGTGAATGCAACTGCTTGGAGGACTGAGGAATCCCACAGAGCCATGAAGGAAAAGCCTCTCATGACAGACTATGAGCCTATTGTAGAGTATGAATGAGCAGTGACCTTCCAAAGCAAACCACCACTGACAGCAAAGCTGCTGCCCCCTGATTAGCTCTTCATTAAACCAATGGCTGGTCCACACAGAACGCAAATTCACTCTCAGTAACTATATGGCCTCAGGGACACCAGGATAATGGTCATTCAGGTGCTGAGTCAATGGTGGAAAACTCCAAAGGTGAGATCACTGACCTGCAAACAATGTGGACTTGTTACAAGCAACAAGGGCTAAAATTAGTCCCAAACATATCTGTCTCGCCACCCTTTTTTTTTTTAAGCAATTAACTGGGAGATGAATAATTAACGGAACAGAAAGGAAACATCAGTAACTTGTTTAGTCCCTTTTCTCCTCACATTTCCTATGTCCCTCTGTTTCTGCCCTTACCAAGACAGGTCTGTCCATCAGGTCCCAGTGTAGTCCCCAAGGAACACATGCAGTCTCCGGTATCCAAGCAGGAGCCATGGCAATCCACCACATCACAGATATCATAGAAGTCTACAGAATGACAAGAGCACTGTTCATCTAGAATACTGAGAATCTAGACAACTAGTTCTACCATTAGTGCTATGAGTTTCATGCCCTCAGCTAAATTGATAAGTTACAAGCCCGGCCTACATTAGAAAAGCACTGGTCTAATTAAATTGATTTTTAATTGATCTGTTTAAACTAGTGCAAACTCCTAATGGAGAGACATTTAAACTGGTTTAAAACTCATTTAATTTGGACTATCTTAATTTACCAATTCAAATCTAGTTTGGGTAATTTACAGACACAATCTAATCCGATTTAAGTGAGGGTTAAACCATTTTAAGTATGTCTACATTAGAGGTTAGCACTAGTTTAACTAGATAGATTTAAAATTGATTTAGTGAAACAGTTGCAACTTTTCTAATATAAACAAGCCAACAGTTTATGCTGCATCAGTCTGACAAGTTTTTGTGCAAGAAGAAAAGAAATCAGTCATCTTCTCTCTCAGGTATAGAGACATCTTCTAGGCCAAAGGAAGTTTTCCTGCTTTTTATTTATGTATTTATATAAAAAAAATTCAGGTCCCATATCTCCCTGTTTTTCCTGGAAGACTTTGTGGATGACTGAAGAACTAGTAGGTTTATGGGTTTGATTACATGGGGAAAACAGAGACTTTTTAAAGTTATAATTAAGTAGTTGAAAGTGTCCCGCAGAATCCGGAACTCACCCCAAATCATGGAGATTTCTGGGTTCTGTTGTCTACTCAGACCTCAGTCCAGTTCTGCGAAAGTCATAGGTAGGGCCCTACCAAATTCACGGTCCATTTGGTCAATTTCTTGGTCATCGGATTTTAAACATAATAAATTTCATGATTTCAGATATTTAAATCTGAAATTTCACGGTGTTGTAACTGTAGGGGTCCTGATCCAAAAGGAGGTAGTGGGGGGTGGGTGTTGCAAGGTTATTGTAGGGGGTGTTGTGGTATTGCCACCCTTACTTCTGGGCTGCTGCTGGCGGCGGCACTGCCTTCAAAGCTGGGCGGCCGGAGAGTGGCAGCTGTTGGCTGGGAGTCCAGCTCTGAAAGCAGCACCACTGCCAGGAGTAGCGCAGAAGTAAGGACGGCATGGTATAGTATTGCTACCCTTACTTCTGCGGTGCTGCTGGCAGTGCTGCCTTCAGAGCTGCGCGCCAGGCCAGCAGCTGCCACTTTCCAGCCAGCTCTGAAGGTAGCACAGAAGTAAAGGTGGCAATACCACGTCCCTCCTACAATAACCTTGCAACACACACAAACACACCCTGCAACCCTCTTTTGGGTTGGGACTCCCAGTTTGAGAACGCTGGTCTCCCCTGTGAAATCTGTATAGTATAGGGTAAAAGTATACAAAAGGCCAGAATTCACGCTGGAGACCAGATTTCACAGTCCATGATGCATTTTTCACGGCTGTGAGTTTGGTAGGGCCTTAGTCATAGGAGCTGGGCTGGTGCTGTTTTCATAGCCTGGGCTTTCCTTATTCTCTTTAGGATACCTAATTTCTAGGCACAAGGGAACACCTCCATTTTTCAACCGTTTTGCAGCATTGTCATTGTGGAGTCCTCACTTCACATATCAACAGTGTGAAAGGCCAAGCCCTCTGGCCCCAGAACCCTCCTTTTCTTGAGAGCTGTCAGGAAGCCCTACCCCTGCTTTCTGCTGCCAGCTCTCCTCCTGCGGGAGCATGGAAATGCCATCACAGATTCTGAGGCCAGAACAGACCACTATGATCATCTAGTCCAGGGGTCGGCAATGTTCGGCACGCGGCTCACCAGGGTAAGCACCCTAGCGGGCCAGGCCAGTTTATTTACCTGCTGACGTGGCAAGTTCAGCCGATCGCGACCCCCACTGGCCGCGGTTCGCCGTCCCGGGCCAATGGGGGCGGTGGGAAGCCGCGGCCAGCACATCCCTCGGCCCACGCCGCTTCCCGCCTCCCCCATTGGCCCGGGACGGCAAACCCCAGTGAGTGGGGGCCGTGATCGGCCGAACCTGCCGCGTCAGCAGGTAAATAAACTGGCCCAGCCCGCTAGGGTTCTTACCCTGGCGAGCCGCATGCCGAACGTTGCCGACCCCTGATCTAGTCTATAGACCAGAAGGGACCACTGTGATCTAATCAATCACCTTCTGTATAACACAGGCCATAGAGGATTTCCTACCTAGAGTCTGAGCTCAGGGTTTGGGGAAAGACACAGGGAGCAGCCTGTCTTGCGTGGCCACTGTGGGCTGGCACCGTACTGCAGTGCTGTGACTAAGAGGCTAATGTTGGAGTGGCACTTGGACTGTTTGTTTGCTGATAAAGGTGCTGGAGTGATTTCTGGGTGCATTCCTGCTTCCCCAACGTCAGTAGGATTCCCCACCCCAAGGCAAGGGGTGGGAGTTAGGAACTAACTACCAGAGAGGGGAAACCCCCAACACAGTTGTCACTCAGAGAATCACAGAAAAGAATAAAGAGATTGTCAAAGAAAAGAAAAGGACCGTCATGGTTACTTACGCCCACAGTACACATGGAAGCAGACACTTGGCTTGGTTAAGCGGTAGACATAATACCCGCCGGGACATGCCTTAACATCAATCGTGGTGTCCCAAAGGCAGCAGTTCCCCTTGAAACTCGCACAGGCTTGTCTTTGGACAATGCCATCCAACTCCCTAGGGTGGCTGCCGTTTAGCCAGATGGGGGCATGCGTCCCGCAGTGGTTCTCTGGGATGCAGAAGGTAGGCATGGCATCGCCAGCCATGCCAGTGAAACGGTACCACTCCCCATCAATGTGGCTATCGCATGTAGGCTGGTCACGGGAACCATTTATCTGGTGATCAGTGTTCCTCCAAGGCTCATTCAGGCTGATATAGGCAGAGCAAGGGTCCAGGGCTGAGTCATATGATAAGAGAGAAGAGGGAGAACCCAGTGATAATCAAACCATGTTTACTGACTGGTAACTGTAGAACTCAGAAAATAATTTCAATTTTATTTTTCCATTCCTAATATAGCAGAATCTTCTTAATGGACAGATATCCCAGAGGAGGCAGAATGATGCTGGTAAAGTGTCAGTTTACCAGAAGCTCAGAGGAGTGAAGTATTCTGAAAGTTCAACTTAATTAAATCCTTTAAAAACAAGCAACGTAACGGAGCATTCGAGCACTTAAAACACTATATGACAGTAAGAATGACTTGCAGAGTAACTATTGTATAATGGGTGCCTCGAGCATAGCAGAATGAAGTGAACCAGTGGAAAACGTTCTCGCAAATTCAAGTTCTGACTGATGACTAAGCTTGCAGGGAACATCACGTGGACAATTTATCCATTATTTAAGCATAATTGAAATGCCTTGCATAGCATCAGTTCTTTGGCATTCATCCACTTGCTGGGGCCACATAAGTGTCTGACCCACTGGAGTCAATTCTAATTCTCCCCCAGATTTCAGGAGGAGGAAGATTGAGTTCCAAGTGGATTTTGAGGCATTTGTAAAATCCATAAAAAACATTCAACAATAGCACAGTTCACTTTTTGTCAAGTACTAGTTTTCTATGGAAAGAAGTCAGAAATCATCACTAGAAGTAGCTTTTAGAATGCAAGCAATAGGTGTTGAACATATTCATGTTACAGTTCTACAAATGGAAAATATCTGCCTGTTACCTTGGCTATGGATCTGGCCCAGAACCTACACAAGAGTAATTAGAATCCAATACAACTGTAAACCCTCCTCAGGCAGTTCAATCTGCTGTCTTTAGATTTAGCTCTCCGTCACCCTGCCTCTTGTGTAGCGTTGTACTGTACACCGGTGCAAAGTGGGTGCAAAGGGTTACCATGTTGACTTGCTAGGGTTTTACACCCACTTTGCCTAGTGTAAATTACTACACAAGGGGCAAGGCAGGGAAAAACTCAGGTCCCTGGCATTTAAAGACCCACGTGGACTTGCCCCAGACTACCCCAAGAAACTTGTCCACATTATTCCTTCTGCCCTTTAACACTATCCCTCCTCTGACTCAAAACATTCATTATGGTTGGTCTGACCACCTTCAGCTGCCATCTGAAACAATCTTCCTATCACCTCTCCTCATATGTCACCTCAAAACCTACCGAATGGAGTGCTCTGAATTGGGACATGCTGGAAACCAGCATCTATTGATTTCAGTGGGAGAGGTGTGTGTGCAAAACAACTAAAATGGAAGAATACCGTACCACTGAAAATACAAAACTATTCAGTGCATTTTCATTTTTCCTGTATTTAGTCTGTTTCTAGACTAACAGATTGGAACTTACATTTTCACAGTATATTAACACCTGGTTAAGTACCACTAACCACGACTCGATTTGTCCCCTGTAAGCAGAATGTATGCTAATATTTTCCTGACTAAGGAGAATTCATTACCTTCAGTAGCATTAGACTAATAAAGCCAGTCATTCTGATTAATTACATCCCAGCCAAGTAGAATACATGGTCTTTCTCTCTTTAATATAGTTCTTCCATATATTCTGTACTTTCTCTCTCTGCTATTTATTATTTAACTTAGTTCTAAAGAATGGAGTGATGCAGTTTACATGAAAGATGCCATTCAAAATCAACTATTGTTTTTAATAAAATGTTCTAGATACTGTCTTTGTACAGTACTTATTATTGCTTCACTTGCTCTGAAATGGGAGCTATAAATGCATTGAGAAATGGTTTAAAGATTGTCTAATTTAACTGTATCCTCAGTAAATACCTGTTTCCTTCACTGAAATGCTATCTTGCACCTTCCTATAATAAAAGACTCTTACAGGAATCTCTCACTAAACACCCTTACACCATCTGCAATCACAGATTTGTCTCATTGGGCTTTGAATTCAGTATAACAGAAAAAACCCCAACACCCAGACGCAGGAGCCATTAGAGGGCTGCAAAGCTATGAGAGGAAGCTGTAGGAGATCAGGTTTGGATCAGGAGGAAAACTTTTAAAGAAGCTTTGGTACCATTGTTTTTAAGTGATGAGCAGAACAGATTTAACAGAAAAGTTGCTACACCAGGTGTATTCCTTAGCCCTGATGAGGACTGCAGAGGGAAGCCCTCATTAGGAATCTCCTTTTAAAGCCAGTATTCCCAAAGAGATTATTTTACCTCCCAAACAAGGACAGACTTGGACCCCACTTATTTAAGGTTTCCCAATCCTTGTTTTCTTACCAGCGTGATGAACTCATTTCATGGAAGAACTAGGCTATCCCTATATCCAGAACAGCTACAACTGAAATAGTCTCTTTCACACTTACCTGGCCTTTCTCCTTAATGCTTTAGTTTCAATGACTTTCTTATTTTGGGTTTAGGATGGATTACTGTCCAAGATTAAAAGCTCTCTGTGTTAGCAACAAAAAGCTGGCAAAGTGAGGAATTCCCTGTCCACTTCCCAATTTAGCAGCACTGAAGATATATACAATGCAATTAGCTGCTCTATCCTGTCTTTCATAGATGGGCTAAGAAAACACTTGCCACAGAGAGCTTGTCATTAGCTAAACAGATAAGAAAGGTTTTAAAGGAGAGATTTAGAGAATGGAACAATGCAGGGACTTGAAGGAAGAGAAGGGGGAATTCCAGACTGATGAAGCAGTTCAAGCAAAAGAACAACACTCCCCAACCAGACTGTGGGCAGTTTCAGGCAGGAGGGGACAATAGTGACTAAAATATTCCTTAGCCTGTAGAACACAGAGACTAATACAGCTATTTGCAGACAAACAGCTGCAAGACCCTGCAGCTACTGCCTCAGTAGGCACAGTTCTAATGCCAGTCCTTTCTGACACTGCAGCTAGTGGAAACATTTTTTGTTTTTGTTTTTTTGGGCGGGAAATTTTAAAAAAATTTTCACAAAAAATGTGGAAAAGTATTTTATTTTTACATTTCATTTCCACCGTCACCCCTTCAAACCCCCCTTTCCATTAGCTTTGTTGAATGCTTCTGCAAATAGCATGGCCAACTTAATGCTAGAACATTAACTTTCATTTAAGCATTTCAATTTGTAACCTTACTGATACTACTAATTTTTGTTTGTGCACTTTAACAGATATAATTACGTAGCTCATGATCGAATAAGCATTCGGGAGTCTGACATTCTGGAGAAAGGTCAATCCTGTATGTTTTGTGTAAGTGGCAGTTTCTGCTCTGAGAAGTAGTAGTAAGGGAACAGCAGGGATACCGTAGTTCTCTGAACTGAGCTGTATTGCTAGATCATGTGAGCAACTAGCACAGTACCTGCCCACCCTAGTCTAAAGAGTCTCCACCATTAATGAATATTAAATTTTTCCCTGCTTTTAACTATAAATAAGTGAAGATGTTGCCTGTTTAGGCAGCGTCCAAACACTCTGACAGAAAGGACTCTCTGTGTAGAACAGGAGGCTGTAAAACTCCTCCAGATATTTTGAATACTGATTCCTGGATCTACCACTCTTTTATCCAAAAGGCGCACAAGGCATCCCAGTCTAACCCCCAAAATGCCATGCACATACATACTCCTAAAAGCAGCGCCACTTGTAGTTACTCACCCACTGAAGATATTGGCTGCAACTTGACATAGATACAGAAGGAGAAAAACAAGTACTGGAACATCCCACTCAACCAAGTAAAAGTTGCACCTGAACAAAAACTCCCTGTAACTGCCTGCTCCCCCTCCGTCTTGCCTCACTGTCCTTCTCTTTGACTGCCTCTCCTAGTGGCTTGTGTGTTTTGACTCCAAGCTCTGGGAAGTGTGGTGGCGCTAGCGCTACTGGAGGGTTTATCAGAGGAAGAGGCTGAGGGGATGCTGGGCACAACTTCAGCCTTGACCTGCACAAAGCAGCACTGCCCTTTACTGACCAATCTTGTTTTTAAACTCATCCCTTATTGTTTTCTTGCAATGACACCTCTAGTATCTTATCTAAAGGGGAATTCTAATGGAGGGGACACCCGGACATCCTGGAAGGCTGGAAGAGAAGGGCAGATTGGTGCTAGCTGTTATCTCGGCTCCTTCCACAAGTCATATGACTTCATGATGCTCATTACACTCCCCCCAGTTAATCACAGACAATTGGAAAGTTTTAACTGGAGATGGTGGTGGAGGGAAAGACGAAAACTAAACCTCTCCTGCAGAGACTGCCCAGGATGGAGCACTGCTGTAATGGGATGTTGCGGAGTGTGGGGGAGTCAGGGCCCTGCACCCCTCTTCCCGAGATTCACTGCGACTCTCAGCCAGCCAGTAAAGCAGAAGGTTTATTTGGATGACAGGAATACAGTCCAAGACAGGTCTTGCAGGCACAGACAACAGGGACCCCCTCAGTTAGGTCCATCTTGGGGTCCCAAGGCATCCCAGCCCAGCCCCCCTTGGGAGGTCAGAGCCATCTCTGCCTCCCAGCCATCTCTCCAGCCTGCTTCCCACACTCCGGCTTCAGCGACCCCTCCCACAGCCTTTGTTCAGTTTCCCGGGCTAAGGAGTCACCTGGCCTTCAACCCCTTCCTGGGTTCTCGTGTTACACACTCAGGTATGCGCCCTCGGGCTGTCTCCCATCCTCCAATGCAGACTATTCCAGCCACACTCCCCTGTCAGCATTCACAGACCACAGTGAGAACAGGCCCAGTTCGTCACATGGGAACATCAGTCAAAGCGAAGAGAGGTGTCCCACAATGGACACTTTCCACTGGAGAGCAAATATCCTGACTCCCTGAGTCATGAGTTTTGTACAGAGTCTGCTCAGTGCACAAAAAACATGCTACTTACAGTAAGTAAGTGCAGGCTGGGAACATGCTGCTTCATTCAACCACACAGCAACAGAGTGAGGGAAAACAGGCACTGACTAAACAGGAAATGGGGGGGGGCTGCAAGGGGGGCTATCCAGTTAACCCACTGAAGACCGCTTTACCACCTGATGGTACTATCAACAGGTCGTTAGTAGATATACCTACCTTCTACCCTCTTTTTACACTGAATGTACTTCAGCAAAAATCATTTTATTTTGCAATGTGCCTTTTTAACCGGTTAGTCAGTGGTTGAAGCCAGGTTGGTTGTCTGTGAAAGTCACAATCATGTGTTCTGCAGTTTGTGAGAAACAAACGTTGTAGCCTCCAGTGCAGCACCCAAAAGTCAGCTCCTTACTACACTCACCAGAGAAGCTAATGATTTAATGAGCAGAAAGGGGAATGATCTCTCATTCCTTGACAAGCCATAGCCTGGCAGGTCAGGGTAGTGGGTGTGCAGCTCCCCCCACAGCTTCCTCCATGGTGGACCCAGAGTCCTATGAAATGTAGGAGGTACCCTCGGCCCTTGGACAGACTCACCCGGAGTCGCTCAGTCCCCCTCTGTTCCGCCACCGGCCCGCAGAACCAGAACCAAATCCTCCAGCGGCAGGCCAGGCTATAGCTCTTGCTGAAGGGGATGGATTAGCAGTCTAAGTAGCCCATTTTAAACACCTGTGGGCGCTTTGTGCTATGTGCTGTGCTATGTGCTTTGCAGCTGCCTGCTCCCCTCCCAGGCGTGCAGCAGGCCTTAGTCACCCGCTGAGGGTCCCCAGTGCCCCCTGCGATGCTCAGAGCCAGTATGTCTGGTACAGCTCCACCCCATTCAGAGTCCCAGTTCAAACTGACCAGCACTGGTGTGTAACAGGATTCTCCGCATTATGTCCTAACTGGTTCCAACTGGCTCATGCCAGAGCTTCTTAAAGGTACAGTTTTCTCCAGCTCGAGGATTAGGTGAGCACATATCTTACCCCAGAGTCTCTGTGCCAGGCTGTGCACTGGTACAGGGATGAATTTGACACCCTGAAACTACAGGTTCAAATCCCAGCAGGGATGACTCAGCCATTCCTCCTCCTCAAATACATAATTTGAAAACAGCAGAGTTTATTGGGAAGGGGAGGGAGAAGGCAGATTTCAGGGAACAACTGGTATTGAGTACCTCACTGCTCTGCATAGATATTCAAGACCCTATACATATTGTATAAAAAACCCTTTTCCTCTTTCTCTTTGGGTAAAAATTGCCCTTACCAGTGTTCATAGGTGTGCGCAGCCCATTTCATTAGAATGTGCACCCAGGGAGCCCCCCCATAGCCCTGCCCTAGTCCCACTCCCATCCACTCCCTCCTACTTCCCCCCCCAACCCCTCTCCACACCCGTGCCTCCTGACAGCCCCCCCAGAACTCCTGACTCATCCAACCCCTCCAGCTCCTTGTCTCCTGACCATCCCCTCCAGAGACCCCCCCCCCACTAACTGCCCTCCCAGGACCCTCCTTGCTGCCTGTCCCCTGACTGCCCTGACCCCTATCCATCCCCTGCCCCCTGAGGGACCCTGGGACTCCCATGCCCCATCCAATCCCCCCTGCTCCCTGACTGCCCTCTCCAGAGACCCCTGCCCCTAACCACCACCCGCAGGATCCCACCCCCTATCCAACCCACCTGTCCCCTGACTGCCCCCACCCCTTATCCATCCCCCCTGACTCCTTACCATGAGATGAAGCTCCTAGCCTCCCCGCAGAGCCAAATACTGTCCCATGGGAGTGTGCAGCCCCGGCCCCCAGAGCACTGCACGTGTGGCGACATGAGGAGGGGGGAGCGTGTCTGACTCCCTGCGGAGCCCCAGCCCCCAGAGCGCTGCGCACGGCGGCACAACTCCAGGGAAGGGGGGAGCATGTCTGCCTCACCGCGGAGGCAAACACTGCCCCACGGGAGCGCACAGCCTCGGCCCCCAGAGCGCTGCACGCGTGGCAGCATGGCTTGAGGGAAGGCGGGGGAGGGGCCAGCGGCTTGCTGCGTTTGGCCAGGCACTCCGGCCCAGGAGCGCGGACCCCGCAGCTTGTCATGCCGGGGAGTAGAGCCATTTGCCCACCCCTGCATTAGGGTGTGCCTGGGCACACCCGGCACACCCCATGCGCACGCCTATGCCAGTTATGTATTACTGTATATTGCTTCCCTGGCTGCTCACATCCATCCCAGCAGTGGCTGTCTTTCAGGGGTGAAGCAACTTCCATATGTACATAGTTTGTAAATGCTTTTGAGATTTGTTGGGATGAAGGTTGCTATATTAATACCTGCTACAGCCCCTGCCCATAAAATAGGGTTGCCAACTTTCTACTCACACAAAACCGAACATCCTTGCCCTGCCCCACCCCGTCTCCAAGGTCCCGCCCCCTGCTCATTCCATCCTCCCTACCCCAGTCGCTTGGTCTCCCCATCTTCACTCACTCACTCACTCATTTTCACCAGCTGGCTCAGGGGGCTGGGATGCAGGAGGAGGTGAGTGCTCCGGCTGGGGGTGCAGACTCTAAGCTAGGACCAGAATTTAGAAGTTCTGGGCATGGGCTCCATGCTAACTCTGAGGCCGTGGGTTGAGATACGAGGGGGTGAGAGCCCCGGCTGGGGGTGTAGACTCTGGAGTGGGGCTTGGGGTGCAGAAGGGTGGTCCAGGCTGGGATTGAGGGGTTCAGAGGACAGGAGGGGGATCAGGGCTGAGGCAGGGGTGCAGGAGGGGGTGCAGGCTCTGGTCAGCGTTTACCTCAAGCAGCTCTCGGAAGCAGCGGCATGTCACACCTCCGGCTCCTACGCAGAGGTGCGGCCAGGTGGCTCTGTGAGCTGCCCCATCTGCAAGTGTCGCCCCCGCAGCACCCATTGGTTGCAGTTCCCCGGCCAATGGGAGCTGCAGAGCCAGTGCTTGGGGCAGGGGCAGCATGCAGCTCCCCCTAGCTGCCCCTATGTGTAGGAGTCAGAGTGGGGACATGCTGCTGCTTCTGGGAGCTGCGCAGAGCCACGGGAGGCAAGGAGTCTGCCTTAGCCCTGCTGTGCCCCTGACCGGCGCCGCCAGGGTCCCTTTTCGACCGGGCTTTCCAGTCGAAAACCAGACACCTGGCAACCCTACCATTAAAAAAGGTAAAACTTTTAGTACATGTTGTAATAGGAGTTGTGAGATAATGCATAAGGTCTTGCAACAGATGGAGAAGAAAAACTAAAATTCACCATCCAAAGCCAGGGAGCACGGAGACTCTGTCTTCTGGGAATGAAAATGATCATCGCTAAACTAAAATTGAAGGGAGAATATTGCAGCAAGTCAGTACTATTATGGTTTGCCATTTTCATTCAGAATCTGATTCATACTTGAATTCAAGGGTAAATAAAACTGACAAGTTTGAATTGAAATTCCTATTTGTGTTATAAGTGTGTATATATATTATTTCTCTGCATACAATTTCATTGCTTTCTGCAGCTCTTTTTGTGTATCAGCTATATTAATTTTGATAGTAGCACTGTGGAAGTTGTATGTGAGTGACTGATGACTATTAGCAATGGCATCTCACATTCATTCAACTCCAAAGACTAAAAGCTCACAGGCGTAGCCCCATAATGGTCTGTCAGGGAACCCAAGCCTGTGGAGATTCCAGCCTTTTGAATGACAAAATTATACTAAACCCCTGACCTCTCCTCTCTATTCCAGGGATTCAGTTTAAAGCTTTAAAGATGCAATGTGCTGTATTTGATCCAAATCTACCTTTGAATTTCTTCTGAATATGCAGTAAAGATAAGGAGCTCATGCAAGCTGTGAGAAAGCCACCACCTGCATAGAGCTCTTCTGTCAGGATACTCATACCTGCCACCCACTTCCTCTCCCCCACAGCCTGGTCCAAATGTAATCATGGATAAGCTAGAATTGTGACCCCCCCAACAGGGAAGGTTTAGGTCCAAACTAGGTTTGCCTGGAGCTATTGATATATGGAGGCTGAAATTCAGGGAAGGAAAGGAAAGTGATGAACTGCAAAGTCCTATCAGTACTTCCATAAGATAGTATTTATTCAAAGTATTGTCAGTGCAGAGGGCATGCTGTTGAGTGGTGAGGTATTTCCTGGCCAGTACCAGTTCATGACAGTGGAAATGGCTGAGCCATTTGAAGTGTATCCAATTACACTATTTTGCAGGTACCAGCCAGTACTCACCAGTCAAGATGCAATGTGCTTGATTTACTAACCTTATACAGACAGCTCAGCCTCCTCCTCCATTTAGTCAGATCAGAAAGGCTCATACAGCTTATCTACACAGGGGCATTCACTCATTGCACCATTTCACTATTTGCCATTGTTGACTTTAGGTAACTTCGCCAGAAAAGACAGTTACCTTTTCCGTAACTGGTGTTCTTTGAGATGTGTTGCTCATGTCTATTCCACAATAGGTGTGCGTGCTTGCCACATGTACCGGTGCCGGAAGTTTTTCCCCTAGCAGTACCTATAGGAGAGCGCCCTAGCGACCCCTGGAGTGGCACCTCCATGGTGCAGTAAAAGGGGCATTGCGCACTCCCCCCATCCTCACTTCCTTCTTGCCAGACAACTCCGACAGAGGGGAAGGAGGGTGGGATGTGGAATAGACATGAACAACACATCTCAAACACCACCAGTTACAGAAAAGGTAACTGTCTTTTCTCTTCGAGTGCTTATGTGTATTCCACAATAAATGATTCCACGCTATATCTGTTGGAGGTGTGAAGGAGCTCACAAACTCTCGGGATGGAGAATGGCCCCGCCGAACCCAGCGTCCTCCCTGGTCTGAGAGACAATCACATAATGTGAGGTGAAGGTGTGAACTGAAGACCACGTGGCAGCTGTACAAATGTCCTGAATGGGGACATGGACCAAAAAGGCAGCTGACAAGGCCTGTGCCCTAGTCAAGTCCATCTTAACAACTGGTGGTGGAGGGATTCCCGCCAGGTCATAAGAGGTACGGATGCACGAGGTGACCCAGTTGGAGAGCCGCTAAGTGGAGATCGGTTGACCTTTCACGTGCTCGGCTGAGGTGATGAACAGTGCGAGGACTTTCTGAACAGCTTAGTCCGCTCCAGGTAAAAAGCCAGAGCCCGTCTCACATCCAGCGTGTGGCGGTGGTGCTTCTCACCGGATGCATGGGGCTTGGGGCAGAGGACCGGCAGAAAAATGTCCTGACCCATGTGATAGGCGGAGACCACCTTCAGGAGGAATGAAGGGTGTGGGCGGAGTTGGACCTTATCTTTATGAAACACCATGTACGGGGGCTTGGATGTCAGTGCCCTGAGCTCCAAGACCTGCCTGGCCAACATGATTGCAACGAGGAAGGCCACCTTCCATGAGAGGTGTAACCAGGAGCACGTGGCTAGCGGCTTAAACAGGGGCCCTGTGAGACGGGCCAACACCAGGTTTAGGTTCCACTGTGGACCTAACATATGGGAATAGACGATCCAACCCCTTAAGGAATCGGCCCGTCATAGCCTGGGAGAATACCGTGTGGTCCTGCACCAGTGGATGGAAGGCTGATATGGCCGCCAGGTGCACCTTGACTGACAAGGGTGCCAGGCCCTGGGCTCTAAGGTGAAGGAGGTAGTCCAGAATAAACTGGATTGGGGTGGTCACCGGGGAAACGCCCTGCTCATCCACCCATCTGGAAAACTAAGACCACTTTGCCATTTAGGCTCGGCGTGTGGAGGGCCACCTGCTTTCTAGGAGGACGCACTGAACCCTTTCTGAGCACGTCCTTTCCTCCCTACCTAACCATTGAGCAGCCATGCTGTGAGGTGGAGTGCCACTAGATTGGGGTGGAGGAGGTGGCTCTGATCCTGGGAGAGCAGGTCCGGGCAGGATGGCAACGGCCACGGCGGGGCGACCGCCAGGCCCATGAGGGTCCTGTACCAATGCTGTCTGGGCCATGCCGGGGCAATCAGAAGGACCCGGGCTTTGTCTGTCTATCTTTTCCAGGACCTTGCTGATCAGCAGGAATGGGGGAAAGGCATACAGAAACTGGCTTGACCAGGACAGGAGGAAGGCATAGGAGAAAGCACCCCGTTCTTGCCCCCCACTTGGAGCAGATCCAGGGACAGTGATGGTTCTGCCGAGTCGCGAACAGGTCCACCTGGGGAATTCCCCACACTTGGAAAACTCTGTGCACCACCTCTGGGTGGAGAGACCACTCGTGTTGAGAGTAGAAGTCCCTGCTCAAGTGATCCGCCCACGCGTTCCGAGCGCCTGGCAGATGGAAGGCCTGTAGGCAGATGTCGTGGACTACACAAAAGTCCCACAGCCTGAGGGCTTTGCAGCAGAGAATTGGGCCCTGCCTTGCCTGTTGATGTAGAACATCAAGGCCGTGTTGTCCATGAGGACCCTGACTACCCCGCCCTCCAGGTGTGAGCAGAAGGCCATGCATGCCAGCCATACCGCCCTGAGCTCCTTGAAGTTTATTTGGAGGGTCAGATCCTGAGCTGACCACAGACCTTGGGTCTGAACGTTCCCCATATGGGCTCCCCATCCCAGGTCTGACACGTTGGACACCAGTTCCAGCGACAGGGCTCTGACCCTGAATGGGACCCCTTGGAGCATGTTTCTCGGGGAGGACCACCACTGTAGGGAGGTGATCACTGGCTCGGGTACAGTGAGAACTTTGTCCATCCTGTCCTGGCCTGGGAGAACTCCGAGGCCAACCAGAGCCGGAGGGGCCTCATCCTGAATCTGGTGTGACAGACCATGTATGTGCACACTGACATGTGACCCAAGAGCTGGAGGCACGCTCTGGCTGTTGTCACTGGAAACCTTGTGACCGTGTCAATGAGCCTCTTCAGGGTCTCGAACCTGTCCGGTGGGAAGGATGCTCTGGCCGATGAGGTATCCAGGACTGATCCGATAAACTCTATGCATTGTACCAGGACTAACGTAGACTTGGTGTTTACCAACAGGTCCAAAGTGGTGCACGTGGACAGAAGGAGCGCCACGTGATCCCACACCTGCGATCGGGAGCTGCCCTTTACCAACCAGTCGTCCGGATAGGGGAAGATCTGGACCCCCCAGTGCCTGAGGTAGGCTGCCACCACCGACATACATTTCGTGAATACCCTGGGGACACTGGACAGGCCAAATGGGAGGACTGTAAATTGGTAGTGTGCCTGCCCCACCGTGAAACGGAGGAAGCATCTGTGCCCCTCGAATATATGAATGTGGAAGTATGCGTCCTGCAGATCGAGGGTGGCGTAGCAGTCCCCGGGATCCAGGGAGAGGATGATGGAGGCCAGGAAGACCATGTGGAATTTGAGCTTCACCATGTACTGGTTCAGGCCTCGCAGGTCTAAGATGGGCATGAGCCCCCCCTTTGGCCTTCGGGATAAAGAAATAGTGGGAGTAGTACCCCTTGCATCCCCCAGTACCACTTCCACCACTCCAAGGCCCAGAAGCCATCCCACCTCCTGCTCGAGCAGAGCCTCATGCGAGGAGGCCCCCAGGAGGAACAGGGGGTGGGGTGTGGAGGAAGTAAACTGGAGAGTGTAGCCCCAGGAGATGGTGTGTTGAGGACCCATTGGGCCGAGGTCAACTGTGACCATTCTGGGAGGAAAGCAGACAACTGATTGGGGAAAGGAAACTTTTTTGAGGATGGATCCCTGATGAGAACTGGCAGGGCGCCCCCGGGCTTCCCATCAAAACCGCCTTTTCCCTGCTTGCTTGTCCTTGGACCCAGGCTGGGGGACAGGCCAAGACTGCCTCTGTGGGCGCCTCTTATAGTCCTGCGACTTCTTATATAAGCGGTCTCGTATTTTGAATGGGTAGCCTGAGCAGGAGTCTGCTGCGGCTTGAACTTAGGTTTAGCCAGAGCCAGAACATAGAGACCCAGAGTCTAGAGAATTGTGCGGGAGTCTTTCAGGCCATGCAGCTTTATATCCGTTTGTTCCACAAACAGAGCTTTGCCATCAAACGGGAGGTCCTGCAGGGAGGTCTGCGCCTCGCTGGACAGCCCAGAGAGCAGGAGCCATGAAGCCCTTCTCATGGACACCACGGAAGCCATGGATCGCACGGCTGTGTCTACTGCAGCCGAAGTTGCCTGCAGGGTTGCCCTGGCAGCCGCTGTGCCCTCCTCCACCAGTGCTTTGAACTTCTTCCTGTCACGATCCTTGAATTTGGGCAGGGAGCCCCACAGATTGAACTCATACCAGCCCAGGAAAGCCTGGTAGTTGGCCACCCGTAACTGGAAGCTCGAGGACGAATGAATTTTTCTTCCAAACGAGTCCAGCCTCCTTGAATCTTTATTTTTCGGGGTAGGGGCTGGTTGGCCCTGCCGTTCCCTGTGGTTGACTGATTCGACCACCAGGGAGTTAGGAACAGGATGGGTGTATAAGTATTCATGCCCCTTGGCAGGTACAAAATACTTGCGTTCTGCTCTCTTAGAGATAGGGGCCAATGAGGCCGGAGTTTGCCACAGGGCATTTGAAATTTTTGCCACCTCTTCGTGGAGAGGCAAGGCCCCCCCTGCCCGGTGCCGAGGACGACAGTACGTTAAACAGGGAGTCTGAGGGCTCCTCCATCTCCTCTGCTTGGAGGTGGAAGCTTGATGCCACCTTTTTTAAGAGTTCTTGGTGGGCCCTAAAGTCCTCCTGTGGGACGGAGGGAGGAGGGGCCGTAATCACCTCATCCGGGGAGGGTGAGGAGGCCGGTGTGGTACTTTGTGTCCACCAGCACCAGAGGGTTCACCACCTGGTTGGTCTCCGGGCATGGTGCTGAGGATGTATGTCCCGCCGACTCCTTCCTTGGAGGTCTGGAGAGGGAGGCCGATGGTTCTTCTGAGGCTCCGGCCACCAAGCGAGCCCCCACTGGGGACTGTGTCGGGGGCCACGGTGCTCACTGGTACTATTGGACTGGCCACAGGGCCCGGTGCCACTGCACCTTCTGTGGCACCAGCAGAGCCAGCTGCTTGGCCTGGCTGGCCTGGCCCATTGATGGGCAACTATGAAGGGAGGCTAGGCTGACGTATGACCTGCTGCTGTCCCTGGACCGGGAGGAGTGGCGGCGCCGGGAATGATGCCGACCACAAGACCGCGATCCCGATGTGGAGGACCAGTACCATCGGGTAACAGTGAAAGAGCCCGCAATCAGCTCCGGCGGGCAGTCCTGCAACAGCGAGACGCCGGCGATCGACAACTGGGGCTGCAGAGGCGGTGCCGTGGCGGGGTTCTGGAGCAGGACGAGAAACGGGAATGACATCAATGTTTTTGCCATGACCGGCTACAATAGCCCCTCCGAGATGAGGACCTTTGGCGTCGTCTGCCTTGGTCCCGGTGTTCGCTCCTCGAGGCAGAGCAGTGCTGAAAGTCTTGGTCAGATAGAACCCAACCAGACAGCCTGGTGGGCGTCGAGGGTGATCCACGTGGACATTGCCCTGAATGGATGCTGGGCGGTGAACGGCGTCGGGAACGTTCCCTCGACCAGTACCTAGCCAGGGGTGACTGCAGAGATCCCAGCGGCAGCTTGCCTCTGGAGCGCAAGGCTGACATCGGTGGTACCGGCATGGACATAACATCTCGGGCTTCCTGCAGGGCCTCTGGTGTGGAGGGCATCCGGACATCCAGGGAGGCCTGCTCCGAATGGGCCAGGCTACTCCACTCAATTTGAGTCGGAGGCCTAGAGGCCGGTGGGGATCAAGGACTGCCCAACATGGGTCTAGCCTCTGTCCCGGGTTTACTTTGGTGCAGTGGCGAAGAAGGCCTCTTCCTAGCCTTCGTGGCGTGCCCCATGGACAGAGAGTAGTGCCGACTAGTGGATGGCGCCGAAGCGTTGCCATGCACCGACACCACAGTGCCCCAGTGCCAACTCAGAGCAGCACGTCGGAGCTGGGGTCAGCACCAACTCCATCAGAATAGCCCCGAGTCTAATGTCCCTTTTTCTCTTGGTCCGAGGCTTAAACGACTTGCAAGTATTGCAGCGATCGCTGAGATGGGTTCCCCCCAAACAGCGTAAACAGTCCGTGTGCGGGTCCCTCAATTGGCATAGATCACGTACAAGTATCACATGACTTAAAACCTGTGGCACGGGGCATGCCCCGGCCCGGGCACTCTAGCTAAACTAAACTAAACTAAACTAACTACAGGTACTACACACTGAATGAACAAGCAGTTTTGGGGACGAGCTACAGCAAAGCTGGAGCAGAGCAGTTCCAAAGCACCTTCACTTGCAGCAAAAAGGAACTAAGGGTGGGGAGAGCGCGCAGCGCCCCTTATACCGCGCCATGGAGGCGCCACTCCAGGGGTCGCTAGGGCGTTCCCCTATGGGTACTGCTAGGGGGAAAACTTCCGGCACCAGTGTACATGGTGAGCCTGCACACCTATTGTGGAATACACATGAGCAGTCACTCGAAGAAGAACCATCCTTATAACACATGAAAGTTAGATGGAAACACTACACCAGTGGCTGTTTGAGCTAACGAAATCTTTCACTGCAGAAATGATCCTGGAAGGCCTGAGAGCCCCTGGCTGGCAGAAGGTGGAAGAAAAAGCAGATCAGCACTTCCTGATGCAGGGAAGCCATTGAAAGCCTGACACATGCTGTAAGATCCCCATCCGCAGTTAACTGGAGGATGTGTGCTCCAGATAAGCCTGGACATGGTGCCAAGATTAATTGAGTGTGTGTCAAGGACTTCTACTTAGATAGCTCTTGTTTCTGTAAACAAGCTGTCCCAGGACAGAGCACTCATTCAGCACCTAGACTGAATTCACAAGATTTTAAACAGCCCTTCATTTGGCACTACTATGGAACTTAAATCACACAAATGTGAAGAAAAAGTAATCTAAATTTAAAGGTCACGTTAAGATTAAAAACAAAGTGTTGATGAGGCAGTGCAGTCAGCCTTGAGTTTAGGATGCTTGGGGGGTGGGGGAGGGTGTTATTCCATTCCTCATTTGGCAAATATTCTATTGGAAATTCAATTATACTAATTAGCACCTACACAGCATTCATCCATAAAGATCAAAGCACTGTACAAGGTAAAATAAGCATTATCCCAATTTACAGATGGGGAAATGGAGGCACAGAGAACTTGAACTTGCCCAAGATCACAGAGCTAGGCAACAGCAGAACTGGGACTAGAACCTACCTCCTATTTCAGTATCCTGCCCTTTGGATCATGCAGGCAAGGCTACAGACTGGTACCTGCCTCTAATGCTCTAGATTTGGAAACCCAAATTTGCCACCCTTCTTATGTACATCAAAGAATGCTCTGGTCTGGCCTTCTGCACTTAAGGATCTAAAACAAGGATGTCAGTGGGAGATCAGGAATGATTATTTAGGGTGAACTGGCAAGAGTTTTCAGGATTCAGTGGCAACATTGTTTTATGGGAAATGCTTAGCATTGCTCTTTTAAAAAATTAAGTTTCTAGCTTGCTAGAGAGCAAAATTCATATTAAGGCCACTGGGATACACACTCTAACCACAAATACAGCATGGCTTTCAACTCAAACAAAAATATAAAGAGTTAAATAAGATGATTCAATAGCTCAGTTAGTAGAGGAAATCTAGCCGCTTTACTTGATGGGGTGTGGTACAAGATATCCTGGGACAACAGCAGCTTCAGGATCTCTTACCAGCCTAGGGCAGTTCTAGCATATTACAGAAGAGACATTGGAGTTTGTATGTTAGAGAAGTGTGAACTGCAAAGGCAGTTGCTTGTTATAAAATGGATGACTAACAGCTGGTCTATGGAACAACATCATTGCTACCTATAAGGAGAGGGGAAAGGTTAGAGGCAACTCTGGATGGACAGACCTCCAGGTTAGGGTCACCCGGGGCAATGCAGAACTTGAATATCACCTCTCTTGTCTAGGGGAGGGGTATAACACTCCACTCCCTAAAAACACTTTTAAAAAGAACAGTCACATATCTTGGAAGATAAGCACACAGCCTATTGTCTCAGCAACTGAGAATGAACTTGGGAGACAAAGGAACAGATGCATGCAGTGTTGCATTAGGCAAGGTTGTCTATGCTTAAATTGGTAACAACTAGAAATTTCATTACTACCTGTTTGGCTTTTAAACAGAAGAGAAAATACATGCAAAAAAGTGCCAGGAGCTCTGAGTTTTTTGGCACTTCTCAGACTATAACCTGGTAACGGTACCCTCCTCCATGTGTCAATCAGATGTGCATTTTGGTGGGGCTAATAGGCAGGGAGAATTATTCAGGTAAGGACAACTTGCAGGGAACTGAGACTTACAGGAACACCGGAACAGACAACCAGCCCAGTAGAAGATTGTAGAATCAGTAACTTCACCTCACCTCCTCCCTCCCTCACTCTGACTCTCCTCTGGAATGATAAAGGAGGTAGGGAAAAGTTCCTTCATGGTATTTCCATGCCCTGCGACTAGGGATTTTAGCTTTTAGTGGCTACCAGAAGTAGGCCCAGAATACTTTTGGATGCCACTTCTGCCCAGTTCTTTATGTAAAGGATGTTCCAGATGGGTGTCTAGAAGAGGGAAGGGACTAATCTAACTACAGTATTGGAAAAAAGTTGCTGTTACCATACAATTAAACTTTATAAAAATTGACCGCAATTACAGATAGGTAAAAACAGACACTTTCAACCTGGTTTTAAATCCTAAAAGGGGCTATGTGTGAATACTAGCCAATAATTTATTCCATAATCAAACAGGAGAAAATCCTCTGGAACCCAGTGTGTTGAGATTGTAACCAGGATAAATGAAATACCCTGCTAATTATGATCTTAAACAGCCATGAATAGCAGGTAAATGTTTGTGTCAAACAAACCAACACAGCCACTAAAGTCTTAAAAGACTTTAAATCTCTGAATGCCCAAATCCAATGAAAAGCCTTTAAAATTAAAAATGCTGGGATAGCTTGAGGTCTAAGGACACAGGTTGCTGCATTCCAGATGAGCTGCACCCTGGATATATTGTTATGCTGGAGTTCCAGCTTGCCAAGATGTCCTCTGATTTCCTCAACCTCTACAGTGACGTATACTGTTCACAACAAAGGTGGTAACATTTGCACAAAGCTTTTACAGAAGCACTATTGATGGATCTCATGTGTGACATAAGATGGTGACAGCTCCATTTGAGTCTGAACAGGAAGGTTGGTATCTGCATCAAAATGGCCTCAAATGAGATAAGGTCAGGGAAATGCAATTTGAATTAAAAGAAATAAGGGGAAATTAGGAGTTCAGCTGCAGTCTGAGGGACGCTCCCCCCTCAACTGGGGAAAATAAAGTTTTTTTAAGAACACTTGAGTTCAAAAACTGAATAGTTATTTATTGTTCCAGAAGTACATTGCTTTATACATATTTCATAAATGATACAGGATTTTACACATGTTCATTTTTTTTTTTTTTTAAGTAAGGATTTTTCTCCATGCCCCTCCCTCACCCCAACACACAGCAAGGTTTCAGCTACAAGACTGTGTTCATTTTCTTTCCCTTTAAAACTCGGCACGCAAACAGGATAAAACAGGTACAAAATAACCCACATAATGTAATTAAAACAAAAAGACAGGGAAAATGTGGGGAGAAAAAATTAGAAACATGCATCCATTCAGTCCAACACGCCACCGAGTGAGGAGAGGCAGCAACAATCCCATCTGTTTTTCCATATCTGCAAGGCACCTGGCATCTTAATATTGGTTTGGTTTTTTTTGTTGTTCTTTTTTAAACATGGTTCTCCAAAAACTGGAGCCTCTCGTCAAGACACAGTGAGAAGTAAGAATGAACTGTCAAGAGAAACCCCCATCTTTTCTGTGTATTATGTGTGGAGCTTATAAATCAACTAGTTTCAGGCAAGGTGGAGAGCAATGTGTCGGTTTGCCAACCCCAATGTCTTTTTTTAAATAAGAATGGGAGATGCAACTAGCCACCCCTAAGGAATCCTGACCCGTGGCCATCAGAGTTCATTGAAAGCTAGCTAAATAAGGGAGTGGGCTAGCAAATCGAAGTGGAATTCTGTATCTTTTGCTACAGGAACCTTGGCCTTCGACAAAGCCTACAGATATGACAGTGTACCACAAATGAGACCATTTATCCCATTACACAAGCAGTCGAACTTCATCAAATTTAATTATTCCCATTCTGAAACTGCTTGGTTAAGTAAGAGTCATGATTCTAAGTCAATTTCCTAATCCTTGAAACCTTCAAGATTTGGTCATCCAGGTGGCTACCAGATTTGGGGTGGGAAAGACGAAAACCTTCCTTCCTTAAGACTGAGTATAAAAACTCTCATGCTATGTTGCCATTATTTCTAGAGGTAGCTCTAGAGCACTGGGACACTTCGCACTTGAAGACGGTATTAAGGAATAATCCAGAGTGTCCATTATCAAACATTTAGAACAAAGAGTTCCATTTCTGATTTGGATAAAACTCATCAGTGTAACAAACAAGTAATGGAAGAAGTCAGTGAAGGGAGTGGGAGTGGGGGTGGGTAGGGGAAACTCATGATTTTCAGTAGAAAGCAGTCTTGCAGTAACTTTACAAAAAAGACACTAGGTCTGACCAGGACTGTGTGTTAATGGTGATGGAGCTCATTGTCTGTTCACCAGCCATAGCTCCAGATGGCTTGGTTTTTTGGTGCGTTTTGTTATTGAAGTGTGTCAAAAATCAAAAAAGGAAAATTTAAAAGAGCTCAGCAGGCTGCTGGTGCATTATTGAGAGGGAGACCCTGCAAAGCTGGAAGAAGACAGCCCCCCAGCATTACATTCTCATTATGAAAACCCCCAATCTTGTATTTGTACACCATTTTCATCCAGATACAAATGCTTGCATGTGACAATATTTGCCAAGCCCTTTTTGAGGCTAACATTCCACAATGCCCGATCTTCAGATTTCAGAGATTTTTCCCCCACGGTCCTTTTCTGTTTTAAATTAAAGGTAAAAACCCTCCACCCCCACACTACCTCCCAGCTTTCACCTGCAACGCTTTAATTAAAAAGGCAAGAGCTATGAACAGGTTTTCTTTTTGCTGGGATTCAGACATTCTTTGCTGATCAGTCTTTATCATCGATTTGCTGGACAGGCAGGTGAACCTGCAGTGGGTCTCGAAGTCTCTTAAGATCCAATTCTGCCTAAAAGTAAAGATAAAGTATAAAGAATAGGTTTCTTAAACATCTTCATCAGTGCCTGCCCTCCAACCCCCAGGTGCCAGAAGAGTAAATATCCAAAGAGAAAGTCTTAAAGTCATAGTCTTAGTATCAGCAACAGCTATTCTGGTCATGATAGTCACTTACTGAAGGTTTTTTACACCTAGAACACTACTCATCTGTTCTGGTATTCAACCATTACAAAATTAACTTAACAGAAGCCAGAATCCATTGAGACAAACTAGTGTCTTAAAAAAAACAAACAAAAAAACCAATACAAAAGTCAAGGAACTACCATTGTGTAGTCTTTGCAAAATGACACTCAACAGCTAGAATCTCTTCTGAACAAGGACTGTCATTTTTTCCTAAACCACCTGTAACCTCCTTGGGATAGGTGATGTGCCCTACAATTCTGTTAATAAATCCACTCTCGACACCAATGCTGTTATATAAATTAGTAGTAGCAGCAATAAAAGACATCTGTTTTTTCAAGTTGTCCTGATAGAGGACAATCTGGTACAGCCACAGAGTGAACTGCTCAGACTTGCAGGTTCACCAAGTGGTACAGTCACCCACAGGGGTGGCAGGTTTGTAGAAATTTTGGTGGTGCCCAGAACCCGCCCCCGCCCAAACTCCACCCCCCCAAACTCCGCCCACCACCTGCCCAAGGCTCTGGGAGGGAGTTTGGGTGGAGGAGGAGGTCTGGGGTGCAGGCCCTAGGCTGGGACAGGGGATTGGGGTGCAGGCTCTGGGAGGGAGTTTGGGGATGGGAGGGGGTGCAGGTTCTGGGAGGGAGTTTGGGGATGGGAAGGGATGCAGGGGTTAGGGCTGTGGCTGCAGATGAGGGATTTGGCGTGCAGGAGGGGCTCAGAGTGAGATTAGGGGTGTAGGGGGTGAGGGCTCTGTCTGGGGCTGGGAATGAGGGATTTGGGATGTGGGAGGGGCTCTGAGTGAGAGTAGGAGTGTGAGGGGGAGGGCTCTGTCTGGGGCTGCGAGGTTTGTAGTGTTAGAGAGGCTCAGGGCTGGGGCTGAGGGTTGGAGTACAGGGGGGATGAGGGCTCTGGTTGGGGCTGGGGATAAGATGTTTGGGATGCTGGAAGGGCTCGGGCAGAGGGTTAGGGTGCGGGGGGATGAAGGCTCTGGCTGGGACTGGAGATGAGGTGTTTGGTGTGTTGAAGGGGATCAGGGCTAGGGTAGAGGGTTGAGGGTGCGGGGGGCTGAAAGCTCTGGCTGGGGGTGGGGGGTGGGGGGTGGGGCAGGGGTGGGGATGAGTTTGGGGTGCAGGCAGGCTGCTCTGGGACAGGGGCCAGAGAGGAGGACTCCCCCCAGCCCTTTCCCTGCCGGCAGCAGCGAGCTCTGGGGGAGGAGCCCCCCTTTTCTGCCCCCTCCCCCCAGCAGCACACTCACCCCTACCCCTGTCACTGCATGTGCTCCTAGGGCCTCTCTCAGGTCCAGGAATCTCCCTCGCCTCCTCTGTGGTGGGTGCCAGGGGGGTGCTGCATGTGCCTCCTCCCCTGCTGTTGCCCCTGACTGTAGCCTCACTGGGGGTGAGGGATGGGGCTGCCTCCTTGCCCAGCATGGGGCAGGAGCGGTGACCGTGGGCAGGGGGCCCCCCCCGTGCTGGTGGAGGGTCCCGCCGGAAAAAGGAAGGGCAGGCTCAGAGTCAGTCTGCCCTGGCAGTGGAGATGGGGGGCACTAGGACCCTGCAGCAACTGCTGCTGCAGGGAGGCAGCATGAAGCTGCACGGAAGAGACAGTGACTCTCTGCTCCAGGTCCCTGGAAGGCAACAGGGGGCCAGGGGACACTCAGGGAAGGCATGGGGGGGTGGCAGGTGAGGCTGGGGGGGACACCCAGCCCCAAATATTGGTGGAGCTAGGCTCCTGGGCTCTGAATATTGCTGGTGCCTGAGCACCACGTGGGTATAGAACTCGCCACCTATGGTCACCCAGTAGCACTCATGGAATTACATAAGAGTGGTAAGGAAAGCAAGAACGTATAATCATCAGGCCACATACTGAAAGCCATTGTAACCCTCCGACTGTCTTCTAAAAGCACCTCCCACCCCCATTCTAGAGCAGCAGAAAACAACTATTGCCTACTATACAGGGCTCTTGATGATCAAGACACACCCAGGGAGACATGAACTGAGTGGATGAAAAGTCTTCACCCCTCAGTAGATCCATAGTGTGTAGGTGAACAGAAGCAGAGAAAGGAGGAAATCTAGACTCAGATCCTCTGAGGCATGAAGTGCTCCAACCATCTCTAAAAAGATGCAAGGTTTGCCAATAGTTTCTCAGAAGCCCTTACAGATACATAGCTCCTTTTTCAGACTCCATCTTTGAACAGCATTGCACCTGTTTCCTTACGCATAGCGCATGCCAAAATACTAAACCCAACTAACGGTTTATTGATGGCTGCGACAAGAAAGCAGACTGGAAACCCAAATTAAGACAGAGACTATCATTCTACTTACACTTGAAATGCACCCATCAATAATGGTTAAAAAACACAAATGGGGGATGAGTTCTTTCGTTTTTACTCCGGCAAAACCTTGAATTACCTGAGCAATTGCATCCTTGAGTTGATTGTATTTCTCCAGGTCAAAACGTGTCTTTTTGGCTCCTTTATGGAAAAATAATAAGTACTGTCTGTCCCTGGCATCTGGGTAAACATACTCCTGGAGAGAAAGAGAGGGGAGCAGAGCCAGGGGATGAGAGGCAGAGATAAGAATTAAAATTCCAACCACAGGCTGCTACTAGCTCAGCATACATTAGATGTGCTTTTTGGGGAGGAGGGGCTGAATGGTTACTGGTGATTTAAGTGTGGGTTTGCTTGCTAAATGCAAGCAGTCACTCCACTTCTCCAACACTTACCTGTCTCTGAACCTCAATCCTGACTTGCAGTAGCCCCCCATATGCCCTAAATTTGGGACTCTTTTGAGAAGGAAGAGTTAAGTGTGCCAAACCATCAAACTGTGGGATTATTCTGGGATGCTGGCATATGCGCATGTGATGGGGTGTGCTCCCCCACACTGGCCATGCAAAAGCTGAATTAGGCCCAGATGGGCCCAATCAACTAATTAGGCTGCAAAGGGGAGCTTTAGGCTAGAGACAGGTAATTAGAGAGAAGTTCACCAGCTAGGGTGACCAGATAGCAAGTGTAAAAAATCGGGATAGGGGATGGGGGGGTAATAGGTGCCTATATAAGAAAAAGCCCTGTTCATGTACTGCAAGGGGACAGTGCTGCAAACTTCAGTGCAGGAGAAGGTAATATCAGGATTGTGCCTGGTACTGATGTGCTTGGTACAGAAGTGAGTAGCACTGAAGACAACTGTACTAGAGAACCTGGTACCATAATCACTAGTGCTGAAGACCCTTGATTCTGAGCTAATCCCAAATGCCCTGGGCCTTGATATCAATTCCCAAGGCAGTACCAGAGCTCAGATCAGGCCATAGAACCTCCGTTGAATGAGAAAGGTGAGATGACTTAGATCTCTTCTTACTGGGAATTCCTGTTGGGGATCTGCCCCTGCTTTTCCTTTTTTGTCTGAGGGCTTAGATTTAACAATTCTAGCTGAGTCCAAAGAAGGCATGGTCTTCAAAGACAAAACACGGGAGCTAATGGATGTGGAAGTCACAGGGCACTAATAGACTGAGGTGAAACTTATCCAGAAGATCTGCACTGCCTGGATTGAAGGCTGAATGCATGGACCAGTCCAATGAACATTTTCAAATGTGCTTTCCTAGCTTTTAGATCCTTTTAGAAAAGGACTTGCACATCACCCACATGTCAGGGATGTGTCCTTCCCCTAAACAAAAAAGACATCTTATATGCCCATCATTTATTGGAACTGCCACTTTGCAAGCAGGGCAAGACTGAAAGGCAGGAGGCTTAGGGAGGGGACATTATTAAGTTCCAGTACTGGCAAACTCCTGATGAGAAAAGAAAAACATACAAATTAAGAAATGTATAAAAACTATCAACCTGTTGCCAATTGGCAACTACCAAACTATCTCAACCTAATTAACTCTAATATGTACACAAATATTTATAGAAAAGCAAGAAAGGGATGAGTAAAGGGGTATACACTGAGAAGCTCCATCTTGGAGCCCTGGGTGGTGAGAAGCAACCAGTTGGGTCCACTGCGCTTTGGTACCCTCTATACAGGAGCACAGGAATACTCAAAGCATATGCATGGTCCTAGTGGACACTGCTGGCTGCAAGACTCATGGGGGGGCACATGCACTTACAGTGGAATACATATAGACAAGCATTTGAATAAGAATTGCAGATCTTCAAGCAGGTGAGTATCAATGGGTTTTTCTACAGGCTTGGAGTGCTGAGAAAGGGGGCGCAGACAGGCAGAAGGGGCACGGAAGTTGGTCAGACAGAGAGGGAGCTGGATGGGCACTACAACTATTGTACTTCTCATCCATCCCCTCAAAGTGCTGCTCCTATTACTCCTAGAAATACATAGGAGCTCATAGACATGAGAAATTACCCTACTTCCCAAATTAGAAAGAATTGGGCAGTAAAACCAGGAAAAGAACCAACTGAACACATTCTTCTAGCTTTCCTTCTGTGCTCTATAAGGTAAGAACCCTCCTTGATCTACAGGAATAAGGTTCCAGGCTGATCTAATTCCAAGTTATTAAAAGCTAGTCACATGCACAGAGAACACCTACTGATAGCTCTGTTTTATCATGGCAGACTAATAGTACTCTCCTCAACCAGCAAGATACTGCCTCAGTTATGAATAGCTAGTGCATATCCAGTAACAGATGAGGGTAATTTTCATGTTCATGCCACCAGTAGTGAATGGGGAAGTTTGGTGTGTGTTGGGGGAGAGAAATAAAGGTATCGTGAAAGGGGGCAGGAAGGTGTCCAAAGGGCATGCTTTTCAAAGCTTTGCATAAGCTAAATCTGTCATTAAGACGATGACAACACAGAGGGCAAGTCTTACCTGACGTGTCATTACGAAGTAAGCATACATTGCCATTGCACTACCATAGGTGATAAAGTAGGTGACTGGCTCCATAATGTCCCAAGAGTACTCCCACCAGGTGAGTCGGGCCAGAATCCCAAACTGAGTGGCCATGTAGGCCAGTCCACCCCACAGAACCCAGGTGGTCCTCTTCTCTGCTTTTCTGCTGATTTCCATTCTGACCTGCTGGACACAAACAAACAGTTTTGTATTCTCAATACCTTATGGGGTTGAGACAGTCATTCTGAGATCAGGTAAAAAATAAAGGTATACTTTCTACGAAAGTGGTTAGAGTTTACAGGTGCTTGATTTGAGTGTTATAGTTGATGCAGAAAGAGCTCAGGGAACCCAAAACTAACTCTAGCCTCTTTTGGGTCCACATCTCACATATTTACTTTGCTTAAATTATAGAAACTTAGCCACGGCACCATTTATATTCTTGTCAGAAATGTAGATGACTACGTAGGTATACGATTGTCATCACTATGCTGTTGGTGTGTGCTTTGATCCACTATTTTCAGTCTTTGTCTTTTAATATGTTTTATACTAATGGCTGCTCTGGAGATTGTTACAACTACTTACGATATCTCCTACTTTTACTGTATCAAAATATTGCTTTGAAATCAATATGGTTCAAAACATTTATTAGCCTGTCTTGTTTGCTTTATTTGTGTTTTCTTCCTTTCTCTTATCAAATTAAATAAATAAAATGGTTTAAAAATGAAAACACTTTTTGCAAGAATGTGGGGTCTTGGTGTCTGGGGCCAATTTGGGAAGCCACCATGTTTCAACTCTATGCAGCGATACTATTTATTTCTGTGAAGACGATAGACATGGCTTTCCTCTCATTGAGTGAGCCAGTCTTTACGTTTCAAATGGTTTTTAAAGCTTAATGTACAATTAGTGCCACTATTTAAGACAGACTTCATTATAACCATGAAAGTAAATGGGTTCAGTGGATAAGTAGATTTCCATTGGAGATTTCACATCTCACCTTTTCCAGGGGTGCTAGCTGCTCCTTGAGGTCTTCTAGCCGACCAATCAACTCCTTTTCCTTGTTCAGTTGGTGTTCCTCAATGCACAGAGTGGTGTACAGCTGCTGAACCAATGTCTTCACATCATTCAGCGTGGTTGCATCTTCATGGCTTAGGAGGTCTAAAGAAAAAGGAGACTGCTTTATGTGCCTTTATCCACATTGGTTATCATGTACTCTTCAAAACAGCTATGGGATTCCAGGGATTTGCATTAGTATCTATTCGGCTTGCAGAGAAAATTTATACAACAGTCTATTGGAGAGCTGCAGCACTCGAGTTTTAAGCAAAGTTATGAAACTTTCTAGGAAGAAAGCTATGCTTCACGCTAGAGGCACCTAAAAACTGATAGCAACGGCTATACTGCCTTATACCCAAATATTCCAACATAGCCAATTAACAGAATAGTCTTTATCCCAACACCAAATATGGAATGCTTATTAAAAATCAAGCAAGCCAGTAAAGGAGAGTCATAGCTAATTAAATACTAACTAGTATATATTCCATGCAGAAAATCTCAATAATTTAAACATTAAAGTTGAGAAATCAAGCACTGTAAAGCCATGAAAAGCAATGTTAAAAGATTGGAAGCTTAATTTTAATTCTGCTTACTTGTATTATGGCTGCCTTAAAATATGTTATCCAGTGTCAATTTGTCAATACAAGTTAGAACAGGGGTGGACAAACTACGGCCCAGGGGCTGCATCCGCCCCTCCAGACGTTTTATTCCGACCCTCAAGCTCCCGCTGGGTAGCGGGGTCTGGGGCTTACCCTGCTCTAGCTGGGGATCAGGATTGGGGGCTTGCCCCGCTCAGCTCCTGGAAGCAGTAGCATGTCCCCGCTCCGGTTCCTACCCATAGGAGCAGCCAGGGGGGCTACGCACGCTGCCCCCACCCTAAGCGCCACCCCTGCAGCTCCCATTGGCTGGGAACCGCGGCCAATGGGAGCTGCAGGGGCAGCGCCTGCGGATGGGGCAGCGTGCAGAACTGCCTGGCCACGCCTCTACGAAGGAGCTGGATGGGGGACATACTGCTGCTTTTGGGAGCTGCTTCAGGTAAGTGCCACCTGGACCCTGCACTCCTAACGCCCTCCTGTGCTCCAACCTCCTGCCCCAGCCCTGATCCCCCTCCTGCCCTTGAATCCCTCGGTCCTAGCCCAGACCACCCTCCTGCATCCTCAACCCCTCATCCCCAGCCCCACCCCAGAGCCCACACCCCCAACTGAAGCCCTCACCCCCTCCTGGACCCCAACCCCCAATTTTGTGAGCATTCATAGCCCACCATACAATTTCCATACTCAGATGTGGCTCTTGGCACAGGCACCGACTCCGGGGCTGGAGCACTCATGGGGAAAAAATTGGTGGGGGCGGAGCACACACTGGCAGCTCCCCACCCCGCCTCCTCTCCTGAGCGGGCCGCCACGTCCTGCTTCTCCCCACTCCCTCCCAGTGCTTGCGCCGCAAAACAGCTGTGTCGCGCGGCAAGCCTGGGGGGGGGGGGGGGGGGGGGGAAGGGGGGGGGCTGGGGGAGGGGGGGGGGGGGGGGGGGGGGCGCGAGCTCCCACCCACCGGCGCCAACAAAAGTTGGCGCCTGTGGCGCTCGGGCCAAAAAGTTTGCCCACCCCAGAGTTAGAATGTATATAAACTTGTATACAGTAAATTGCAGTATACAATCTTCAGGTTTAGCTTGATTTCTAGATTTTACTGAGACTTGGAAACCAAGCTAAGTTTAAAAAATATCCATTCAGTAAAAACTAAAAAATATTTGTAGCTTTAACACCAGCAGCTCCATTGTAAGAGATGGCTCAATATTAAGCCACACTTCTCATCTTTCATTTAGATCAAATATCAGCAGACTGTTTTCTTTAATGTAAACAATAAATCACCTTTTAAAAAGGAAGTAGCTTCTACCTGAATGCTTGGCTGAAAATATCTTTTTAACTCAACTTTGTGGTTTCTTGGCATTTATTTTCTAAAATATATTGAAAGAGTATTTGTAAAATGAAAATACAGCTGAAAAGTTAGATGAAACTTAATGGTGGAGATTGTTGGTGAATAATAATTTTACAGCCATCAGCTAATCAAGGAATTCTCCCTAGGAGAATGAGCCAGAGTTGGAAATTTCAATTTGCATAGCTGATCCTAGACTCCATCTGAACCAGCACTACTACTGTCTGTGCTACCACACAGCTGAGCTGCGTAAATTTAGCAGGTCTAGTCATCATAATGTATTAGAGTTGCATGAACTGTTCTACACTGGGACAAATAACTTCTCCTCTCAACACAGAAAAGTATATAATGGTATATTTGATTTAACAAAGGGAAAAATGAGAAGTTAATTGGCAGATTAACTTTGTATAGTGTCTTAAGACTGGTTGAGAAGAGCTTGGGGTCCCACTGGTTTATGGTTAGGAGACACGTTCAAAGTCTCACTCATTCCTTGAACCAATAGGGGTGTGGGAATGTGAGGAGGGAGATTCAGTATTCAGAGAGGGGAAATTACCCCTTCTGGCTCATTAAAGAGGTGAGCAGATGGACTCCAAAGGGAATTCTCCATTGACTCATCTGTTCAGAGACCACTTTGATGTGTGAATTTAAATAGTTGGAGCTTTTGTTTTACACAGCTATTCATAGATTCTAGACTGGAAGGGACCTCAAGAGGTCATTGAGTCCAGTCCCCTGCCCACATGGCACGACCAAATACTGTCTATCAGGGATGGTCTAGACATTTATCTAATCTACTCTTAAATATCTCCAGAGATGGAGATTCCACAACCTCCCTAGGCAGTTTATTCCAGTGTTTAACCACCCTGACAGTTAGAAACTTTTTCCTAATGTCCAACCTAAACCTCCCTTGCTGCAGTTTAAGCCCATTGCTTCTTGTTCTATCCTTAGAGGCTAAGGTGAACAAGTTTTCTCCCTCCTCCTTATGACACCCTTTTAGATACCTGAAAACTGCTATCATGTCCCCTCTCAGTCTTCTCTTTTCCAAACTAAACAAACCCAATTCTTTCAGCCTTCCTTCATAGGTCATGTTCTCAAGACCTTTAATCATTCTTGTTGCTCTTCTCTGGACCCTTTCCAATTTCTCCACATCTTTCTTGAAATGCAGTGCCCAGAACTGGACACAATACTCCAGTTGAGGCCTAACCAATGCAGACTAGAGCGGAAGAATGACTTCTCGTGTCTTGCTCACAACACACCTGTTAATGCATTCCAGAATCATGTTTGCTTTTTTTGCAACAGCATCACACTGTTGACTCATATTTAGCTTGTGGTCAACTATAACCCCTAGATCCCTTTCTGCCGTACTCTTTCCTAAACAGTCTCTTCCCATTCTTGTCACCCAGCTCTGAAGGCAGCGCTGCTGCCAGCAGCAGCAGCGGAGAAGTAAGGTTGGCATATTGAGCATGGGGAAGGGGTGGAGGCACAGAAATAAACAGAGGGGGACAGAGCATGCAGAAAGAGAGACGGGGACGAGCATGGATAAGGAAGAGGAATCACAGTGGGGGAGAGGGGAATCACCAACAGGGGCAAGGGGGAGCTGGGAGGGGTCCGGTCCCGCTGCCGTGGTTGTCTGAGGGCTCCTAGCAGCAGGCTTGCTAGCACCGAGCTGAACTGTGCTGGGGCGCAGCAGGCGATGTGAGGTGTGCGGGGCTGAACCTCGAGCTGCAGCAAGAGGCAGCAATGGGCTGGGGCCCTCATACTCCTCCCTGGCCCTATGTGGGGGCAAGGAAGCCTCCATGCTCCTGTATGTGTGCCCACAAGATGTAGAGCACAGCCCCCACAATTTTCTGACTAGCCCAGCTCAGCCCCCCCACCAAGAAGTGGCTGGTGCCGCCCCTGTTTGCAACCCTTTATACACTCTGCTTAGTTTATTTCACTGAGGGCTAGCATCATTCAGCTGTCAACACAGCTTCGGTAGCAGAGTTTGCTGGTGAGATTTTGCTACCTCTACTGGCCACATAGGTAGTTGGGAACACTGTAGGTGCCACATTCAGAAAACAAATCTCCACTACTTAAGTGCCTCAGAATGGTGGAAAGGATTTGTATGTGGAGGGTTCTTCCAAATCAGACGACAGTAGTTTTAATAGAGGTCACATTTTGGATCTAAACTAAAGAGCTTAACACCCCATATTAAAAGTTAAAAAATGCTAAATCAATTCCACTAGTTTTCTTCATTTATTCCTTTATTAGTAGGGGTGTTGCTTGAGAACAGGATGGATATTTGTTTATAAATGTTTGATGCTATATACAATTATACAAACATTGAAGTTAGGACTTCAAGTGGATGATTACACAATAGGAAGATTCACTTTAGAAATAACCTGTTTTTATACAAGTGTCCTTCACCTTTGAAATGTCAATTAGTTTGTGAGACTGAAGTAGCTCCTTAAATAACTAAGTGCAGAATTTGCTACTAAACATTTTTGAAATTATTTTTCAGATGCAACAAATTGGTTTTACCTCTCTTTGGTGGTTGAACATGGTATGTTAAGTCATTGATGACCAGTTTGAAGTCATCCAGCAGGAGGAGGTCTATGCCAGTTGAAGAGGCTACTCGTGTACCATCTGTAAGATAAATCACAGATGGACTGATTAAGGATTAGGAAGAAAACATTCACTTGTATACAATTTCTGGGCTAAGAAAGAGTTCAGGAACTCTAATGATTTCCTAGTAGCTAGTACTCTGCCATACCATTCAAGATCTCCCAGTTTATATTCCTGACTTGGCAAGGACTGACTCGTTTTCTGAATCATTTATAGAGGAAAGTAATCCTTCAGTAGTGTGTGTGGTCTAGTAACTAGGACTTTCAGGAGCCAGTCATGTCTTGCTGTCAGTTGGATATTCTAACATGCTACCATGTTCTGCAATAGTACAGACATTGGATGCCCTGTATCTAATCATTTGAGCACTGCAAATCTGCGGATATCTGCTTTATATCTGTAGACCATGTTTGCAGACTGGATGCAGATACAAATTTTGTATCCACGCAGGGTCCTACTAATCATGCTAGTGTAAAATATGATTACTTCCACCCTCTATGTAAGAACTGACAACAGCTTTGACACATCCAACCCAGCGGGGTCCTCCTTTTTGAATTTCCTATGTAAGGTTTTCTAGAAATATATCTAATTCTATGTGTCATCAGTCTGTGACCCCACAGTAAAAAACGGTTACCTACCTTTCATAACTGTTGTTCTTCAAGATGTGTTGCTTGTGTCCATTCCAAGTAGGTGTGTGCGCATGATCGTCAGAAGGTTTTTCCCCTAATGGTACCCGTTGAGTCAGTTGTGGAGCCCCCTGAAGTGGGGCCTTCATGGCTGTATATATATAGGTCTCTGCTGACCTGCCACCTCTTCAGTTCTTTCTTGCCAGATACTCCAACAGAGGGCAGGTGGGTGGGTCTTGGAATGGACATGAGCAACACATCTCAAAGAACAGTTATGAAAGGTAAGTAATCATTTTTTCTTCAAGTGATTGCTCATATCAATTCCAAGTAGGTGACTCCCAATTAGTTCCCGAAGGAAGTGTCAGAGTTCACAGAGTTGCAGACTGGAGCACTGCTCTACCAAAAGCAGCATCATCCCTACCCTGCTATGTGATGGCGTAGTGCGACAAAGGTGTGGATAGACGACCACATCACCACCCTGCAGATGTCCTGAATGGGGAGCTGCACCAGGAACACTGCAGACGAAGCCTACACTCTGGTGGAGTGCGCTGTCAACGCTGGGGCCAGAATCTTTGCCAGGTCATAGCACGTCCTGATGCAGGCTGTGATCAAAGAAGAAATTTGTTGGGATGAGATAGGAAACCCTTTAATCCTTACAGCGATGGCGATGAAGAGCTGCATCAACTTTCTAAATAAACAGCTTTGTATGTTCGATGTAAAAAGCCAGTGCACGTCTAATGTCCAGGGAATGGAGCATACGCTCCCTGTCATTGGCATGCAGTTCCAGGAAGAACACTGACAGGAAAATGTCCTGATTCGCATCAGTAGGAACTGCAACACTACTTTGTAGGGAAAGGCAACTGGACCTTGTCCTTATAGAAAACTGTATAAGGGGGCTCAGAAGTTAACACTTTTTGCTCAGATACCCTTCTGGATGAGGTTATGGCCACTAGGAAAGCAACCTTCCAAGAGAGGTAGAGCAAAGAGCAGGTTGCTAGAGGCTTGAAGGGGGTCCCATGAGCCTGCAGAGGACCAGGTTGAGGTCCCACTAGGGGGGACCAGTTACCGCACCTGTGGGTATAGTCTGTCTAGCTCCTTAAGGAAGTGTCCAACCATGGGGCTAGCAAATACTGACTGCCCTGCCACACCTGGGTGGAAAGTGGAAATAGCTGCCAGGTGCACCTTAATTGCTGAGGCCGTCAGCCCTTGTTGCTTTAAGTAGCGTAAATAATCCAGTATAAAAGAGGACTGAGGATTGGAGTGGAGGGATACCACTCTGCGAGGACCAGAGAACCGTTTTCACTTGATCAGATAAGTGGCACGAGTGGAGGGCTTTCTACTGCCCAAAAGAATCTCCCTAACTGAATCGGAGCACTGGAGCTCTAATGAGTTCAGCCATGGAGTTTCCATGCTGTGAAGTGGAGACATTCCAGATTGGGATGCTGGAGGTGGTCCTGGTCCTGCGTGATGAGGTTCCACTGAGAGGTCTAACAGTGTGGAGAACCAGTGTTGGCGGGGCCACACCGGTGCTACAAGAATAAGGGATTCCTTGTCCTGGCGGACCTTGAGAAGGACTTTGAGGATGAGAGAAAAGGGTGGGAACGCGTACAGTCGTTATCCCACCCATGAGAGGAGAAAGGTGTCTGAGATGGAGCCGGGGCTGTGGTTCAGGAAGGAGCAAAACTGCTAGCACTACCTGTTGCTGCGGGTCATGAACAGATCAATATGTGGCCATGAAAGAACTTCCTGAGGTGATCGGCTAGTTCATTTTGTGAGCCCGGAAGGTACGATGCTGCTAACTATATCGAGTGGGCAATACAAAGTCCAACTGTTTGAGGGCTTCTTGGTACAGGAGAGAAGAGTGAGCACCACCCTGTTTGTTTATATAGAATATTGCTGTGGTGTTGTCTGTCAACATTGAAACACATTTGCCCTGAAGACGGGCCTGAAACGTCTAGCAAGCTAGACGCACTGCTCCATAGCTCCCTGACATTGATGTGCAGCAATAGTTCTGCCTGGGACCATAGACCTTGAGTCCTGAAGTCACCCAGGTGTGCCCCCAACTCCGGCACCGACGCATCCGTGACTAGTGAGAGCGATGGCTGTGGCTTGGAGAAAGGTACTCCCACATAGACCACCAGAGGGACTGGAAGACCCGAGGAGGGAGTGTGACCAGCCTGTCCAGCATGTGCCGGCTCAGCCTGTACACCTCAGCCAGCCATGCTTGGAGAGGGCAGAGCCGCAGCCCTGCGCGCTGCATTATGTAGGCGCAAGCCGCCATGTGACCCAGCAATCTTAGGCAATGCCTGGCTGTCGTGGTTGAGAATTGATGGAGACCTTTGATAATGGCACTTAGGGTCAGAAAACGAGACTCAAGAAGGGACGCCCTGGTTTGGGTGGAGTCCAAGAGGGCCCCAATGAATTCTATTCTCTGAGTGGGAGGTTAGGGTCGATTTTGCCACATTGAGGATGAGACAGTCTAAGGAATGTTGTCTGCACCAGGTTCACGTGCTCCTCCACCTGAGCTCGAGATCGCCCCTTGATGAGCCAATATTCCAGGTATGGGAAGTCTTGCACTTTGTGCCTGTGAAGAAAGGCCGCCACGCACTTGGTGAACACCCGAGGAGCTGCCGATAGTCCAAATGGGAGGACCGTGAACTGATAGTGCTTACCACTGACCACAAATCGCAGAAAGTGTGTGGGACGGGATTATGGAGACAAAGAAGTATGCGTTTTTCAAGTTGAGGGCGGCATATTAGTCCCCCAGATCCAAGGAAGGGATGATAGAAGCCAGAGAGACCACGCAGAACTTTACTTTCTTCATGAATCTGTTGAGATTTTGCAGGTCTAGAATAGGCCTGAGCCGACCCTTGGCCTTGGGGATTAGAAAATAACGGGAGTAGAACCCTCTGCCCCTAAATTCCAGAGGAACCTCCTCTCCCGCCCCGAGTAGAAAGAACGATTGCACCTTCTGCATAAGGAGTTGCTCATGAGAAGGGTCCCTGAAGAGGGACGGGGAAGGTGGGTGGGAGGGAACAGAATTGGAGAGAATATCCCAATTCCACCGTGCTCAGGACCCAGCAGTCTGAGGTGATTTGAGACCAGACATGGTAGAAATGGGATAGACGGTTCATAAAGGGAGGGAAAGGATCCAGGCATTGAGCTAGTGCTCTGTCCTTGGGTGCACCTTCAAAAGTTTGGCTTTGCGCCCAACTACTGTTTAGCCAAGCCCTACCCCTGGCCAGAGGAGGACTGCAATGGGTGCCTCCTGTTACTCCTGCCCTGCTTTCTACTAAAATACTGTCTAGGAGGGGCAGAGTAGAATCGTGTGGTGGTCTGGGGTTTAAACGACTTTCTTTGAGGGGCCAGTGTGTCAATCCCCAGAGACTTAACGGTCCCCCGTGAGTACTTAAGGCTATGCAGCCTTGAGTCAGTCTGCTCTGCAAACAGGCCCGAGCAATTGATGGGCAGGTCCTGGATAGTATTTTGGACCTCTTGCGAGAGCCCAGAAACCTGGAGCCAAGAGCTGCGCCTCATAGACACTGCCGTGGCTATAGTGCAGGTAGCTGATTCAGCAGAGTCCAGGGCGGCCTGTAGAGATGTCCTGGTCACCACCTTGTCCTCCTCCAGGACCACTGAGAATTTGGAGCGCGAGTCCGCTGGGAGAAATTCCTGAAACTTCGCCAAAGTGTTCCAGGAATTATAAGCATAGCAGCTTAGGATCACATGCTGAATAGCTATCCGAAGCTTGAGTCCTCCGGTGGAGTATACTTTCCAACAGAAGAGGTCCAGCTTCTGGGCTTCCTTGGATTTAGGCATTGGCTCCAGTTGCCCTGCTGCTCCTTATGGTTAGCTGCCTCCACCACCAGGGTCCCAGGCTGGGGGTGGGTAAACAGGTGCTTGTATCCTTTGGATGGCACAAAGTATCTCCACTCTACTCCCTTAGCTGTTAGTAGAGGCAGGAGTGTGCCACAATACCTTGGCAGTGTTTTGGATAGCTTTAACAAGGGGCAAGGCTACCCTTGATGGCCCTTCTGGGGCCAAAATATCGACCATCGGGTCCGTGTCCTCCATGACTTCCTCCGTTTGCAAATTAAGGTTTTGGGCCACCCTCCTAAGAAGGTCCTGATGGGCCCTAATGTCCATGGCAGGCAGTGTGATGGATGTCCATGCCTCTGCCTCATCAGGGGAGGAAGAGGATGACCCCTTTGGTTGCATGGAGTCTTCCAGACCCGGGGCGGAGGGGGGCTGCCTGGATGTACGCCTCTTGCTTTGCGCAGGTGGCTGCTGTGGTACCTGGTGCCGCGGTGGCTACAGCACCAGCGCTTGTGCCAGTGAATCCCAACCCCGAGGGGATTATTAGGCAACAGACATGGGCCTCTGACACCATGGCCCTGGACTCCGGCACTTGGGCTTGGTGATAGGTCCATGGTGTCCAAAATGCCCACTGAGTCGACCCCTGCCACTGAGGGGACCAAGACATTATGGGCACCGGTTGCCCCTCATCCCGCCTGGAGATCAGTGCTGGGAGTGGTACCAGCTCTGGCAAACACGTAGGAGTCCGCCTCTGACTCAGAAGAAACGTCCGAGCCCGACCATGGTGGAGTGGATCCAGACATTGCTGGGGAATGGTGCCGCAGTGATGGAAAACGGTGCCACATCATAGTGGACTTGCTCCTGTGGTGGACAAGCATTGCGCAGCAGCAGCACCACCAGGCTGATGGGATAGCAGGCTGTGCCATCATGGCAATCAGGTCCCTTGCTACCTTGAACATGTCCAGCGTGGAGGGAAGAGCCAGATCCTCCTCCAGTTCCTTCTGTACCACGGAGTCCACCAGGATTGACGGACCTTCCCACAAGGCTGGAGTTGACGGCGCTGGCATTGGCAGGCTCGAGGCTGAGTGTCCCGATGTGGGATACACCCCATTGGTGCCTGCACACTCCGATGGCTTGGTAGGGGAGCGCCCCCTATCAGTCCTTTTCTTCTTGAGTGGCACCGGAGACTGCGAGTGGTGCCGCATGCTGGAGCTGGTTCTCAGTGCCAGGGAACGGCAGTGCCAGGGCTCCTTAGATGAGTCCTTCCTCAGCGCCAAAGCCTCCCGCACCAAGGCCGGTGCACTGCGAGCGAAGGGCTGACTCCATGAGGAGGAGTTTCAGCCAAGAGTTCCGCTCCTTTTTAGTTCTGGAGATAAAGCCCCTGCAGATTTTACATCTGTTCACTTTCACCCAGGCACTTAATACAGGAATCGCGTGGTCCCCCTTTGGACATAGGCTTAAGGAACGACTCACACGACTTGAAGCCCTTAGATCGAAGCATGCCCCGGTCCTGGGGAAGGGGTTATTGCGGTGGGGGGACCCCCAACGTAAACCTAACTAACTTAAACTAAACTACAACTAAGCTACATAACTGTTTACAGATAGACAAGAAAGATGACCAGTAGGGAAGCACTTGCAAATGCAAGAACGAGAGCTGCTCCAATGACTGTCACTGGTGGTAAGAAGGATCCTATATACATGGCCACGAAGGCACCACTCCAGGGGTCTCCACTGCCAACCAGACAGGTACCGCTAGGGGAAAAACCTTACGACGATAATGCACGTGGCGCGCACACACCTACTTGGAATGGATATGAGCAATCGCTAGAAGAATAACTGTTTTAAAGCTGTGGTGGTGCATACACCATGGGTGATCTAAGCACAGTACTTGAGTGTACTTTGCTCTATGAACACTCCTCCTTCTTGCAAACTGATTAGAGGGCTCCAGTTGTGTCACTAGCAGAGTCTCTAAATCAGGTTTTTTTAGTACACTCCTGCCATGACTTCAGTCTAGACATTAGGGTAACCACAATCAGGACTTACAGTGGCCATAAGGCAGTTTAGCTGAGCAACTGTACTTTGCGTGATTAATAAAACTTGTTTGGAGACAGGGCACAGGCTATCTACACAAGTTCATGAGGGAGCATCTCTATAAAGCAAAACCATTTGCTCGTTAAACAGAATTTCAACTGAACGAATATTTTAGATTGTAGGGTTTAAAAATATATTTAAAGAAAAAATACTTGAACAGCAGCAGACCCTTTCTACTCTTCCTGGAATGATTTAATTTTGTGAAGACCATAGTAAGGAAAAAAAAGTGATTCTTCTCGGACTTCTTTCAATAGAGTGTCTCCATGGATAGTCTCTCATACTTGGATGCTGGTGCCACTATCAAGCATGGATTTACAAAAAAGACCTAATTTTCACAGTGAGAAAATGCCAACACCTTTCTAGATATTTGGATCTGATAGGCAGGGAGGGGGAAAACAAGTTAATTAATCCATGTTTATATTTCTATTCTCAAGGTAGTTTTTTTAAAGTGCCCCATGGTACTTTGATTTACCTTTTTTGCTAAAAGGATTCTCATTCAGAGGTATTAATGTGAAGCTCCTCTTTGCCACTTTGATATCCTCAATCATTAAACTCCCAAATACCTATGTAACTTCTAAAAATGAGGTTGTTTGAGCTGTTACATTCACACAGTTACAGTAACTAATGCTGCAAGGGCCAGTGTGCTCTTGCTCCACGCAATTTTCATTATGAATCACTTTTTTAAGAAGGAAACTATAGCTATAGCAAAAAGTAGTTTCTAAGTTGAAGCTTGGTGTTAGAAATGTCCCCTCTCCCTCCACATTACTGTCTACCCTGTCCATGAAGTATATGAGCATGCACTCAGAGAACTAATAGAATATTCCCTATGGTGGAGGCTGCACTTCCACTGGTAAACATGTTCAGGACATTACTTTTAAAAAAGTTTAAGGTCTGAAAAGGTGCTATAGTTGAATGGAATAAGGTGATATGGGTAGTCCATTTGTTTGCATAAATAATCGTACCTGGGGAGTAGATTGCGACCCGGTCAATTCCCCGGTCCTCTGCCTGCAGTTGTTGTAAGAACACTCCAACAGAGTCTGAGATAGGTTTAAGCGTGAACTGGCAACGCTCGCGCCGGGATGGAAGATTCACAGAAATCACAGGTAACCCATTTTGGTAAACCACTGTCACATCTAGAGAAAAGAATATTAGACTCAAGACAGACCATTTCCAAATATGCAGTATAAGAAAAAAAATACCTTGTATAACAATCTTGTATATGTCCCATGAAGACATGGCAGGGATGGTTAAATATCAAAGTGGAAGCTCCAAGTTTTTAATTATTGTTTATTACTACACAGACAGCCTTATCAATCTTCGTGTTGAAGGATATCAGAAGTTCTCCCTCCCCACAAGTTCACAGCATCTATTAACTTTCTGGTGCTTTGTTGGAAAGTCTTAAAGTGGAGTGTGATTCTTAGAGATACGATGGAAGTGTAGCTATTGGACAAAAGTGCATGGTAATTAATAGCAGCAGTGATAAAAAAATGTTCTTTAATCTAAGCACCAAACATTTGGTACTTTGCAAGACAAAAGGTCTTTCAGATTGTAATCTCTGAAATAAAGACAGATCACACACTAGGAGATCCAGCAAAAGGACATACTTCAGAAAAATTATGTTTTTACTCTGATTAATTCAATTTTTCCCTATTTGTGTATAATGAACAAATCAGCCTTAAGTAGGACCAATAAGCGGACAGTCAGAATTCTGTCAGAACATACTACCTTTTCCTCTCTTTAATCTTAGTTTGTGCTCTAGAACATAAGTTTACTTACCCAAGTTAACAGGTCATGTGGCTAAATTCCTTGGCCTTTGCTGAAGCTCATCTTCGAGAGAACCAGAGTTTGTGTCTTTCTATTCCAATAAGCAATTGGAAACTTCTATAACTATCTATAACTTCCAGTGGTTTGAGATCTGTATGGATCAGAGCCTGCATTAAACTGCTAGGATTTCTATAGTAACATTTCTTTTGCTCATTTTTATTCAGCTATCTGACTTACAGTGAACCTCATCAGGGTACTTGGAGATCTACAACTTGAATTTAAAAACACTCAATTTATACCATCACAGGTTCAATATTGTGTTTTATTTTATGTGGTCTGATGAAAAAAATGCAAGTGGTCGTTGATTATGTAATCTATATGCAAAGTGTCAGTTGTTCAAAGTAAACTCATATTACTTATGCAGCTGTAAAACAGTCCTGACTAGAATAAATATTACTTCCTAAAGTGTAGGGGTATCCATATTCTCCTGCATCAAAATTTGCACTTCACTGAAAGGAAGGGATACATAATTTTCTTTTCTAAACCATTACACAGAGAGAGAGAGAGAAAGAGAGAGAGAGAGAGAGAGAGAAAACCTCTAATTGTCTGTAGAAATGTATATGGTAAAGAGCTTACATATTCGTTAAAAAGTTTATGCCTCAAAACATTCAGAGTGTTTTTCAGCAAATTATTATTAATGACTCCCCTGGGCTCTCACATAATCATGGCAGAAAACCTAGATTATTTTCCCAAGCAAAAAAAAAAAAAAAAAATTGCTTTCACCTTTGGGAGATAGCCAAATGTAAATTAGTAGCTTATCAGAGACCTCTTAAGCTATCCAATATATGGTGCTTCTTATTGACTTTTCTACTGAGGCATAATTCACACGCACATTTTCTGTTATACTCCATGCTGGTAGCACAAACTGTTACATCAGAGACTGGAAATATTTCCAATTTCAGATGATGCCCTGGTCACACATGTCTTAGACCTGACCCCAATGCTGGGAAAGAATACTCCTTACAGAAAACCGCCCTGACTTTTTGAGGCCCTAGTGTCTACAATATAGTTTGGTTTTTTTTGAAAGGGAGGGGGGAACCAATGAGATCAACTTATGAAAACTAACTCAACTGCAAACACTATTCCTACCCTCTCTTTCGAGAATGTAAATTGGTATTAGGAGACACTAATTAAAAAAAACAACATACACACTGGAAAAGTGCAAAAAGCTGATGGCAATTTTCAAGTTGAGTTTTAAAACTTAATGAACAAAACAGAAGAAATGTAATGTAGTCTGAACAAGACAAAGCCAGAGTTGAATTAGCCCTTTACAATGACTTGTAACCTGGCCTGAATTCCATAATGAATGTCATTTTTACTTTTTGCTCACCAAAAGCAGTGCACTCTTGGCATGTGTTGCCAGGACACAAGGTCTCTACAGTGATATCTACAATTAAAGACTCCCAAAGGATAACACATTGATTTCAAAAGAATTACAGGTGATATTGATGTTTAATTGCTTTAAACTTCCAGACACTGCAATAGGATGAAACACAAGGATTTCTTTATTACATTCCCTTATACTTTTGAAGTGCTTTAAGATGTCTAAAGTCAGGGATCCAAAAATCACTAGTCACTTTTGAAAATGTAGACTAGAAAGTAAAAAGCAATCATATCAGATTTATCTGAAAAAAGTTGTGCTTGTTTGAACAGTTAAATGGCATTTCTAATCCCATGCTAGCAACTATTTTTAGGTTACTTACGATTTTGAAAATGGAGGTCAATGTTTGCCACCTCTTTCACATTACTATATTACCAGTATATCTACAGGATATCGGTTAGTGTCAGGTAAATTAATGATTTTTCTACTGTGGAGAAATGAGCTCAGAAGGAATTCTGTGACAAACTGGATGAAGTTAAATTGTTTGTTTTTTTTCAAAATATTAACATATTAATATTATGTTTTTTCAAAATATTAATTGATCCTGTGGCTGGTATGCACACAACATAATATAAAATCTAATACAAATTATATATAAGCATGGAGACCATGGGCAAGTATGTGCTAGGCTCTAGTTCAATGTAAAAAAATGTTGGATTTAAAATGCTAGTCTGATCACATAGCCCGTGGACCTTCTCCATTACTGGAAAGAATGAGGAGATGCTGTTTCAAGCTGTCTCTACACTAGCAATTATCTGATAAACTTCCACAGTGACACTAGGACAAGTGCAGCTCCATTGTCTCGAACACTGGTGGAAGTGTGTAAACTGACCATTGGCATTTTCATCACCATCTGCTCAAAGCAGATCTAGATGACAGTAATAAAAATGCTGCAAACAAGTCTATACTAGCAGTACCCTCAATTGCTAGCACCAGTATAAGATTTCCAAAAAATTTCAAGTGTAGATGAAGCCACATTTCCTTAGGATGACTGGTCTGTGACTATACTGTGTCTTCTTCACAATACCTTATACAATGAACTTAAAAAAATATATATATCATTCTCAAACCTTATTTACAGCTGGAAAAGGCCCATAATTCAGCTGGATCATGGCTGATCCTCCTATCTTCCAGTGAAGGTCAGGCCTTGTCAAACCTTTACTACTGGGGGAAAAAGCCTCAGGTAAGAATGAAACTGAGGACCTCAATATTTCCAACCCAATAGATCCCAAGAAATAGAAACATCAGGCCTCAGGGAATTGATATGGGAAAAGTCAAAGAGGTAGTTGTATAATGAGATAGCCAACCAATATACAGTATCTTTGTCAGACCTAGCCCTTTGATACCCCTGTATGGTATGTGACCCGTAGGATTGAGAGGCATATGTAATCGAGTACAAAATGTTTATTTTTAGCATGTCACTCTGGATTAATTTTAAACCAATACTCTAACTTATATCATGCATTTAAAAGTAATGTCATGCATATACTATTTCACGTACACAATTTTCCTACTTTTTTTTTTTAATTGTAAACTGGTCACTTAATGAAAACACAAAGGTTTTTGGAAAACCTCCAGTTAAGCAGTTAGAGTTAGGGGTGGGAGACTGAACTTCATCCTTGCACTCTGTCTGAAATTTTAACTCTGCAAATGTAAGCCTCAAAAATGCAGTGTGGTGTGGTGTTCTTTTGTTTTTTAAGAAAATGTGGTCAGTATTACCTTGGGAAGTGTATTTAACATTAACATTAAAAAACATGGGCATGTCAAATTAATACTTAGGGTTGAACATTTAACAAAATTACTTGAAGGAATAAAGTGAAATACCAAAGTACACTATGAGAAAGACTAAAAGATTCAGAACTCATCAAGTCATACCCAAACTATCCTACATAAATTGCATAATCGTATCAAAATTTCACCTGTCCTTCCTTTTATTCACCCTCCCTGGTTCATTTAAAACTTATTGTTATATCTGGTTCCTAAATTTAGCTTGTAAACGCTAGTCTTATTCTATATGTATTCACTGGCTACACTCAATGTTTACGTTTGTATATGAAAAGCTGCAACTCTGACTAGCACACTGGATCATCCTGCACAAGCACCATCTACAGTTATCTTGAGCTATGGAGCCATAAAGCAGACAATGTAGAAGTCTTCGGTTTTCATTTTGTAGCATGAGTTTGGTGAACTGGACCTTCATTTCACTAGAGATTACCTTCTTTAGCAACAGATTCCCTTGCCTTATGTCACACAGTGACACTATTGAAAAGCTCAGTATCTGAGCCCTTTAACTGTAAAGAAAGGAGGAAACTGCTTTAGTAATGAATAAATGATCAAGGCAAGGATCGAGTAAGTAGTTGGTACAACTGCACTTTAAGTATGTTCACTGTTTATTAAATATCTGTCACATAAACATACTGGGTACATATAGTTCTAGCAGAAGACTTCTTAGTATGAATTTTTGCTGGACAATTATATTCTTCCTTTCTTAAAGCTAGTTTTGTGAAAGTGGATATTAGAAAGGTTAACTATAGTTCTTTGCAAATGACACTTTCGTCAAACTGTGACTGGTTTATATTTAGTTTATCCACCAATTTAATTAAGATCCCAGATCTATACAAAACTTTTGGGCAATTCATTCTCTCAGCAGGAAATATTTGCAATTTGGAGCACTTGTTATACTGTATGTTTTCACTAACCTGCAGACCTATTCTGGGATACAAGACTACAAAAGTGCTCTCCAAAGATTTTTCTTCAAATGTACATATAACTGGAGATCTAGCACAAGGAGCTTTGGCAATGACCCCTTTGAATTCTGATCCACTTACAATTTTTGGGGGGTGGCAGAAATGTATATTAAAGCTTCTTTTAGCTTGAAACTGCATGGCTGTGTTGTGGGAGATTTCAGACACACTCCTGTGTGTGGCAATTACTTCTTCCACTGCATGCGAATGTAAAAATAATGTAACACACGCACCCTATCCAGAGATTCTCAAACTCGGGGGGGGGGGGGAAGAGGTCACAAGGTTATTACATGGAGGATTGCAAGCTGTCAGCCTCCACCCCAAACCCTGCTTTGTCTCCAGCATTTATAATGGCGTTAAATATATTAAAAAGTGTTTTTAATTTATGGATGGGGAGTCGCACTCAGAGGCTTGCTATGTGAAAGGGGTCACCAGCACAAAAATTTGAGAACCACTGCCCTGTACAGACTTGTATAACAATAAATCTAAATATGCTTGGCAAAGATTGAGACAATGTTTTTGTTCTGGATAGGTGGCTTACTTAACAACATGAAATTAAAATAACATTTATAAGGTGTGCCTTCATTTGCAGTTTGTAACATGGAAGTTTTTAATGCCAGTTTGTAAATTCTGATCTCTTGGAACTATCATTTCATCTCTATTTTGGGGTAAAACATGGCTGATCCTTTGCATTGCCGCCACAACTTTCCCAGACCCCGTTGACCTAGAAGTACACCGGTGGGGTGAGGCTAGGAGATGCTTTGCTGGACTGGTGTCCCCCTTCATCTATTTCAAAAGCAGCACAGACTGGCTCTGGAGGGAGCTGGTATGAAAAGCTATGGCTTGTTTGGAGGGAGGAAGAGGAAAGATATAGGAAGAGTAAAAGTAAAATTGTGCTATATTTGGGGCTCAGCAGCTATTTTGCAAAAGAAAGCCAGGGATTGGTTTAGTGGCACAGCTACATGGCATTCTGTAAGATGATGAGAGTGACCTTCAAGACTCCTTGTTCTCATAAGCAAATGAAGTGGGCTGTGGACGCGATGTATGGTTTCTGGGCATGAACATTAATCAAGCCTTTCTGAAGCAAATGACCATTCTCTTCTTAAGTCAGGGAATGAAACTGATGATAAACAAAAAATCCTTTTATCTTCTTCCTTCCCAGGGGGAGGGTGCTACCATGGTGAAGCAGAACTAGGGAAAACTCAGGGAAAGAAAAGGAGCAGCTGCCCTAGAAGGATTATGTGCATGCATTTATCCAAACTTCAACAAAAGATATAGGGGGAGGCCAATTTTTTTTATTTTACGCAAGCGACTTTATGAACAATATTTCATACTGCTGTTGTCTTAGCATTGCCATTTCATCTCCACCCCCACCCCAGTCCCTGGAGAAAAATTAGATGGCATCATAGGAAAAATAAACAAACAATCACACTGGGTGATTTGAGTTGGAAAATCATTCAGAAACAAGACTAAAAATTCTTTGCCAAAACTCACCATCAGAGGGCACAACTGTACTGCAATGCACCACTCTCAAGCTCTGCCATGGAGAAAGCCTCTGGTGCACCTAGAAAATCCAAACACAGCAAAATGGAATGGTTAATAAAGAGCAAATGCTGGGTTATGCCAGTCTCTCAGACTCTCACCCCACTGCCACCTCTCTCCACACACCCTAATGACATTTATCTAGGCATATCCTCGTATCTACCACAGGGATGACAGCAAGTCAGGAGTATCGGTCAAGAGCAGCATCTTTTGTTGCCATCTGTCATCGAGAAGGGATTTACCCCCTCAGCCACGTTCATGTCTCATGGTTTCTGCCCACCAAATAGTGTAGTTAGAGAAAACTTTAAAGGGGCAGCTTAGAAATCAATGTTTGTTGGCGTAACAGCCACTTTAGCTTAAAACTGAATTTTTGAACATTAAATTTGAGAGAGTCACAGGTAGAGAAGGCAAGAAAAAACCTAAGGTAAAGAGCAGTACAAGTAGATAACACTTGGGAAAGACAGAAGGAACTGCAACATAATGGGTGAATAGAAAGAGTTATGAAGAATTGATCATTTTGTCCTTTGGGTATATAAATCAACAAAAACAGAGGAAAAGGTCATTTTTATTATGTTTCATACAAGCAAGCTTGTATACAACCACCTTACCAGAATCAGGGAAAAAGGGGCAAGACCACCGGGCTGAAAAAGACTGCCTTGCAGTAATCAGGAGAAAAGTACAGAAGTGGATTAACTTACTTTTGTATGTATTGACGTTATTTACCCTCGGTAAGCCACATATATTAGTTTGTAGAGGAGAGCCTAGAGTCAGGCTGATTTAAGCACTTGTTTCCAGAAATATTGTCTTCTAGGATAACCCCACTACATGGTGTTTAAGAAATGCTTACTGGTAGATTACAGCACTAGCACAAACCTACAAAGTCCCCCCATTTTATAAACTAGATGGTATTAGTCAAGATGGAGCAGTCTATATATTTAAGTAGTTAGTACATTTAGATATTTCAGCTGTTTGTGACCATGTTTAATTGCAAATTATTTTTGTATTCCAAAGCCTGTATTCAATTACAAGTGTACCTTTAGTAAAGATTCTTGCTTTAAGTGTTTTCTGGACAATTTCTGCATTGATCAGAATTTTGTATCAAGAACTTAAACGTGTTAGTTATTGCTGTACCAAGTTGTTAAATGAACTTAAAACTATTGGGTTAGGGGCAGGGTGAATAAAAATTAATGATTTAAAAATAAATAAATAAAAATATTTTTTTTTTATTTAAATCGGATTTTTTTGATAAAATGCTTTTCGAGGAAAAAACCTATCTAAAGATACAATATAGCTCAAAGATAGCTCATCATGGAATAGGGATTATCAATCCTCATTCTATAGTACGAGACAATATATTCATGTAATATTTAAGGAAAGTTTTGTAAATGAGTTCCAATAGTTCATGGATTAGGGACCCAATTTTATGGGGTTCCAGGGGCTTCTCTATAGATTATTTAGGTTACTCTTTCTATCTACCCAATGGGACTCAGTGCTCAGTCTAGAAAATAGTTTTGCAGTTCTCAAACTGTGGATTTGTGTCTCCAGAGATTGCTTGTTAATAGCAAAACTATTTTTAAATAAATTATAAAATAATATATAGAGGTGAGAAATAACAGACCTCAACCCTATTGTCCCTCTGCACATTTGTGTACACAGAGTCAATACCTTACCTCTCTCTAAAAGTGCAAAGTTTCAAAAAGTTCAATGAATAGAAGATTGTCGGGAATGGAATATATCTGGACAATGAGAAGTCTAGAGATAAATGTGAGAAGGGAGGGACAAGCAGTAGAAACAAAAGTGAAACTGTTTGAGCAGCATATTCCAGAAGTCTTGAGGTCTTTCTGAGTGTAGCCTTCATTGATTTGAGATCTACCATGCCATTCTCTCACTAGACGGGAAAACCTATAATGGCAGCAGGCCATAAAAGAGGCTCCGTTTGGGAATAAGAACCATTCAAGAAATATATGTTTGCTGATGATGTTTTAAAGAAAGTCACACCAGTGAACTGGTGGAAGTTACTTAAGCACTTGGATTCAGAGACTGTTGAAGTGATAATCTCACTTTTAACAGCAGTAGCTTCTTCTGCCAGTGTAGAAAGAATATTTTCTTCCTAATGCATTCCAAATTGAGAAATCGTTTTGGACCTGAAAAAGCAGGAAAGCTTGTTTTTCTTTTCCAGATTATGAACAAACAGGAAAATGAAGGTGAAGACGACTGAGTTAGCTGCAGAAGCCAATATTTTAAGTTTCTCATGTTGACCTGGCTGACATAATCGATTTGTTTTTTTAAAAACGGTATTTCATTGAACTATTTTAGTTAAAAACAATTTAAAAAAACCCCACAAACCTGATTTTAAAAAACTTAAATGTTTAAATGAATTCAAATGCTTGTTTTGTTAAACTATTATATGTTTGCGGTTGAAAAAAAAATCCAGAATACAGAACATTGTTGTTTTAGTTAAATAAAACAATTTAAATGTCTCTCTGGTGATGTTCCCCTTCTAATACAGCATGACAAGAAAATCCTCCAAATATTAATGATTAACCTGTTGAATTGGAGATAGTTCACCTCCCAATGACTTAATAAATATCTGCTTCAATTACCTTCGGTGAATGAAATAACCAAACAATCATTCATTTTCTGATATAGCTGTAAAACTAATCTGAAAAGTTTTCAAAATAAATCACTTAAAAATATAGAGTGTGTACCTTCTAAAAATGAAACCTACATCTATCTCTGAGTTGTGAAGACTATGTATTAAGGTTATAACAACCAACAAGAATGCACTTTTATGTATAAATCCATGATTAAATCGAGTCTTCCTGACTAGTGATTTAAACATGATTTAAATCAAATCCAGCCTGGTTAGGGGAATGTCAGTGGAATAAAAATTGCTTTCTCAGCAATTTAATTTCCCTCTCTCTTTTGAAAGCAGTTGTACAAATTGAATCCGGACCCTAAAATCACAATTTTTAGGCTGGGAGATATGCCCGCCTGCTGAGAACATTGAAAATTCTAAAAATCCAATGTAACTTGTATTGTATTTTCATTATTTTCTCAGCTTTGAAAATGCAAATCAATGCAAGTCAGTTTCACTTTAGCTTGGGGTCAGTTACATTTTGAACATCTCAGAGCTGTGTTTGGATGGTGAACAAAAGAGAAATGGTCATTTTAAAAGTCTGTCTGAATTTAAAAGAAATGAATTTATACACTTCTACTGGGCTGGAAAAATCTTGCTTTTTGCTGGAAAAAGTCTACATTTTGGGCCAAATTTAAAATTGCAGTGTCCCTTTAACATTTGAAAATAGCAAGTCTGACTAAAAGCAAAAGATGGTTAGGAATGAAGATCTGGATATTTAATCTGACTGTGGGATCCTAAGAGGAATACTGAATGTCCACCGCTTGAGCTACAAAGCAAAACCCGCCCACTAAGTTAGAAACATGTCTCAATGTGCTTTGAAACCAACTGTTACAGCTCCAGATGTCCTGGAAAATGGTGGTGTTCCCCTCTCTTTGCACTTCCGTTACACAGCGAAGGCTGTGTTAGCATTTGTACTGGAAATTCCAATTGTCAAAAGCTGTGCAGATCATATGTAAACACACAAGGCTGTAAATATGACATACAGATGTCCCTAGTTCACGAGAAACTAAGACCCTTTTGAATGAAGTTGAAATCATTAACTTCATACTTACATTAATGCTTCTAAATCTACATAAAGTCCAACAGCCATCAGGTATGCACAGATAGTAAAGTTGTGATTTTTTTAAAAATTAAGTGTTCTGAAGACAGTTCTGACATTGCTCAATATTTCATTTTTGTTTCACCCTGTTTCAAGGCAGAATAGCAAACCCTTTAAACTTAACACTTTTAATCCTTTCCCCCCTTATCTGAAGCCACAATCTGTATGCAGAAATATCAGATACAGAATTACCATACTGCCTGATTTTTGCAGGACAGTCCTAAGTCTGACAGCTGTTCAAACAGTCCCAAATATTCTTTAAGGCCTGTATTATCACTACCACATAATTGTCGTCATTTCAAGTGTTCTTTCTTTAAAATCACACACATTACCCTGGTATGATGTGATGATATAAAGCCAACTATCCCTCAAAACAGTGTCAAAAGTGGCCGTTGTGGAGATATTACACTAGGAGGATTTTAAGTTTAGGAGGCGAGTATGCAGCTGGTGCAGACTAATGCTAGAAACTTTCCTAGTTCAATGCAAAATATTCTTCAAAACAAAGGAAAAGGGAAAACAAAGAAATTATGTGGTGTGTGTGGCTGTTCTAAGGCAAGGTGTTTAACCATTGACCATTACTCTAAGATGGTCAAGCACTCATTTTCACACAACACAGATAACAAGGCACCAGATCTATTTTGTACCTACACATCTTTAGGAAGTGCAGGCTTTGTAATTTCTGAGTCATACAGAATCAGTTTAGTTTTGAAACAAGTTTTCAGTAACCCTATGGAAAGAATTTGGTTCTCACTTCACTTTATAGATTCATAGATTCTAAGGCTAGAAGGGACAACTGTGATAATCCATTTTGACCTCTTGTGTAACACAGGCCAAAGAATTTCCCCAAAATAATTCCTAGAGCATATCTTTTGGGAAAATATCCAATCTTGATTTAAAGTGTCAGTGACAGATTCTAACAAGAACCTTGGTAAGTTGTTTCAGTGGTTGGTTTTTAATCATGAGAGTAACTGACACCTTATTTCCAGTCTGAATTTGTCTAGCTTAGGCTTCTGGCCATTGGACGGTGTTATACCTTTCTCTGTTAGATTAAAGAGCCCATTATTAAATGTGTGTTCCCTATGTAGATATTTATAGACTAATCAAATCATCTCAACCTCTTCTTCGTTAAGCTAAATAGATTGAACTCTGAGTCTATCACTAAAGGCACGTTTTCTAATCCTTTAATCATTCTCATAACTCTTCTCCAATCCCGCTTCAATTTATCAGCATCCAGGTTAAAATCACATATCACTTACATTCATCCCAAGATTCAGAACTGGGCCTCAGTATAATGAGGCATTGTCAACAGACATCCCATTCCACGCCAAAGTGTACTATTCAACAGGTTTACAAGGAAACATGGCAGAACAATGAAATTCTGGACCAAAAGAGCAGTTCATTTCATACTTCACTGATCACGTCTCACAATCAATCATTTGAGGACACTTAGTTCATAGCCAAACTCTCTAGTTTTAGTAAAGTGATACACAATAATTATATCCAAGCTCAAACCGAGGCACACGTTTACTGTACTTTTAATATGAAGAGAGACTAGAACTATGAATTCCCTTTTCATGTCCATTCAATCCTTGACCTCTCTGTCTTGTCCAGAATGGGTTTATTGCTTCACATCTCAGTAGGTGTATCTACACAACATTTTGGATTGAACAGGAACGAGCCTCTAGCCTGAGTCAACGTACTTGGACTAGGAGCTATGCTCTAAAAATAACTGTATAGATAGAAAGCCTATGGGTGGGCTTCAGACTCCAACCTCAAGCCATGACTTCAAGACACTGTCTATACAGCTATTTTTAAAAGCACTAGTGTGAACCTCCTTGCACCAAAGTTTGCTGATTCATGCTGGGAGGCTCTCTACTGCTCAGTCCAAAATACTATGGAGACATACCCAGTGCTGCTTAGCAGCTCCACCCATGCAAGCAGTGGTGGAAGTGGTAGTGCAGACACTATGTCTACACTACGAAATTAGGTCGAATTTATAGAAGCGGGTTTTATAGAAATTGGTTGTATACAGCCGATTGTGTGTCCCCCCACATAAAATGCTTTAAGTGCTCTAGTCGGCGGACCATGTCCATAGTACTGAGGCTAGCGTTGACTTCCGGAGCATTGCGCTATGGGTAGCTATCCCACAGTTCCCGCAGTCTCCGCCGCCCATTGGAATTCTGGGTTGAGATCCCAATGCCTGAATGATGCAAAACAGTGTCGCGGGGTGTTCTGGGTACGTCGTCAGGCCCCTCCCCCTCCGTCAGAGCACCAGCAGACAATAGATTCACGCCTTTTTACCTGGGTTACCTGTGCAGACAACATACCACGGCAAGCATGGAGCCCGCTCAGATCAGCTCACCGTCACCATATGTCATCTGGGTGCCGGCAGATGTGGTACTGCATTGCTACACAGCAGCAGCAGCTAACTGCCTTTTGGCAGTAGACGGTGCAGCATAACTGGTAGCCGTGGGGCTGGCAGCTGTAGGGCTGCATTGCACCAGACCCTTGCCTTTTGGTAGAAGATGGTATATTACGACTGGTAACCATCGTCGTCATACTGCAGTGGCTGTCAATCATGGGCACCTGGGCAGACATGCAACTGTCTCGATGATGATGGCTATCAGTCGTAGTATGCTATTTTCTGCCAATTGCCCAGTATTGTCTGCTAAGCACCCAGAAGAGGCCGAGGGCGATCTGGGTGCTGGCAGACGTGGGGCTGCATTGCTACACAGCAGCAGCCCCTTGCCTTTTGATAGAAGATGGCATATTACGATTGATATCCATCGTTGTCGTACTGCAGTGGCTATCAGTCATGCTGCACTGTCGGCTGCCAGCTTAAGATGTAAAAAATAGATTTGTTCTGTATTCATTTGCTTCCCCTCCCTCCGTGAAATCAACGGCCTGCTAAACCCAGGGTTTTCAGTTTAATCTTTGGAGTGACCATTCTGTGTGACAGTTGTTTGTGTTTCTCCCTGATGCACAGCCACCTTTCTTGATTTTAATTCCCTGTACCTGAATGCCATGTCCTCATTCGGCCCTCCTTCCCTCCTTCCCCTGGTCCGTCAGATACTAGTTTCGCGCCTTTTTTCAGACCAGGCGCCATAGCTAGCACTGGGATCACGGAGCCCGCTCAGATCACCGCAGCAATTATGAGCACTATGAACACCATGCGCATTGTCCTCGAGTATATGCAGAGCCAGGACATGCCAAAGTGAAACCCGGACCAGCCGAGGAGGCGATTGCAGCGCGGCTACGAGAGTGATGAGGAAATTGACATGGACATAGACCTCTCACAAGGCACAGGCCCCAGCAATGTGGAAATCATGGTGTTACTGGGGCAGGTTCATGCTGTGGAACGCCGATTCTGGGCACGGGAAACAAGCACAGACTGGTGGGACTGCATCGTGCTGCAGGTGTGGGACGATTCCCAGTGGCTGCGAAACTTTCGCATGCGTAAGGGCACTTTCATTGAACTTTGTGACTTGCTTTCCCCTGCCCTGAAGCGCCAGAATACCAGGGTGAGAGCAGCCCTCACAGTTGAGAAGTGAGTGGCGATAGCCCTGTGGAAGCTTGCAACGCCAGACAGCTACCGGTCAGTCGGGAATCAATTTGGAGTGGGCAAATCTACTGTGGGGGCTGCTGTGATGCAAGTTGCCAGGGCAATGAAAGACCTGGTGATATCAAGGGTAGTGACTCTGGGCAACGTGCAGGCCATAGTGGATGGTTTTGCTGAAATGGGATTCCCAAACTGTGGTGGGGCCATAAACGGAACCCATATCTCTATCTTGGCACCGGAGCACCAAGCCACCGAGTACATAAACCGCAAGGGGTACTTTTCAATGCTGCTGCAAGCCCTGGTGGATCACCAGGGACGTTTCACCAACATCAACGTGGGATGGCCGGGAAAGGTACATGATGCTCGCGTCTTCAGGCACTCTGCTCTATTTCAAAAGCTGGAGGAAGGGACTTTCTTCCCAGACCAGAAAGTGACCGTTGGGGATGTTGAAATGCCTATCGTGATCCTTGGGGACCCAGCCTACCCCTTAATGCCATGGCTCATGAAGCCGTACACAGGCAGCCTGGACAGGAGTCAGGACCTGTTCAACTACAGGCTGAGCAAGTGCCGAATGGTGGTGGAATGTGCATTTGGACGTTTAAAAGCGCGCTGGCGCAGCTTACTGACTCGCTCAGACCTCAGCGAAAAGAATATCCCCATTGTTATTGCTGCTTGCTGTGCGCTCCACAATATCTGTGAGAGTAAGGGGGAAGACATTTATGGCGGGGTGGGAGGTTGAGGCAAATCGCCTGGCCGCTGATTACGCGTAGCCAGACACCAGGGAGGTTAGAGGAGCACAGCAGGGCGCAGCGCGCATCAGAGAAGCTTTGAAAACGAGTTTTGTGATTGGCCAGGCTATGGTGTGAAACTTATGTTTGTTTCTCCTTGATGAGCCCTCCGTCTCCCCCCACCCAGTTCACTCTACTTCCCTGTAAACCAACCACCCCACTCTCTCCTCCCCACTTCGAGCACGGCTTGCAGAGGCAATAAAGTCATTGCTACTTCACATTCATGCATTCTTTATTAATTCATCACACAACTAGGGGAATAATTGCCAAGGTAGCCCAGGATGGGTGGGGAAGGAGGGAAGGAAAAGGACACACTGCATTTTAAAACTAACTCTTACTGAAGGCCAGCCTTCTGATGCTCGGGCAATCATCTGGGGTGGAGTGACTGGGTGGCCGGAGGCCCCCCCACTGTGTTCTTGGGCATCTGGGTGAGGAGGCTATGGAACTTGGGGAGGAGGGCTGTTGGTTACACAGGGGCTGTAGCGGCGGTCTCGGCTCCTGCTGCCTTTCCTGCAGCTCAACCATACGCTGGAGCATATCAGTTTGATCCTCCAGCAGCCGGAGCATCGACTCTTGCCTTCTGTCTGCAAGCTGACGCCACCTATCATCTTCAGCCCGCAACCTGCTCTGTTCATCCCGCGATTCAGCTCGCCACCTCTCCTCCCGTTCATAATATGCTTTCCTGATGTCTGACATTGACTGCCTCCACACATTCTGCTGTGCTCTATCAGCGTGGGAGGACATCTGGAGCTCCGTGAACATATCGTCCCGCGTCCTCCGTTTTCTCTTTCTAATGTTCACTAGCCTCTGTGAAGGAGAAACATTTGCAGCTGGTAGAGGAGAAGGGAGAGGTGGTTAAAAAAAAGACATTTTAGAGAACAATGGGTACACTCTTTCGTTACAAGGTTGCATTTTTCCTCTTATAGTGAGGGCCTGCCGGTTTCGTGTGAGAGATCACTCACGCAGTGCCAGGCAACAGATTTCGGCTTGCAGGCAGCCATGGTAAGCCACAGTCTTTTGGCTTTTTTAACCTTCCTAACATGTGGGAATGGTTTCAAACAGCAGCGCCCTCATTTCCCATACCAAGGATGAATTGGGTTGGCCATTTAAAATGGGTTTGCAATGTAAAAGGAGGGGCTGCGGTTTCCGGGTTAACATGCAGCACAAACCCAACTTGCAGCACAAACCCAACTAACCCCCCTCCCTCCCCACACCCAATTCTCTGGGATGATCACTTCACCCCTCCCCCCACCGCGTGGCTAACAGCGGGAAACATTTCTGTTCAGCAGAGCAGGAACGGGCACCTCTGAATGTCCCCTTAATAAAATCACCCCATTTCAATCAGGTGACCGTGAATTATATATCTCTCCTGAGGGTAACAAAGAGCGATAAGGAATGGATGTTGTCTGCATGCCAGCAAACACCGCGACCATATGCTACAATGCTTTGTTATGCAATGATTCCAGACTACGTGCTACTGGCCTGGCGTGGTAAAGTGTCCTACCATGGCGGATGGGATAAGGCAGCCCTCCCCAGAAACCTTTTGCAAAGGCTTTGGGAGTACATGAAGAAGGAGAGCTTTCTGGAGATGTCCCTGGAGGATTTCCACTCCATCCCCATACACGTTAACAGACTTTTCCAGTAGCTGTACTGGCCGCGATTGCCAGGGCAAATTAATCATTAATCATTAAACACGCTTGCTTTTAAACCGTGTGTAATATTTACAAAGGTACACTCACCAGAGGTCCCCTGTGTGCCCTCAGGGTCTTGGGTGAGTTCGGGGGTTACTGGTTCCAGGTCCAGGGTGACAAACATATCCTGGCTGTTGGGGAAACCGGTTTCTCCGCTTCCTTGCTGCTGTGAGCTGCCTACATTACCTCCATCCTCATCTTCCTCGCTCCCCGAACCCTCTTCCCTGTGTGTTTCTCCAGTGAGGGAGTCATAGCACACGGTTGGGGTAGTGGTGGCTACACCCCCTAGAAGTGGCAAGTTTGCGGCTCTGCCCTGGACCTTCCGTTTGCTTCTCTGGCTTTGTGGTAGGCTTGCTGTAGCTCCTTAATTTTCACGCGGCACTGCTGTGCGTCCCTGTTATGGCCTCTGTCCTTCATGGCCTTGGAGACCTTTTCTAATACTTTGCCATTTCTTTTACTGCTACGGAGTTCAGCTAGCAGTGATTCATCTCCCCATACGGCGAGCAGATCCCGTACCTCCCGTTCAGTCCATGCTGGAGCTCTTTTGCGATCCTGGGACTCCATCACGGTTACCTGTGCTGATGAGCTCTGCGTGGTCACCTGTGCTCTCCACGCTGGGCAAACAGGAAATGAAATTCAAACGTTCGCGGGGCTTTTCCTGTCTACCTAGTCAGTGCATCTGAGTTGAGAGTGCTGTCCAGAGAGGTCACAATGAAGCACTGTGGGATACCTCCCGGAGGCCAATAACGTCGAATTCCGTCCACACTACCCCAATTCCGACCCGCAAAGGCCGATTTTATCGCTAATCCCCTCGTCGGAGGTGGTGTAAAGAAACCGGTTTAAAGGGCCCTTTAAGTTGAAAGAAAGGGCTTCATCGTGTGAACGTGTCCAGGCTTAATTCGATTTAACGCTGCTAAAGTCTACCTAAACTCGTAGTGTAGACCAGTAATCTTTAATTACCAACTGTTTCGAGGCCTACTCTGAGCAGACTTATATGATACAGTGATAAAAATGCCAGCATCTTGCCTACTCTTAATGCTCCCACTGGTGCTACAGCAATGGGGGATACACAGAAAAGCATCATTGGTGAGGAAGCCCATGACTACCAACATGGAGGTTAACTGGGACAGTGGTTTGTGTGTTGTGGAAAACTGCCCACTACAAACTGGATGGCAACCCTATCAACTATTTCACCTAGGCTAGCATAAGTATCCTGATGGTAATGATTTTTGGTTACTAATGTCTGGAACTTGATTTAAACCAGGGACCAAGATTAAGCAATGAAGAAATATGAGTCTCTTTTAAATTGACGTTATTACACATAAAAATATGCTCATTGACAATCTTGAAAGTTTCCCAGTTGCAAACTAATCTAGCCATATTTGAGAGCCAAGCTTCAGACCAGGTGCTTAGAACTCTTGAATCACAATGTGAAAGGACAGCACATATTTTCTGAGGAGGAGAAGAATGTAAAAAAGGTTTAAACCAATGAGAGATTGTATTATTTATGATGCAAAATATTTTAAAAACTTCAACATATTAGTGAATGCATACTGCAGTGTTCATGCCAGCAACCTACGAAGGAACCCTGTCAAATCTGTACTGGCCTGAAATCCGATTTGAGCCAATTAGTCTTGTCAACAGTACCAGCCATTTTTCTTCCATACCCAGTTTTTCACTGTGTAAAACAGAATGCTTTTTCTTGGCTCTGACACTGGTTACCTCAGAAGCTACTGGTTAGAATTCCTATGACAAGACAAAATTACTACTAATAGGGTGTTATCTGGTCTTCTGTTCAGCCTCTGGCTTGTACATCTGACTGCACCTGGAATGAGAAGTCCTATTTATGCCTATATGTTCCACTCCACACTATTATCTAAGTTTTTTTTTTTTTGTTTGTTTGTTTTTTTTAAAAAGCTTCTGAGAAGTCTTTCATGCAGAGATCTTTCCTTCCTTCTCCCATCTTAGGTCCCTCCCTGAACTCATGAATCCTTAGCTGTCCAGCAGGATTTCTCCAGGATTTTGGAGAGTATAATTACGGACATTTTTACTTTCATTACCAGATTTACATCAAGAAATAACTTTGTATGGCAGGTTTCCTCAAACATTTTCCAACACGATCTTTAGAGACATTCACAATGTAAAAGTATTCTTTAACTAGTTATGTATTTTAAACACATCTTAGGCTATTATGTGTATATTTAGAAGTCTGCAACCCAATAAAATGCACACCAGTAGCCTGATATCATAATGTTCATTGTTACAAGAACAACATTCAAGCCTAAAGGATGCTGCCCTGTACTGTAAAGCCACATGAGAGATCAAACTTAAGATTCATGACCTTTCATTCCCTGGCTAACAAGGGCTAATTTTTCTTTGTACAGATTGCATCAGGGGCAAAATGGGTGGGAGAAGGAAAACAAGAGGGACAATGGAGGAGTTTTATTCATGCTCCACTTACACCTACATGGTTGGAGAGTAACAGAAGTATCCTGCTCCACTTGAGTGTCTGGGAGCCGTGCTATCAGAGATGCTCTGTTGAGAAGACCTCACTCTTGCAATTCATGTGTTCTCACCAACTTAAAAACCACACCCAAGAAGCTGCATTGTTCACTGTGCACAGCTCCTGCTTCCCACAACGAAGTCCAATAGACTTAGATTTAATCAAATGGCTTAAGCTCATTTCTTGTTCCCCTAGCTTCCTGTTCTTCCCTCCCCTCATTCAACTACCTACTGAATGACGGTTTTGCCCTGAAGAAATGTTTTAGTGTTTGACCTCCAAACAGATAAAGGTCCAAAGTGGTTGTCAAGGTAACTGAGGCATGTCTGAACAGCAATAAAAGTCTCTTAAATCCTTATGTTTTACCAGGACATAGAAGGCAGACACAAAAGGATAATGCCAATAATATTTGGGGAAGCATTAAATCTTTTCCTCAAACGCCGAACAGCAGGCTGTCTGAAAGGTCTGGAGGTTGGTTTCTACTCCGCAAAAGAAGCTTCCCTTACGGACGTAGGGGTTACAGTCTGAGGTAGTTGAATAAGCCTTCCACATTAGAGACCCTTTGGTATTTTCCCTTCCCATCCCCTTAATTATGTTACCTCTAGTCTATTACCCGTGTGCAGCTTCAGCTCACATTTATATTCCTTTCCTAGCAGATGTACATAGGGTGAAGAGCTTAAACCGTGGGTGGCTACTATAAATATTTCCCTGTCAGTGTGTTTCCTTCACTCATCTTTTTTAGTAAAAGAAACAGGTAACAAGCAAATTCCAGGAAAAGGGTGTATGTGTGTGTGTGGGGGGGGAGGGAGTGGAGAAGAGAGACTGTGTTTTGGGGGGACAGTGTGTGTGTCAGCATGCTGTCTTATAAGTTCAGACAGTGGCAGGAAGCAACCAGTCCTGAGACAGGGGAAACCCGGACATCAGACCCTGCCTCACACACACACACACACACACACACACACACACACACACACAAAACCAACACCCCGCCTCTGTGTTCCACAGCAGGAGCATTCCACATTAAATTGTTTACTTTGTGTCCTGGAGCAGATGAGCACAGCACACAATGGCTGCCAGAAACGGTGCTTTGAAAGGGGAGGGGCGCATGTTTCCAGGGCAGCTGAGTTCAAAACAATGAGCAGAATGGTCACTTGAGGCATAATGGGACAGCTCCGGAGGCCAATTACAGCACAGAAAGCAATCAAGTGTCTACACTGGCAATAGAGCGCTGGAGCCTCTGTGCAAATACCTCTGCGAGAGTCATAAGGCTGATTTTTTTTGCAGTGCTTCAACTGAGGAGAGACTGTGCACAAAGTGGCTTGGCAGTGTGTACACATCTGCAGTTTGAGTGCAAAAAGCTGCTTTACTGCGCAGAAACTTGCCAGTGTAGACAAGCCCTGACACTGCGTCAAGCTAACTACATCAATATTTACTCTACATCTCATAGACATGGAGTTAAGTCGATGTTGTGGGAGAGTTACATCGGTGGAAGTGAAATTTTTAGAGCTTCTCCCGTTGGCATAGGCATTCCACTTCTCCTAGATTCAGTAGCTATGTCAACAGGAGAAGCACTCCCATCGACATAGCGCTGTCTATGCTGGGGATTAGGCCGGTATAACTGTGTCGCTCAAGGGTGTGGATTTTCCACACCTCTGAGCAGCGCAGTTATACAGACAAATTCCTAGCGTCAGTAATGCAATATGTCCATTCTCATGGCTTTTCTGTTTTACCTCTGCTCCCTGCCAACGTTATGTGACTATTTACAGACCTGTAGTTCTGTAGGCAGCAGGGGATGCCTAAGAGAACAATCGAAGAGTACAAGAAATTGCTAACAAAGGTTTATACTATAAAGATTTAAAACTACCAAAAGGCATCCAATTTAATCAGACAGTGGGCTAGAGAGCAAACTAAGTTGTATATGAACTTTTACTTTCCCCATTTCTACATAAGTGAAGTGTCTGATGTTTCTCTGCACACCCCATCCGCACCTCTTCTATTATAGAAGAGACCGAATAATGCTGACCCACTGTTCACTTTAGATGAACATACGAGAGCTTGGGTGACACAGCAGAAATTGAAAGAGTGAAAGACCGTATTTTTCAGTAGGAGCAAATCTTTATCAACATAATAAAGAAGGTACCATATGCAACATCCCCTACCTCCCCACCCCTGAGGTTCACCCACTCTGTACCCAGGTGTGGAGCTTTCCCACAGGCATTCTTCTCTCCCCAGCAGATCTTACATTTTTCCCTAGTGCTCCTTTGCAAGGGGAGGAGAAGTGAACCTGGAGTTAATGCCTTGTGTAGAAGGGACAAAGCAGTAATCTGGACCCTGTTGTCTAGGTATGTGTAGAATTGCAGCACTGTAAGCTTTCCTTTAAGTATGGAATATTTAGCAACCCAGTGATGGATTATTAGAAACATCATACTCCTCCCCAGACAGCAGCTTTGAAATTCCAGATAGTGAGTCTGCAAGAGAAGAAAATGCTATGGATTTATAGCAGTCAGAGTAGAACCAAAATCCTCAACCCTGGATTTATTTTACTTCTCAAATAACAGACAGCTCTAGAAACTTTGTGAACATATGGACTATTTAACTGGTCTTGCCCTCAGCACTCACAAGTGTTCTTCTGGAACAGAGATGCTCTCTGAAGCATTAAATATTGCAGGAGAACTATGCACTAGAAATTTTGCACAAGGATAATTTAATGTCTTTGGATAAAGTGGTTGTACAAACAACTTTTCTTATCCCAATACGATAGCCCAATTCTCCTCTCCATTAAATGTAACTTTTGGATTTACAGTGTAACCAAGAGAGAATGTTGCTGCTACTACTAGAAATCAAGTTGCTAATAAGTAGGCCACCAAATGGACTGCACTGAAGAACACTAGTTCCACACAACTCCACTTTCACCAGGGTGAGAAAAAGGTTGGTATTTAACTGGATTTCTTAGAAGAATAAACGGCTGGAACAGCATCTATCTTCATAGTACAGTCATCAAATCATCAAATTAGAGCTATTTAGCTCAATATTTTGAAGTAATCAAAGACAGAGCTCCTGCACTACAAAACTGAATACAATATTACATAGATAAATGGAATATGATGCAGTAGATAGTAGCTACTCAATAGAATTTCAGGAACAGATATAATCCAAGTGGATTATTTCAGCTGAGGTCAGCACTGTTTTCAGGCCAAACCTAATATGGTATCAAGGGTAAGCTCCCTGGGAGAAGAGACAGCATGCCCCAATAAGCTACTTCCTTAGACGACACATCTCACAAAGCTGCATGGGTGGACTGATGTCAAGTTCTGATTACTGCTATTTGTTTATTTCTGTCATTTCCAGTCTTTCCCTTGCCTTAGAACAAGAGCTGAAGTGGGACCGGACATCTGCATGTGTAGTCAAAGCTCATCTTTAGTCATATATACACATTTATCTAAACATACTTTAACTCATTGTATAAAGATATTCTGTCAAACTACCAAGAAAAGCAGATGGATGGATAGATGGATGGATGGATGGGTGTGTGTGGGTGTGTGTATTTCAGCAGTTGTCAAAGAAGGTAGTTACTAGATGTAGGCAGCAGCCACTTAAGCTTCTTTGTCTCTGCAGAGTGGTCACCTTTAAGTATAATTTATTTTTTGAAGTGTTAAAGTGTTAAAAGCACTTGGATTCATTTTGTAATGATTTCAGTTAACATAAGAAATGGCTTAATGCAAAGCCTACCTTTTCTAATTCACTCTGAAATAAAAAAACCTACACGAACTGAAACCATGGGCACAAAGTCAAAATTATTTTACTTGTAAAAAAATTACTAAAAAAGGTCATTGCAAATATTTGCAGTGGATTTATACTTCTAACCACCTGAAAAAGGTTTCCACTGGAAACCATGGCACAACTTTTTGACTATGACAGGAAAGCACAAAGAGAGTTCTGATATGTGAAGAGACCAAAACAACATTTAACAGTCCTTGGGGCTATGAAAAGCCTACTTTGGATACCTCAAATTACTACTTATAGGCCACACATCAGATGTATATGTATTCCACAGTAGTTCACCAGATTTTATTCTACAGCACTTCAAACTTTCCTTCTTTACAACGAGGCTTTTGCATCAGGTCTGAATAGTAACATATTCATGTTTTATCAGTCACTTAAAAATGAATAAAATGCCAAAATCCTAGCAACTTAAACCAAATCAAGCCCACTTTAACCAGCAATGTAGGTAACAGAGTGCTTCAAGGTGGGCCAATGTTTCCATTCTACCTTCTGCTATCAGAATCTTCAACTTGGCTGCTTTAAATAAAGTGATTTAGGGAAGACAGCTTGCTTAACAAATGTCAGCCCCATTCGATTTTGTCTTCTTAAGCTAACATAATACTTGTGAAAGGTGCCAAGTTTACAGTTCTGTAGAGTTATGTTCTTTGTTTATCTAAATAAATGGCACAATATGGACAGCAGTGATGGAAGCTTCCCCAAGAACGTGCAATAACCTGGAAGAACCACCTTCAAAATGAGAAGATAGTTCCAGTTTTCATACCTGTGCAAAATGACCTCTCCTGAGTCCAAGACTCAACAACCACCGTGGGTTACCTCTGATGGACTAACATGGAACTAGACTCAGACTACAAACTCATTTCACACAGGTCAAATTACCATTAGATAATAATGTTACTCACCATCCTAAATGCCAAATTAAATCGGAGTATGTAAAAACAAAAAGCTCCATATTCCTATACAATCCCAGGAGCCATAAAAAAGCTATGTCTGCTTCATGATTTAATAGTCTAAGTGGTTACATTTTAAAAAGATAGAAAGCATTAAACTGTTCCTAGCTAGAGTTCAGGAGAGGTCCTAAACATGTCCAGGTTGAGAGATTTTACAGAGACAGCTTTTATTTCCACTGGGGGAGAAAAAAAACAAAAAAAAATCAGTGAAAGGGGAATTCTTGAAGTTCTACCCTTTTTTTTTTTTTTTTTAAAGCAAGATTTCAGCTTCTGCAGAACAGCTGTGAGAATAATTAACCATTGGGGGGAAGCATTAAAAAAAGGAGCATTGAAACTACTAGAGGTGATATAAATGATTGTCAGATTGAGCAGCAAGTAGTTCTTAAAGATTACCTATCGTGTAACAGTTTCAACAATGGTGGTTATCGGAGACCTGTATGTCTGAATTGCCATTAGCTACCTGAACGGGAGAGCTAACTCCCAAGTTATCTGGAGTTGTAAATTATCCTCTTTCTAGGATTTATAAATAACTTTAGAAAGAATTAAGTTACATAATTAACAGTTGCATCTATTCCAAGAAACGAACTTCTTCCGTTAGCAAAAACAATGACCGTTTATAACACTTGTTACCATGAAGAGTACTGAAATTTCTAATACAAATAGTATTATTTAATTACATGCACGTGACCGTATTCCATTAAAGGAATAGAAAGCAGCTCTTTTCTTTTGCATTGGATTAACACATGTGGGACACAAATTAGTAATCCTGAGATGTGGGATGACCTTTAAAAATTTAGCATCTTCCTCCTTTACTTAAAATCTCCATAAGGTAGGGCAGTAAATTTATAGACTGGACTTAGTTGCTTCAGTACAGCTATGTAGGTTTCTTCTAGTTTTGATTAGATGAGCACAGATTATTTCTCTCAGTCAAAGTTGTACAGCACTCTCCAACAGTTTCATTGCTGTATTTCACTTCATTCTACACAACACCCACCAAACCCTATCTTTTAGGCCTGGTCTACACTATGAGTTTAGGTCGAATTTAGCAGCGTTAAATCAAATTAACCCTGCACCCGTCCACACAACGAAGCCATTTACTTCAAAATAAAGGGCTCTTAAAATTTATTTCTGTACTCCTCCCCGACGAGGGGAGTAGTACCAAAATCAACAATGCCATTTCGAATTAGGGTTAGTGTGGCCGCAATTCGATGGTACTGGCCTCCGGGAGCTATCCCACAGTGCACCATTGTGACCTCTCTGGACAGCAATCTGAACTTGGATGCACTGGCCAGGTAGACAGGAAAAGCCCCGTGAATTTTTGAATTTCATTTCCTGTTTGCCCATCGTGGAGAGCACAGGTAACCATGCAGTCCGAGAATCGAAAAAGAGCACCAGCATGGACCGTACAGGAGGTACTGGATCTGATCGCTATATGGGGAGAGGATTCGGTGCTAGCAAAACTACGTTCCAAAAAACGAAATGCCAAAACATTTGAAAAGAATCTCCTAGGGCATGATGGAGAGAGGCCACAATAGGGACTCATATCAGTGCTGTGTGAAAGTTAAGGCGCTCAGACAAGCCTAACAAAGGAGGCAAACGGTCGCTCCGGGTCAGAGCCACAGACATGCCGCTTCTACGCTAAGCTGCATGCAATTCTGGGGGGGGGCCGCCACCACTACCCCACCTCTGGCCGTGGATTCCAAGGAGTGGGTAATCTCAGGCATGCCCGAGGATTCTGCGGACGGGGAAGATGAGGAGAAGGATGAGCTTGCGGAGAGCACAGCACTCCATTCTCCCCAACAGCCAGGATCTTTTTCTCAGCCTGACTGAAGTACCCTCCCAAGACAGTAGCCCAGACAATGAGGCCATGGAAGGGACCTCTGGTGAGTGTACCTTTGTAAATATAAAACATGGTTTAAAAGCAAGCGTTTTTTAATGGCTGATTTGTCTTGAGGACTTGGGATGCATTCACGGCCAGCACAGCTACTGGAAAAGTCTATTAACGTGTCTGGGGATGGAGCGGAAATCCTCCAGGGACATCTCCATGAAGCTCTCCTAGAGGTACGCCTAAAGCCTTTGCAGAAGGTTTCTGGGCAGTGCAGCCTTATTCCGTCCTCCATGGTAGGACACTTGACCACGCCATGCTAGTAGCAAGTGATCTGGTATCATTGCATGACAAAGCCTGGCAGCATATGGTCCCGGTGTTTGCTGGCAGGTTCTTTATCTCGCTGTGTAATCCTCAGGAGAGTGATATCGCTCATGGTAACCTGGTTGAAATACGGGAATTTAATTAAGGGGACAGAGGTGGCCATTCCTACTGGGCTGTTTACCTGTGGCTGAAAAGAAATCCTTCCCTGCAGTTAGCCAAGCCAGGAGGTGAGGGGGAGGGCATTGGCGCTGAGCTTTCAGCGTTTGGCTAGTAGGGATCTTCCCTGATACCAGCCACGCAGTCGGGGGAGGGATAAAGCGATCATCCCAGAGAATTGGATGGGGGGAGGGGATAGTTTGGTTTCTGCTGCTGCATGTTAACAGGAAAAATGCAGCACTCAACGGGCTTTGCTTGGTATGTGGGAAAGGAGGGCGCTGCTTTTATGAAGGCTGCAGAAGCCAAAAGACAATGGCTTACCATGGCTGCATGCAAGCCGAATTCTGTTGCCCAGACCTGCATCTGTGATCTCTAACACCAAAGCCGCAGGCACTCCATATTAAGATGCAAAATGCGACCTTGCACTGAAATCACATGTGCTATGTAATGTGAATAGTGTTGTTCACCATGAAAGAGTAATAAGCATTGTTCTGTAAAATGTATCTTTTTAAAATATTTGTTTCCCTCCCTCCTGCAGCTGCAAATTTTTCAAGCCTCCCTCCTCCGTCCCGAAGGCTCTCTCAGATAAGGTGGCAAAAAAAACGGACGCAAGACGAAATGTTCTCGGAAATCATGGAATCGACCCGCAATGAAAGAGCTCATCTGAATGAGTGGAAGGTCACCCTATCCCAGTACAGAAAAACTGCCAATGAACGTGAGACCATGAGAGACAAACGTGAGGAGAGGAGAGACGCTCAAGATGAGAGGTGGTGGGATGCAATGCTGGGGCTGCTGCGTGATCAAACTGACATGCTCTGGTGTCTGGTGGAGCTTCAGGAACGGCAGTAGGATCACAGAGTGCCGCTGCAGCCCTTGTATAACAGCCCTCCCCCCTCACCATGTTCCATAGCCTCCTCACCCAGACATGTAAGAACGTGGGAGGAAGGCTCCGTGCACCCGCCCACTCCACCCCAGTGGATAGCCCACCCCAGTGGATAGCCCAAGCAAAAGGCTGTAATTATTTTGAACTTTTGAAGTGGCCTTTTCCTTCCCTCCTATCCTCCTCCCAAACCCCACCCAGGCTACCTTGTCAGTTCTCTTCCTCTTTTTATAATCAATTAATAAAGAATACATGATTTTTAAATGATAGTGACTTTATTTCCTTTGAAAGCAAGCTGTGTTCGAAGGGGGAGGGTGGGTTGCTTACAGGGAATGAGTCAATCAAGGGGGCGGGTTTTCATCAAGGAGAAACAAACAGAACTTTCACACGGTAGCCTGGCCAGTCATGAAACTGGCTTTCAAAGCTTCTCTGATGCTTCCTGGTGTGCTCTTCTAATCGCCCTGGTGTCTGGCTGCGCGTAATCAGCGGCCAAGCGATTTGCCTCAGCCTCCCACCCCGCCATAAAGGTCTCCCCCTTACTCTCACAGAGATTTTGGAGCACACAGCAAGCAGCAATAACAATGGGAATATTGGTTTGGCTGAGGTCTGAGCGAGTCAGTAACGTGCGCCAGTGATGTCCAAATGCACATTCTACCACCATTCTGCACTTGCTCAGCCTGTAGTTGAAACAGCTCCTGAATATTGTTCAGGCTCCCTGTGTATGGGTTCATGAGCCATGGCATTAAGGGGTAGCCTGGGTCCCCAAGGATAACTATAGGCATTTCAACATCCCCATCCGTTATTTTCTAGTCTGGGAAGAAGTCCCTTGCTGCAGCCGCCGTTTAAACAGAGTAGTGTTCCTGAAGACGCAAGCGTCATGAAACCTTCCCGGCCATCCCACGTTGATGTTGGTGAAATGTCCCTTGTGATCCACCAGTGCTTGCAGCACCACTGAAAAGTACCCCTTGCGGTTTATGTACTGGCTGCCCTGGTGCTCCGGTGCAAAGATAGGGATATGGGTTCCATCTATTGCCCCACCACAGTTAGGGAATCCCATTGCAGCAAAGCCATCCACTATGGCCTGCACATTTCCCAGAGTCACTACCTTTGGTAGCAGCAGCTCAGTGATTGCTTTGGCTACTTGCATCACAGCAGCCCCCACAGGAGATTTGCTCACTCCAAATTGATTCCCAACTCACCGGTAGCTGTCTGGCATTGCAAGCTTCCACAGAGCTATCGCCACTTGCTTCTCAACTGTGAGGGCTGCTCTCATCTTGGTATTCTGGCGCTTCAGGGCAGGGGAAAGCAAGTCACAAAGTTCCAAGGAAGTGTCCTTATGCATGCGAAAGTTTTGCAGCCACTGGGAATCATTCCACACCTGCAACACTATGAAGTCCCACCAGTCTGTGCTTGTTTCCCGGGCCCAGAATCGGTGTTCCACGGCTATAACCTGCCCCATTAACAGCATGATCTCCAAAGCGCTGGGGCCCGCGGTTTGAGAGAATTCTGTGTCTATGTCCCTGTCCTCATCACTCTCATTGCTGCGCTGCAGTTGCAGCCTCCTCCTCACCTGGTTTTTCACTTTCTGGGTCAGCATAAACTGCATAACAATGCGCTAGGTGTTTACAATGTTCATGACTGCTGTCTTGAGCTGAGTGGGCTCCATGCTTGCCGTGGTATGGTGTCTGCACAGTTCACCCAGGAAAAAAAGGCGCAAAATGGTTGTCTGCCATTGCTTTCATGGAGGGAGGAGTGAGGCTGTACCCAGAACCACCAGCGACAATGTTTTTTGCCCCATCAGGCATTGGAATCTCAACCCAGAATTCCAATGGGTGGGGGAGACTGCGGGAACTATGGGATAGCTATGGGATAGCTACCCACACTGCAATGCTCCGGAAGTCAACAACAGCCTCAGTACATGGACGCACACTGCCGAATTAATGTGCTTAGTGTGGCCGCATGCACTTGACTTTATACAATCGGTTGCCCAAAATCGAATTCTGTAAATTCGGAGTAATCCTGTAGTGTAGACATACCCTTGGAGGGGTAAAAGTAGGTACTTAAGTAGCCAGTGTTTTTCCTTACTTTTTTGTTTAAATCAAACCCAGATCTTTATGGCGATATTATTTAAAAAACAACCTTAAAGAAAATAGTTAAAGTTAGATTTCAAACCTAACCCTCCTTCCATTAAAAGTTATTGTTTCAGCCTTAAAATAACCTAATAGTAAAAAAATTTCAGCCTTTCCAAAAAGAAGAGTCTACAACTGTGTTAATGCCCAGAACACCTGACGTGACTCCCAACCATAATCTAGACTTAACAACACACATGCACATGCAGACTCCATTCTTTGATTCTGCCAAACAACTCCGTTTTGGGTATACAGAAGATTTAAATAATCTATTATTTTTCCACAATTCCAAAACAAACTCAGCCTCCACAGTTGCTTGGTAAGCAGTTTACCCCTGCTCAAGTTTGTGCTTTGAAAGGCTTAACTAAAGACATTAAGGAAACATTTGAAAGTTAAGAAATTACACATGGAGTACAAGATTCAAATTTTGGCGTCCATCAAGCAGCTGAATTCCATTGTTGCTGGCTGAAACCATGTACCAATTACAGGTTTTCTCCTGCCTCAGACACAAACTACCCTGTATTTCAGGTAGTGGCAGAGGGATGGCAAACATTTTTCAGCATTTCACAGGCGTGACCCTAGATGTGAGATCATATAGAACACATGATCAAAGCATGTAAACATTAATTTAAACTGTCTCACAGCACATTGGGCTTCTCTCTTAAGGCATACCATGACTTTCAAGGTGATATTTACCTAAAATCAAGAATTCAAGGAAAAATTAAATGCACAATTGTTGTTTCCTTTTACAGTTCATTTCTCCCCTCCTGAAAAGATGCTTATAAATCAACAAGGAAGCAGAACAATTCTCTCGATACGTTAAAAGTAATTCAGGACGTACTTTTAAAGAAGTGAACTATCAGAAATGGGAAATTTTTTAAAATGTGAATTTTATAAAATTAAAGTTGTGACCCTTTAAAGTTTAAGCTACTGAGAAGATCAGAGCTAAAACAGTAATCAAATGTTTCTGAAAATGACGAAGGCAAATACTAAAATATCATGGGACAATTGTCAGAGCTTGCTCATTCTCAGGCCAACAACTTCTACAGTGTGTCCCAAACAGACCCTCAAAAGCAGAGGGCAAGGTGAAAATAATAGAATTGTTTAGGCTACTAAAATGTTGATTTTTACAGAATCACATCTAACAAGTGAAAACATCTCAAACATGCTTAGCAGATACAGTTAATGCCGCTCTAGCTACTTTAACTAACTTTGCATGTGTCTTTAGATGTAAAATGGATTCAGAAAAGTTTCGGTGGTTTAATGCTAGGTAGACACAAGACATTCACTCCTTCACAGCATGTCCTGTTTTTATAGCATCTGGTATAATATTTAATAATGTTGTCATAAGAACATAAAAATGGCCATACTGGGTCAGACCAAAGGTCCCTTTAGCCCAGTATCCTGTCTTCTGACAGTGGCCAATGCCAGGTGCCCCAGAGGGAACGAACACAACAGGTCATCATCAAGTGATCCATTCCCTGTCACCCATTCCCAGCTTCTGGCAAACAGAGGCTAGGGACACCATCCCTGCCCAAGTTCCACAGGTTGACGGTGTGTTGTGTGAAGAAATACTTCCTTTTGTTTGTTTTAAACCTGCTGCCTATTAATTTCATTTGGTGATCCCTAGTCCTTGTGTTGTGAGGAATATATAACACTTCCTTATTTACTTTCTCCACACCAGTCATGATTTTAAAGACCTCTATCGTATCCCCCCTTTCATCATCATGTCCTTTCCAAGCTGAAAAGTCCCAGTCTTATTAATCTCTCCTCATTCGGAAGCCATTCCATCCTGCTAATCATTTTTGTTGACCCTTTCTGAACCTTTTCCAATTCCAACCATATCTGCACGCAGTATTCAAGGTGTGAGCATATCATGGATTTTTATAGAGGAAGTATAATATTTTCTGTCTTTTCTATCCCTTTCTTAATGATTCCCAACCTGGTTTGCTTTTTTGACTGCCACTGCACATTGAGTGGATGTTTTCAGAGAATTAGCCACAATGATTCCAAGATCTCTTTCATGAGTGGCAACAGCTAATTTAGACCCCATCATTTTATATGTAAAGTTGGGATTATGTTTTCCAATGTGCATTACTTTGCATTTATCAGCATTGAATTTCATCTGCTACTTTGTTGCCCAGTCATCCAGTTTTTACAGATCCTTTTGTAGCTCTTCGCAGTCTGCCTGGGACTTAACTATCTTGAGTAGTTTTGTATCATCTGCAAATTTTGCCACCTCACTGTTTACCCCTTGTTCCAGATAATTTCTGAATATGTTGAATAGGACTGGTCCCAGTACAGACCCCTGGGGGACACCACTATTTACCTCTCTCCATTTTGAAAATTCCTACCTTTGTTTCCTATCTTTTAACCAGTTACCAATCCATGAGAAGACCATCCCTCTTATCCCATGACAGCTTACTTGGCTTAAGAACTTTGGTGAGGGACCTTGTCAAATGCTTTCTGAAAAATCTAAGTACACTATATCCACTGGATCCTCCTTGTCCACATGTCTGTTGACCCCCACTCAAAGAATTCTAGTAGATTCGTGAGGCATGATTTCTCTTTACAAAAGCCATGACTCTTCCCCAACAAATTATGTTCATCTAAGTGTCTGACAATATTGTTCTTTACTATAGTTTCAACTAGTTTGCCCGCTACTGAAGTCAGGTTTACCAGCCTGTAATTGCCGGGATCACCTCTGGAGCCCTTTTAAAAAATTGATGTCACATTAGCTATCCTCCATTTGGTACAGAAGCTGATTTAAATGATAGGTTACGAACTACAGTTAGTAGTTCTGCAATTTCACATTTGTATTCTTTCAGAACTCTTGGGTGAATACCCTCTGGTCCTGGTGACTTATTACTGTTTAGTTTATCAATTGTTCCAAAACCTCCTCTAATGATACCTCAATCTGGGACAGTTTCTCAGATTTGTCACCTAAAAAGAATGGCTTAGGTGTGGGAATATCCCTCACATCCTCAGCTATGAAGACCGATGCAAAGAATTAATTTAGCTTCTCCGTGATGGCTTTATCATCCTTGCGTGCTCCTTCAGCATCTCGACTGTCCAGTGGCCCCACTTCCTGCTTCCGATGTACTTTAAAAATGTATTACTTTTTGAGTCTTTGGCTAGCTGTTCTTCAAATTCTTTTTTGGCCTTCTAATTATATTTTTATACTTCATTTGCCAGGGTTTATGCTCCTTTCTTTTTATTTTCCTCACTAGGATTTAACTTCCACTTTTTAAAGGATGCCTTTTTTGCCTCTGACTGCTTCTTTTACTTTGTTGTTTAGCCACGGCGGCACTTTTTTAGTTCTCTATGTTTTTTAATTTGGGGAATACATTTAAGTTGAGCCTCTATTATGGTGTCTTAAAAAAGCTTCCATGCATCTTGCAGGGATTTCACTTTTGGCGCTGAAACTAGAAATCCCAGTCATGGACCAAGTCCCCATTGTGTTAGGCATTGTACAAGCAGAACAGTAAGGTCTTTGGAGCTCTTTTTGTTCTAAGTATAAGATGAGAGAGACAGAGACAGACTACCAGGGGAGTACAAGGAAACAACAAGACAATATTGGCCAGCATGATAGGCTGTGATTGTGCCCTAGCACAGTAACAACTTTATGAAATGTAATTAAGAATACAGAATCCCAGCCAACTGACACCTTCTGACTGTAGGTCAGATTAGAATAGCTAGGGTACTGTACCTTACAATTTGGTTGCACTAACAATGTGAGAGGAAAGAATGCATGCTTGCACTCTGGGAGATGACACTGGCAGGAAGTTGGATTGTTTCAGGAATATTCAAATCCACCAGATACAATAAACAGAACTATTAGAACTTTATGTCAATACTAGAGACTACAAAATTAACCCCTTGTCCAAAAGACAACTGACATAAATCCATCTAACACAATCTTAGAAGGTAGGGGAATAGACCAGGCTTGCAAAAGCAAATCCTTCCTTTCAGGCTGGGCACAGTGTACGATATATGATTGCAGTGATCCATGTTGTTTCTGAATAAGAGGTGTGACTGAGGATTGTTAACAGTAATTCAAAGTGCACTTTGGCTCAAGGAACACAAATTAATAAACTTTCAGAAGTGGGAGTGTATGTAACAAAAAACACCAGTAAAACTAATTTAATTGGATTCAGAAATTAGATGGATTTGGTTGGCTGGATTCCCCTCAAAATTGAAAATAAAGGTCCTTGAAACCAAGCAAGAACTTTGGCTTTTTTAAAAGATAGTATGAAGTTATGAGCAATGCCCCATTAGCGAGGGAACAACAAAGGTTAGATAATGGGCAAGCTTGATAGAACCAATACAACCTAAAGGCCTTATGAAATGGTTAAAATTTATTTAACAATCACTACCACAACAGTAAAGAAAGGGAGGCAAAAGTGAACAGAAATCCCCAGAAGGAGCATTATCTTAACTGATGGAACTGGTTACTTAATCTATGTGTTGCAACAGGACCCAATGTTCATTTAGTGTTCCTCTTATAAAAGTTTTCCTGTAATTGGGATTACTGAGACACAGGATGATCTTTAACAGCTTAGTATCTTCCTCTTTCACCTTCCCCATGAATATAAGAAGCTTCCAGACTGAATTTTGCTCCATTACAGCTATATGGGTTCTACTGTAGTACCTATGTCCAAACAGCTATTGGAGTTAATGGGTACTGACCCATGACAGGGATATGACCTTTTGTAACCCTGACCCAGGCAATTTGATTAGGGCTAGCAAAAGTCTCTTACCAGCACTCCTGCATGTCAGACCCTCCATACAATAAAGTTTGCTATTAAAAGAAAAGGCTTAAGGTCTGGTATGGAAACTAGAACTGTGTGGGAAAAGATAACTCCAGAGGATTTTAATATCTTGAATGAATGCCAAAAATATTGAAATTCTCCACAAATGGAAAATGTGGCCATTTGCCTGGCATGGCACAGCACACTGGAAGCTCTAGGGTTCCTAGGGTCCAGGGCCATTTGCTTGGTAGAGTGTCCCGGACACGTGGACCCTGGCAGCCCCGATGCCAAAGAACTGGAAGCCTGGGAGCTGATATTCCCAAGGCTCCCAGGCTCCTGACTCCCAACCATCCCATCTGGGGGGCTGCCCACAAGCCTTGCTCCACAGCAATCCACCAGGAAAGCAGCGGAGTAGCCTAGGAGCGTAGGTAAAGTTCCTACACTGTCAACCAGGCAAGCTGCAGAGCTCATGGTGGGTGGAACTGCCAGCAACCTTACCTAGTTTTCAGCAAATCTTAGTCAAAATGGAACCATCCTTTCCTAACCTTCTGAATGTTTGACCAATCTGCATTCTAAGGTGGAAATATGTTCCATTGGAGAACTTCCAACCAGTTCTAATGGAAACATTCTACCTAGATAAATTATTTTGGGGAGAGACAGTAGTTAAGGTCATTAGAGTTCCTTCTAGTCTACACAGTGTAACTCACTGAAGTTGACCTCAATCAGTGAGCAAAACTGTACACAAGTTTGATAACAACGGGATAGATCTAGAGACTATTTGGTGAACAAATACTACGTGCAACAGATTCATACCCATAAAATGAAGCTGTCTGCTCCCCAAGTTAGGAGCGCAGCCATAGGGAGCCATAAGCCATCATAAGAAGCTGTACTCATCACTGGAGGGGAAGGTGGACAAACAAATACAAGTGGGAGGACCCCTAGCATTTACTGGCATGGGAGCATTTTGGGGTGGGGGGAGAAACCAGGAGGAGGAAGAAGCGCAGGGGCATGAGCCTGAGGCAAAAGGAAGAGACTGGACTTGGAATCTGAAAGGGGCTGAAGGTGGGGAATGGACAATGCCTGAAAGGCCAATGGTTAAGAGTTGAAATAGATTCCAAGGGGGGTGGGGATGGAATTTATTCTAAGTGTGAGACTGTGGAAGAGTTTCAGTGGAGAGGAGGGTTGAGGGACCTTGATTTGTGAAAAACTGTGGGATGAACTGATTTAATTGTGGGTTGGAAAGCAAAATTGAGTTACAATTGGAATGACTTCATTGTAATTTGTGGGGAATTAATGATGTACATGGGGGCAGCATGAATTATTTTTTTAAGTGGGGAAGGAAAATTGATCCTATGAGGAAACATTTGTTGAAGAGCAAAGATGGAGAATTTATTTTTAAATCTACTAATCCTTATTTCGTGGTAGTGACAGGTCCTGGTCGGCAAGCAGCAACCAGTAAAGTAATTCATTAGATGGCCTCACTATTAAAATTTTGGAAACCTCTGGTCTTGTCCACTCTTTGCAAATAGAACCATCACAAATCATAATGTGTATTGACAGTCACTGCTTGCCTCAATGGATCACTGCCATAATGGATGTCAGGGGGTGCGGGGCATAAATAGAAAACCCTCTATTCAACATTCACAACCGTTTAAGGCATTTGCCAGGAATTCCATTTGTTTGAGAATTGCTGACACAGTGAATTAAGTATTGCAGTCAGGAGAGCCATATTTCACATCACATTCTAAATGAGTACTAGCCGCAGACTGATACTTTACCAAGGAAGGGCCCACACATGGCAAGGGAAGAGAAGAGATACAGCAATGGTTTTAGTGCTGAACCACAGTATGATGTGGCTAAACATATCTGAACCAGTCAGAAAGGAGACCTACTCTACCCTTCAAGTTGTGAAAGATACTAATTTTTAAAATATTTTTTATACAGGCAGAGTACTTTTGAAGGTACAGCATTTGCAATATCACTCAGTCATTGAGATGACATGACAGTCATACATAGGAAGGTTAAAATCTAAAAGAAACCAACATCCTGCTAGCAAAAATACTTATATTGTACTGGTGACTGCACTAGTCTAATCCCTGTTCGAGTGCACACCATTCCACCGAGTTTCTCAACTACTGAAACCTCTTTCAGGGTTATCACATGCATCCAACACAAGGTCATACCCAGGTGAGTCCCTAGACTTCTAGACTTATTGTACACAAAACTCCTTTTTCACTACTAGTTATTTCATTTGCCTTGAAATAGGAACTGCACACACTGATAAATGAATAGTAAAAGGTCACTTAGTTTCTCTGTAGCTTTTGTAAATATCTCAGTACCAGTATTGGATCTATTAATGTCAAGAATTATTGGATAGCACAAAACAAGTTGTATGCCAGAGGAGTACACTAGATCTCATTTGGTATGGTACACTCACTAGCCATTTTCCATTATAAAAATAAGAAATTTTAGCAACAAAGAACCTGAAATTGTTGATCAAGAGAGATCATGATAAAAATTTTTAAAAGAAAAAAATTCTTTTTACATTCCCAAAGGATTTACTGGTAATTTACACCTTACCTTGAGATCTGTGAAGTTCATTTTTTCTTACTGGACAACAGAGAATTGATTTTTGATTTAAGTTATGTAGCTATAGCAACAGATGTTATAAAAGAATTCTGTAACAGGTTAAATTACAGAGTTTCACCATCATTTATGACTTAGTTCAGTGGTTCTCAACAACAGATGAGAGCACTTGATGATCCACTGAGAGCTGCCAAGTCACATGATTTTAACTCTCCTTGTTTCCACCAGTTAAATTGTATGCAACAAAGCTTTAAAAAAAGAAAAAGGTTCCCACTATTACATTTTTCCCTGCAAGCAATTGCTGTATGTCACTATTGGGATTCCCTCAGAACTTTCCACTTGGCTTGTCTAGAACAGCTTGCCCAGCCCTGGAAGAAACCTTCATCCAATTCTCTGGAATCTAAAAAAACTCAAGTTTGACTCCAGATTTCGTCACTCAGGTTCCTTTGTTTGGCAAATAGCAAAACTACACTGAGTTGATCAGACTCAAGCATAGAGGGCTGGTATAGGCCAGGCCTCAGCTACAGTTACAGACTTCTATGGACCCAAGTGGCAGGGAAGGTAGCCTATTTCAATCTTGATTCAGGTGGAGGCTTCAATAGTAGGTAGGGGCCTAACTTGCTTCGGGTGCTTTAGTAAATCCCAGTAGTAAATTTTTCGGTGCCTAAGTAAGTTTGTAAATCTGGCCTCTGAACCATTATATGCAAATGTTTGAAAAAATCCTGATTAGTTTATGCCTGGTTCTATCTTGCCCCCTTAATGTGACTGAACCATGGGAAACCAGACAAAAATAGCCTCACGTGAACAAATAGCTCCCCATGGAACATCAGTGCAAGTCTGAGAATTGCTGAGATGACAGTTTCATCTACTCCTGCTGTTTCATGGGGAGGGACTGGTTCTACTCCTGTAACTTGAATGAGAAGTTATTTCTAGAGAGTTTTGTTTTTGTTTGTTATAGTTTCAGATCATTTATAGGGTCTCCTGTTTTCTGGTGACCAGAACCTTACTTAGACCTTTATCCTCCTGAATAGAAGAAGATGAAACAAGATTGTTAAGAGGATGTATAATTTTACAATAAGGTCTATGGGGAGACTTCCTTTTTTCCTTGGGTATCAGCATCCTTTTTGTAGATTTGCCAGTGAAAACATGAGAGGGCTGAGAGAGATCTTGCTGTAGGCTTCCCGAAGACGGCAGAGTGTTTACTGTGCATTTTGGGGCTGAGCTTTGTTTTTCTGGGGAACACCTGCCTCCACTTGTGCTTCCATCTGGTACCTACTTCTGTATCTCTCAGAGGTTTGACCTTGGGTCAGGAATATTGTCCACTGCTTGTGGGAAAAATCTCATCCAGGGAGGGAGATGTCTTGGAAAGTATTCACCCAATCATTCCTCTTTGCGAAAGATCCCAGTTCTAGTTCATCTGTCATTCTGGATAGCTACAGCCTTCTAGAGCTTATCAACTGTATTGTTAGATCATTCAGAGATAATCACTAAATTGATATGAAATATACCCACTGGCCAAAAGGGACAAGCCTACAAATCACTGAGATCCATGTTGCACTGCTGTTAGATCATTTGTTTGAGAGACAACTTGCTTTTTGATAGCCCCAGGAGAACTGGCAACATGATGGTATGTAACAGAACAGTTTACTGCAAGACTATCAGTTCTTTGTAATTAAATAAAGATTATAGTAATGTTGAAAACAAGGTACAATGTTTACAGCTAGGACTCCAAGACAAATTCCTAGAAACTACATTAGACCATATCAGCCTCAACTTTGAAACACTGCCTTGTATGTTTATTGCATTAACAAGAAAAATCAAGATTGTATTTAAGTCATTCATTGCTACTTGAAAAAGCCTGTTGGCAGAAAGTACTAAGACCAACACATTCAAATTGATGCACCATTATTGGCAATACCAAGTAAAATAGGATTCTTAGTCTAAAGAACCCACTATAGTTAGCCATCCTCAATGGAGGGAATTTCACACCAACTTGATCACCTATACCCAGGTCCTTTAAAAAAAAAAAAAAAAAAAAAAAGTCAGCAAATCATTCTGAAGTCTCCAACAAATGGATTTACTTCAAATAATTTCTGCTTAATCGGTAGCCTCAGCACCAGATGGTCACAGTAAATCACCAAGTAGGAAATTTCAGTACAGCAGTTTGCACCTTATTGTAGGAAATGCTGTGTTCACACAGACTTACATTGGTGCACCTGTTTGTGGTCATAATTAGGTCAGTGTTGCCAAATACTTACATAGCACCCGGCACTGCTACAGTTCTAATGACCAATCAGTGTAGGATAGAAAGGAATTTATAAAATCATCATGTTTGTGCCAGTGAATTTACAGGCATTGTGTCAGTCATGTTGGCAGTTGTGCACAAGATTGGAATGTGAACAAACAACCTGCATTATTCCTGAACAAAGGAAACAGGTTGGTTTATCAACTCCCTCCAACCCCCTCCCCAAATATACTTGTGAACTTTTCACTTCACTAATTTTTTTGTACTGATCTGGCAGACTCCTAATTTCATAGGATCTCAGGTTAAGTCATCTGAACATAAAATAAAAGCAGTTTCCCCTAACTTTGCAAAAGTGCATTAACATGGAAACAGAAAGAAAAACAGAAATATAATCTCCCCTCTAGAAGTATTTTCTGTTTTAAAAAACTGCATGCACACGCCCACTCAGATAGAGAATTCTGTAATTACTATAATTGAGGTAACTTAACTACAGTTCAGACCATTATTGGCCACCCCTACAAAAACAGGGATCTTTTGTACACGTTTAGGGAGGCTTAACATTGTCATCACACTTGAGAAAAGCCAGAGAACTATTCTTGAGTTTTTACATATTTAAAGATCTGGACTGACCATCCTGGCAGAATGAAGTCTGTCAGTCACAAAACAGATATATACTGGAAAGCTGTTAATGAATGCTCCTCCACAGATGTGCCTGACTAGTCCTACACTTTTTACAGAAAACGTCAGAGTGCCAACTGGTTTTATTTGCAGTGATGATTCTTTGTGGTAGGTATCTGTTAACCAACATCAGATCAAGACCACAAACTCATTTCATATACACCAGTGAATCTGAGACATCCTTGAAACACTGATTAGCCTTCTTTTGCTCCATAATTTTTCTTGCCCCAAAAGAGAAATAGACATAACCTGATTTAAATGTGATCTAAAGTTTTATCTCCAAATCTTACGGTAAATTCTTTATGTAAGTCTGTTCTTTGCTGAAAGTGTTTCATAAGTTAATCAGTTAGTAAGCTCCACTGCACAACAAAAGTATACTTGAGTGAGACCACTCCAACTACTGCATAAAGCAGAAGAACATCTGTCTTCAGAAGGATCCCCATTGATATAGTGCATATTATATAGTTATGCAACATTGTTTATATTTTAGAAACAAAACCATCACCACAAAAACTAAAGTCTTTTCCAGAAGGGGTTTTAATGCTGCAAGATAATCAAATTCAGAACTTCAGAATACGAGAAATCTTGGAAGTAGATTGCCTGGTGTGGTTGTAAAGTTAGACAATTCTGCTAAACAATTCCAGCAAACAAAAATCCTTTCTATTGAGTTTGATTTTTTTAAAAACAAAACAAAAACAAAAAAACCCACTATTTACATTGGAGTCAACATTTCATTGGTCATGGCAACAAGTATTCACCTTAATGGGGCAGTCAAATGTATATATGAATGTGCCAGCTATCTGGCAGACAGTTTAGCAGCAATTGTTAACAGCCAGTGAAGAGAAAAATCTCACTTGAACTTTTTCATCTTTATCAACTGTAGCTATGAAACAAACTCTCCTGCATAGCTCTCAACTATCTGAAGAGAAGAAATATCATTTACTTGTTTGCTAGGGAAAGTTAAAGTGCTACAATTCTCTTCAATAGTGCAACCCCTTAAATACATGCACTGTTACTGTAACATCAAGTACACAAAGCAGGGTTGAAAGAAGACAAGTTTATGTGGTGGTGGGTTGGGGTTTTTTGGTGGGGGGCGGGGAGGCAAGCTTTTTTGATTAATGCAGCTTGATTGTTGATTTGTGCAATGCTTTTCTCTTTTCCCACAGGGTGAAGATTCTTTATCCAGAATTGCATCCAGTGAATCCAGAGAGCAGCCAGCAGAATCCACTAAATGATGATACTGTAGACTGAGTATTTTATTTCACCTGTTGGTCCAGATTGCACAAAGTTTTGACAATGAGCTATTTTTTAAGTGGAGCTTTGAAGCAGGCTGTCTGGGCTTTGGGACAAATGGAGCATGAGTCCTCTGTAGTTCCCATTACATATGATGCATTTTCTTCATTGATTTAATGGATGAGAGAGAGATGATTCTTGATTTTGAACCAGCAGATCAGTTCATAGTATAATTTAAGGAAAAGCACACACTAAAAAGTCACACTGACCTCTCCTTCTACATAGGAAGCAGCAGTAGGTCTACAGGGCTTTTTTCCCCTGAAAGCAATATTCCTTTCCCACAGTCTCTTTAAACTTAACACCCAACTGAAGAAATACCTGTACATCCTAGTCTCAGGAATGCAGTCTCTTAATTCAAGGCAGGTTGTACCTGTGTCTGAACGTAAAAAATGATTTTTCAATCAATGTGGATACTCTCAGCTTTTAGACATGATCAGCCAGCATCTCTTAACTACACCTGCCTAACATCAGTGTCATCGCACACAAAGATTCAAGAGAACTCATCCAGATTTTTATGCAGGGAGCTTTTAAATCCGAGTATGTATAATTGAAGTCTACTAGCTTTCACATGCTTCTCAGGATAAACCCAATCCTAAAATATAAAAAGTGATACACCTCTACCTCGATATAATGCTGTCCTCTGGAGCCAAAAAATCTTACCGCGTTATAGGTGAAACCACGTTATATCGAACTTGCTTTAATCCGCCGGAGTGCGCAGTCCCGCCGCCCCGGAGCACTGCTTTACCACGTTATATCAGAATTCATGTTATATCGGGTCGTGTTACATCGGGGTAGAGGTGTATATGGCTGGATTATGCCACCTATTCACCACACACTATTGACCTAACGTTTTATTATTTAACCTCACAATGCAACCAAAAAGACAAATATCCTGAAATAAAGGAAGTTTAGTATCTTCTATAGTTTTGATCCAGTAGATTATCAAAGTAAATTTTAAAATGCTTCTCAACTTGCTCTGAATTACTGAGTATCTAACAGTTAAAAAAAGGAAGTTTGGTTTCATAGGAGAAGCAGCAGATAGAAGGGCAGAGAGGCATTTGTGCAGATGCAGAAGTATTCCTTAAATCACATTGAGGTGGAGTGCTCATGGCATTTTCTCATCTGATCTGGATTTCAGTTCAACTTTTTGTGATAAAGTTATTGTTAGCATAAAACAGAATGGAGCTAAAAGGGGAGAAGTTATTGAAGCTATTCCAACCCAAGGCCAGAGATGGGGCTCAGCTGCAACTCTGTCACATAAGCCCCTGCCTTGGGAGAGTAGAAGACCTGTGTGAGAGGAAGCAAAGATTCACGTCAATGAACTTTATAGTATAATAGGACTGGACACTACGCAAGCCTCTGACCTAACTGAACTCAGGCTAGAATCAGCTTCTGAATCTGTATATCAGAGCTGTAAATCTTGGAACCTGTTTCTGTGCTCTAAGACACTATGTCTTGTGATGAAAATATTAATTTGACTTTACAGCATGTTTAATTCTAGGATTTCTAAGTTACAATTGTAATCAAGTAGCATGCTCAAAGATGGGAAGAAAGCTTGGCAGGGTGGCCTGCAGCCTTACCTGATCATTTTTGCATAGCACACAATACTTTGGAGAATATTCGAATACCAAGGAAAAAAAAAAAGTTCCACAACCAAGGCTGCTGCCATCAGCTGTCAGGAGCAGATATCAGATCACGAGTTACTGAAGTTTTTGAACTGTTTCCTTTCCCACTACCATATTAATTATCTGTATATGCTCCAGCAGTAGGTAATTTTCCCTTACAATTACAAGAGTCCATGGCAGGCAGGCTGCCTACTGAAATTGCAATGAACAATTTTACCCCATGTTAAGCTTTCACATTCCACAGACACAAGGCACACAGTCTTAAGTTTTAATAACCCTAATTTGCTAAATCGGATTTACCATAGGACAGAAACCTATACCCATTATTCACATTCCCAAATTCCTAATTTGTGCTACTGTCCTTCTGCACTTAGTCATCAATACAGCACAGCCTGCTGTGTATTACCAAATTAAAGAGATATGTACAGCGAGTTATCCCTGGGCTAAAGTACAGGCTTTTGTAACTATCCATTTTCATTAACTGTCCTTACTTTTTGTCACAATAGTCTAGTGCTCTTTATTACCACTGAGGGGACAACCACCATAATCTCTTTAGAGCACTAAGACCCAGGAAAAATAGGCCACAGTGCTGCAAACTTAACTAGTTTCTTGGCTAATTAACAAAAGAGAAAATAAGATTAATCAGATGCATGCATGCTATGCATCAAAATTTTCACTCATACTGAAGCTATTTTTTAATTTCTTGCGTAGACAAGCGGCTAACTGAAAGAGCTATTGCTAAACAGCTCTCCACGTGGACACTTCAAGGTGGGGAACTATTCCAGAATAGCCATTGCACTTAAATTCACACCCTACATTAACATGAAATAATTTTCAAGTGTAGACAAGTAATACTTCACAAAAAGTGTTAATATCAGTGCAATTATTTGTGTTTTCAGAGAACTTTTTCATCCAAAGATGTCAATACCAGATTAAATGTCTAGAAGAGGGACTTCTATGCAGGATTGAGGTAAATGAAAACAGACTAGAAAAAATTAAAGTGAAAAAGAGAAAAACACAAGTAGTTTATATTCATCAATAAGATCTAAATTAAATAAAAAAAGACATAAAAAGACTGCTCCTCACTCACCCACACAGCCTCCTACTCGATATTCCAGTGATATCACATATTTAACCCTGATTTGCATGAAAATTAATGTGAATACTCTTGTCAAACCAGAGAGAGAAACATACACTGGTCTGAAATTATGTTCATATCTGCACTAGTGCTAAAAGTGCCCTACTAAACAGAGGAAGCAGTTTTCTAATAGTAGCAAGCAGATTGTTATCTGACCTTAAAGAGAATGGAGAAGGAATATTGATCTTAAAAGCAAGACCAGGAAAAAAAACCTTGATCCCTGAAAGTCCTTCCCCCGCTTCCCCCACCCGCAGCTGTCATTAAGTGAAATGAGAAGTTGGTCAGCAAGTGAGGGCTCTTAAATATGAAACCGCAAAAGATACCAGGCAACAGCCCAAACTGCATCTGAATTTGTAGAGGAAGGGGTAAGGGAGATAGAGTAATATGACAGAAAACATGGAAAGAGTATCTTCAGGATTGAGTTGGCCATTTCTCCACCGTTATCATTTATGCACACTGATGTGTCGTAGAGTTACATACAAAGGGCAACGCAACTGTCATTGATTTAGAAAAAAATACTGAGACTTGTGGAAAAACCAGTTAAATGGATGCAAAGAAAAGAGATGGTAAAATTTTGGCTATGCCAACATTTAATTCTCCTTTCAAAAAAATCTTGCATTTTAGACTGCAAATTAAACATCCCTTTTATTTAGTGAAGATACGGGAAATGAAAGGAAGGGAGATAGGGAAAAGAACCCAAAATATTGACAATATGTATTTGTTTTGCATTCTCCTTGTTGGAAAAGTAAACTCAGCTGACTGCATTTTCTAAAACTACCTCTGGATTGGACAGGTATTTTCCTTCACAAGATTTCAGGTCCTTTCTGGCCTTGGAATCTATGAAAACAGCCAGTTATTGCTACAGGACAACGTGGAACACATATGTAAGATCCATATCTTTTTTTATTGGTTATAAAAGGCTGAATGAACCCACATGGAAGCACGTCACACTGCAACTAGATCACCTGGTTGGCTGTTAATCCTCTTGTTATATGATAAAGTTACTGAAAAAAAATTGTGGGAGTGACTAAAAAGTTACTTTCCAAGCCCAGCTTTGATTATAGACCATTCTGGCAGACCAGTGGCATTGTGACTTGTAACCAGGGGGTTTTGGGGGTGGAGGGGAAATAACATTTTTCATTTTGTGATGTCACTTAGGAACTGGACTGAACTGTGCATTCTCATATCACTAAGCTAGTACAAGGCAATTGTCAACTGCACCCTCAGAATGAATTTCAACAAGTAACATAGGGATTAAACACTCTATAGCTTATTACCATTTCCTAGATTTATACAGCCCTTCTCCTTGAAGTAAGTACAGCCACAAATGTAACATTCCTTTGGAGAAAGTGTTAAACAGATACCTTCTTACCCACCCCATGACAGTTTAACAGCTGCAAGGTGAAAGCCTAGTGTATTGACTAAATCCTTTTTCTATTAAAATAGTTTAGTGTCAAAAGCTGTGAGATCTAGGAATGTACGATGGCTACTCTGTTTGCTTTTATAGTCACTGTAGTGCTAGTATCTAACATGTTAAGTGCTTAATATAAACTCTATCCCAACCCCTCCCTTCCCAAATGCAAGTTTCAGCTACTATTAGAATTCCAGGTCAGCGGGTCAGTCACACTGGACTGTACTTAAAAAGGAATTAAATTCACAGGACATCTTGTGACTGCAGGACTTCCTTTCCCCCACTTCACCTCCTCTGAGCCCACATGCTGGCCTAAAATATTTCAGGGCCTATAGGTAAAAAGGCTATTCTAGCTATCATTTCAGCATTGAATATAATTTAATAGAGGTGTGCATAAAGACATATATATTATTCTGGGGGACTAAGGATGGAAAAGGTTCCAAATGGCAGTGAACATTTCATTTAAACCTTGCCTGAAAGGTTTACCACCTTCCCTTGGCTGTATACCGTTCATATATGCCATCTTCACTAGGCAGCACATGAAGTTCCAGCAATCTTCTCACATCCTCAACTCCTGCCAATCTCAAGGACCAACTACCCACTCAATTTTCAAGCATTCTGTTGGCGCCTTGCTCAGACTCTTAATCCTAACACTGATAATCACTCAGCTGCTTTCAACATCATTTCATCCCACAGTGCCCAACAAACTCCAGAGATCCCATGCTGTGCTGGTGAACTTGCCAGGAAGATAATTACTCTCTGTTAAAAAAAATAGAAGGAAACAGAAGACAGGAGAAGAGTATTCAACACTACACAATTTAAATTCTGACTTTTTTATTTTATGACAAAAGGGAGAAAACACAAGAGGTTAAAATGTGTTTTATTTGCAAAGATGATTTCACTTTGGCCTTTATTTAAAGGCAGAAACAGTTAACCAATGATTTCTCAATTTTCCTTTCCTGACAAGTAGATAGGATTGAAAGATTATACAACAGAGAACTTAATCTCAGAAGTATGAACTGCCACCCAAGTAAGCAATGAATTAATAGTATAAGGATGTCAGGTCTAGTGGTAAGAGCAAGAGTAATGAGAATCAGCACACCTGGATTCTATATCCACCTGATAGCATCTCACTATGACATGGGCAAATCACTTAACCTTATTATGCTTCATTTTTCTTACACATTCCCCATTTACCCTTCTCAGATGACTACTGTGGCGTCTAATGTTTATTAAGCATTTTGAGATCCTTGAGAAGTATAAATGCAAATCAATCACCAAGAACACCATCAGCATAGCTGCAAGTTTTCAGTAATCCCAAGAGAATGACAGAACATGCAGTAGGACTGAACCAAACTTTTAACACTAACAGATCCCTCCAGCTCAGGGATGAGGCACAGTGGTGGAACTTTGTTCTGCCCATATGGGGTCCACTGAGGTCATCAACTTGAGATTTTAATCAAGACTCTAGTGATAGTTGTTTTGCCTAAAAATGCCAGCTCCTGGAGTCAAATGATTACATAAGAATCTCTGTATTTTTTCTAAACAAGTAAGTTTCTCACTGATATGGTTACAGAGAAAAGTTTGAAAATATGATGCCACTTCCCGCAGCTTCCATTGGCTGGGAACAACAAACTGCGGACACTGGGAGCTGAGGGGCTCCATGCCTGCAGACGCTCCAAGTAAACAAAACATCCCAACCCGCCAGCGGCTTACCCTGATGGGCCAGGATCCAAAGTTTGCCAAACCCTGAAATATAGGGTCGGCTTATGAAAGGGTCATACGTTTTTTGCTATTTTTACCTAACCATCTTGGGGGGTCAGCTTATAAACAAACTGGCTAATGAACGAGTATATATGGTATATTATCACTAAAAACAGAAATATACATACTTCAATTATTGCTTCCTCCTGAGCTATTTATTGCTTATTATAGTAGCTATGTGATATCATAGTCAACTCTACTATTCAAACAATATTACTTGTAATAAGTTTCCTGGATATCATTGTGTGTGCACAGTAATTTTTACTTCTAGTGGTTTTTACTATCATCTAGTAGTAGTGCTTGTTACAGACCTATAAATAAATAAGCAACAGGGAATCCCAGTAATGCTTAGGGCTGCATGATTTTATCTTGTAATAAGAGTGATTCAATGAGGTTTGTATTTCAATCCAATGCCTACTACACCCTGCTTGCCACCACATAAAAACAAAACAGACAAACATGAAGAGTAGGTTTGAAGAGATTTCCCTTTTTTGACTGGGATTTCTTCTAAGGTCTTGCTTAACACATGATTCATTGCCCAGATATCGTTCATATAGCTTGCCTTTAACCGTTTTATTTAGTGTGCCAGTACATATACACAGCAGAGACTTCCTCTGACCCCTTCACTTCACACACAAATGAGGCATCAAAAGTAGTACAGACATTTATGTGGTATAAAAATAAAAAGATTACAACAGCCACGATCAAAAGAAATATGTTCTAAGGTACTCTGCAGAAAACTTCTGTGGTAGTGGAATGAAAATGGAACCACGAAAGAAGTTTATGTTTACAAAACCAAAGCAAACTCAGAGCTCCTATCCTTTGGGTCACCAGCAAATGGGAGTACCAGGAGTACAATGGGCACTCCTAATCACTGGGGATTGGAGAGTTCCAGTCCCACAGAGTTGGGAGCTCCTCCATCACACATCTCCCAACTTAAGCTGTTTTGGCTGTTTCTGGACTTGCACTTGAAACTGCAAAGGTTATGTCACATATCACAGCTTTATTCAGAAGGGACAATTCTCCCCCAACTTGCCACTGGCAAGGAAGAATAGGGAAAGAAAAGGAAAAAGGTGGAAAAACTTACTTTTTTCTCTATGCATTTGTTGCGTCAAATACATGTCAAAGGAATTTTAAAGGCTCAGGTAATAGGTTCCAAATGTCAGTAATAATTATATTCACATAATACAAGTATAGCTATACAGCCTACATGAAGGGTGAGCTAAGGATTTAATATACTAGTAGAAAGGAAAGCATCTTACAATGAAAGGGTAAAGGACAGCTTTATAACCACAACCAGGGCCAGCTCAAATCCCTTAGTCACTGGTAGTGAAAGAGGAAAAGAGGCTGAAGAAAGTCACTATAGCAATGGTTGGGACAAAGTAAATTCTAAGTCAACAGATGCCCTGGGCATTTCCAATTACAAAATAGTTTACAACTCAGAGCTACTCCCCCCTACCCTTTATTTTTTTTTAAATCAGGCCCCACAAAACACGTATTGGCATATACCCAAGTCAGCCAGCTAGTATTTTAGTCTATTCCCTTTGGCCCTTTAACAGCTTCTATTATTCTTTCTTCCTCATCCTCATATCCCTCTTGGTTTGCTGTTCAATTTCTCTTTTGAGCTCTGCCTTTTTCCTACATAGCACCAGTGTTCAGAGGTACAATCATCAGATCTATCACAATTAGAGCTGTCAAATGATTAAAAAAAGTTAATTGTGATTAAAAAAATTAATCGCGATTAATCATGTGATTAATTGTATTGTTAATAGAATACCATTTATTTAAATATTTGTGGATGTTTTCTACACTTTCAAATATATTGATTTCAATTACAACACAGAATACAAAGTGTCCAGTGCTCACTTTATATTTATTTTTATTACAAATATTTGCACTGTAAAAAACAAAATAAATCCTATATTTCGATTCACCTAATACAATCTCTATCATGAAAGTTGAACTTACAAATGTAGAATTATGTACAAAAAAATAATTGCAATCAAAAGTAAAACAATGTAAAACTTTAGAGCCTACAAGTCCACCCAGTCCTACTTCAGCCAATCGCTCAGACAAACAAGTTTGGTGCATTTACAGGAGATAATGCTGCCCGCTTTTTGTTTACAATGTCACCTGAAAGTGCGAACAGGCGTTCGCATCGCATTGTTGTAACCGGCATCACAAGATATTTACATGCCAGGTGCACTAAAGATTCATATGCCCCTTCATGCTTCAACCACCATTCCAGAGGATGTGTGTCCATGCTGATGATGGGTTCTGCTCGATAACAATCCAAAGCGGAACGGACCGATGCATGTTCATTTTCATCATTGAGTCAGATGCCACCAGCAGAAGGTTGATTTTAAATCTTTGGTGGTTTGGGTTCTGTAGTTTCTGCATCTGAGCATTGCTCTTTTAAGACTTCTGAAACCATGCTCCACACCTTGTCCCGGTCAGATTTCGGAAGGCACTTCAGATTCTTAAACCTTGGGTCAAGTGTTGTAGCTATTTTTAGAAATCTCACATTGGTACTTCTTTGCATTTTGTCAAATCCGCGGTGAAAGTGTTCTTAAAACAAACGTGCTGGGTCATCATCCGAGACCGCTATTACATGAAATATATGGCAGAATGTGGGTAAAACAGAACAGGAAACATACAATTCTCCCCCAAAGAGTTCAGTCACAAATTCACTTAATGCACTATTTTTTTAAGGAGCATCATCAGCATGGAAGCATGTCCTCCAGAATGGTTGTTGAAGCATAAAGAGACATACGAATGTTTAGCATACCTGGCACGTAAATACCTTGCAATGCTGGCTACATAAGTGCCACGTGAACGCCTGTTCTCACTTTCAGGTGACATTGTATAATAAGAAGCAGGCGGCAGTATCTCCCGTCAATGTTAACAAATTTGTTTGTCTTAGCAATTGACTGAACAAGAAGTAGGACTGAGTGGACTTGTAGACTCTAAAGTTTTACATTGTTTTGTTTTTGAATGCAGTTATATAACCAAAATAAAAAAAATAAAAAAAATCTACATTTGTAAGTTACATTTTCACGACAAAGATTTCACTACAGTACTTGTGTGAGGTGAATTGAAAAATACTATTTCTTTTATCATTTTCACAGTGCAAATATTTGTAATCAAAAATAATGTGAGCACTGTATACTTTGTATTCTGTGCTGTAATAGAATCAATATATTTGAAAATGTAGAAAGACATCCAAAAATATATAATAAATTTCATTTGGCATTCTATTGTTTAACAGTGCGATTAATCACGATTTATTTTTTTTAATTGCAGTTAAAAAATGTTTTGAGTTAATCGTGTGAATTAACTGTGATGAATCGACAGCCCTACTCACAATATAATTTGCAGTACTTGGATAATGTTGCCAATGGCAGCTCAAGAGCACCATATATTCCAAATAGCCCACTTTTCTAGGCTTTGCCTTCTCTTCACAGGAAAGAGAGTCATCTTGTTTGGTGTAGTTAGATTCCACATTATCCAACACTGAACCCAGTGCAACTTTGCAGCCAAAGGGAAATCCAGGGCTTCAACACTTCATCTCCCTCCTGGAGTTGCATTTTAAATAAGACTAGGTTTCGGCGTCACAGTACAATTACTTTTACATCCCTTTCTGAATCTCAGTTGACTATGTGCCAATACATTCTCTACATAGACTGACTGTACACAACATCCATCCCACATATCCTTAGAGGTCTCCTCAGCGATATCTGGACTACCATGAATCTTTATGGAAAGAAGTTTCACTTAGACCTCTCAGTACAAACTTACAAATGGTAGAAAGCAGGTTATGTAATTTTTATGGTAGTCTAGCTTCACTGCTATAGAAGTGTATCCCAGTAGTGAGTTGAGGGAAGGCCTCATGGTCATTTTAGGGCACTCTAGATATATAAACTTTATAAGTAGGAAGAAACAGAAGTCAAGTGGAGGACAAGAAACTCCTTCCTGAAACCTATGTATTAGTCCTTCAGACTTTTTTTTTTTTTTAATTGCAATTAAGCCTAAATTTAGTGCAACTTTTATTGTGCGTATGCCTGAAAGTTACTCCAGATGTCATAACACTGCCATGTGGAAAACCTATGATCATTTGCTTGCCACTTACTCTCCTAGGCTGTGTAGAGGGGAAGAACCATGGCTTGGCGTTCAATCAATGATTTTCATAATGTGAACTTTGATGGAAATGTACTTTTTTGGAAGAGAAGAGGGGCTATGATGTATGGCTTTGATGGTAGAGGTGAGATTAAAGTGAACAGACACAGAGTGGAGAAAGATCTGAAATGACTGGTCAGGGAGGTAGAATTTCCTTCACCATCCCTGAATAGAGAACTTGAATGCATAAATAAAGATCAATTACCCTTAAGAGCAGCAGAATGTTAACTTGCAGCTCCACAAGAACTCTCCAAGTGAAAATATGTCAGTACTTGGCTTTCAAATTACCTAGAACATAGAAATATCACTATACTCATGGACAACATTAAACATATAGCCATATTTCATTAGATAAAAAAAACTCCTCAGTGGTCCTATCTGAACCTGTTTGGAATACAGCCAGTATATTAGCCTTTTGCAAACACAGAAAGGAAGGGGTTAGCTATGGTGAATCCGATCAGTAGTAGTCACCATTTTGTAAAGAATCCAGTACAGGTCTGTCGCATCTTACGCGCATTTAACATGCGCGATTTCAGCTTTACGCGGTCGGCAAAAACAAAAAAACAAAAAAACAAAATAAAGAGAAAAATAACAATTTTAATACTGTACCTATTGTGTGGGCAATTCCACCCGCCATTACACTAAATGTAATTTTGACTATATGCGATTTTTGCTTTACACGCTGACTGCGGAACGTAACCCCAGCGTAAGATGCGACAGACCTGTACATTGATGCTTTCAGACAACTACACATTTCCTCCAAGGATATGTCTATACTGCAATTACACACCCACAGCCATAGGTGCTGACTTTCCCTCTGCCAGCTGGGTGCTTGACCCCACCCCACCTCTGCCCCACTTTTTCCCATCCCTGCATCGCACTTGTCCCACCCCCATTCCAGCCCTTCCCCAAAGTCCCCTCCCCACCCCACCTTTTTCCTACCCCAGCCCCGCCCCCTTCCCATCCTCATTCCACCCACTTCCCCCAAGTCTCTGCCCCTGCCCTGCCTCCTCCCCTGAGTGTGCCGCGTCCCACTCCTCCCCCACCCGCCCGGAAACTCCTAATCACCACGAAACAGCTGTTAGGCAGCGGAGGAAGAGGGGGGAAGGGAAGCACTGGGAGGGAGGGGGAGGAGCAGGGACGTGGCACGCTCAGGGTGGGGGAGAAGGCGTGGGGGGAGCTTGGCTGCCGGTGGGTGCAGAGTAGCCGCTAATTTTTCCCTGTGGGTGCCCCAGCCCTGGATAACCCACAGTGTCAGCGCCTATGCCCATGGCTGGCCTGTGGCCAGCTGACTCAGGCTAAGAGGCTTGGGTTAAGGGACTGTGTAATTATGGTGTAGATGTTTGGGATCGGGCTGGAGCCTGGGCACTGGGACCCTGAGGTCAGACTGCAGCCTGAGCCTGAAAGTCTACACCACAATTAAACAGCCCCTTTGCCTTAGTCCTGCAAGTCAGCTGGCACTGCAGGTGTCTAACTGCAGTATAGACATACCATAAGGGTCTATGCAAAGAGAAATACGTGCTAACATTTTGCACCTTGCCCCTCTAGCTAGCTCTACTTTCTTTGCTTTCCCATTCCCACAGTCCTTCACACAATGAAATTCAGCTAACCAGGATAAAATTTGAGAGGTGACTGATCAAGCTATCCAGCCCTATAAATTGAGTTTGACAAGAGAAACCACAATCAGAGCCCACTTGGAAAATGCAATTCTCCATTGTGGTTCACTCTCATTCCTTTGGAATGATATAGATATAGACCTTCATCAGTTTTGAATATTTGCAGCAAGAGGAAGTGCTGTTATGACAGCTGCATATGATACTTCAGTTGGCACCCACAAGCTGATCCTTGGACATCACATCCCAGCGCATCGTGAAGAGAGGTGTTTTACATCAGCTATAAAATCATCAATTCTTCATGACCATTCAAATCTCTTTTTCTGTGCTTGGGGAAAGGGGTGGCAAGGGTTTGAAAATGCTAACTCCTTGAAGCTTGTGCATAATTTATCAAGTTACTTACACCTAGTAGTTTACTCTGCAGCAGTGTCCTAATGTACTGGTTTTCAGCTACAATAGAATCATAACTGGAAGGACCTCTAGTCCAGTCCCCTGCACTCAAGGCAGGACTAAGTATTATCTAGACCATCCATGACAAGTGTTTGTCCAACCTGCTCTTAAAAATCCCCAATGATGGAGATTCCACAACCTCCCTAGGCAATTTATTCCAGTGCTTAACCATGCTGACAGTTAGGAAGTTTTTCCTAATGTCCAATCTAAACATCTGCAGAGACGCACAGAGTTAAGTGTCCCACATCTACTCAGTGACATATGAAGGGTTTAGGCAGTCCTTTTATGTTCAATTTTAGCATTAACTGACGAGTTAGAATCCTCCGTGAGACAGCCAGAATGCCTGCTCCTTATTGATCAGTTAACTGAGGGCTTGTTGCCAGGTATTGAAAGAAATATTCCAGAAAGAGGAAGTTGTTTATGGCATTAGGGAAAACAAATTCACCCACAAAACTGAATATAGCACTTTTACTTTCAACACCATAATAAATCAATCCATGTATTCAGTTATTTAATGTTGTCATGTTACTGGATTTAAGTTGTTGCTGAACGCTCGTTCCACACATACAACTTAAAAATATGCATGTTTTTCCAGGGACATCCAATGCAGAGTGTGGGGGCAAGGAAGGGTGGGGCACAAGTTTTAGACCTTTCCCTGGCCATCTCATCTTATGCAGTCATAAGCCATTTGCATGCTATCCCTGCTTGGAATTTCATACTGTGGTAATATACCATTCATTGGTGTGTGTGTGTATATATATATATATATATTCACTGACTGAGCTAGAGTCCAAATGCCTCACACTACAACTTTAATAGCAACTTCGTTTTCTTGGTGAAGAGGGCAGGTTAGCAGGAAAAAATTGCCAAAAGTCACAAGTTCCAACCCGTGCCTTTGGAAACCCTTCAACACTCCCAGATTTCTAGAGGAAGGGGTTAGGCTAGCTAATTTCATAAGTTTCTTCCTACCTACAGCACAAATGCTATTAAAAGAATTCTGACTATGCACATTTTGTCCAATATAGCCTCCAATAAAGTGGCAAGTAACATTTGGCCACATACTTTCGTAAACACTTGAGTTTTTCTGACAATCACTATTTATTGGTGACAGCTGCAACATCAGTTGGCAGACAACTCAAGGCAGCATGCTCTTAAGATGATCATCCCAGCAGTTGGGAATTCCTTCACCTGCCATGATTTGCCACAACTGAGTCACTCTCAAAGAATTTGAGAAGAGTAGGAAAGTTTGATTCATTTTCACCATAGACTATGTAGAATATACAGCTCATACTAGGCTTTGGTCATGCATCCAAGCAAGGAGGAAGGTGAGGCAGCTCTACAGATGGGTTTTATTTTATTATTTTTCAGTGCAGTTATTTTTAATGGCCCCTTTTGATGAGAACTAATAATCCTTACTGTGTATACAAGTAGAAAAACTGATTGATTCAGTTTGCATGAAACCCTTTCAATTAATTACTAGAAACACTAAGCAAAATATTAAGTCTTGCTGCCCCGCCAGCTATCTGGGGAGTCAGAGATGAATGGTCACATACATGCTCTTGGAATCCAATCCTACTTCTGTATTTGTCAGCACTGACTAACCTGAAAGCCACAACCTAGACAAACATTGTTAACAATGAAAGGCCCATTCAGATAATTAGCGCGGACAAAAGCAATGTTAAGTAATGACAGAGTTCAGTTACTCATAGGAGGACAGATTATATTATGAATATATTTCCTTTCCCTCCCTACCACTACTCATTACTACAACAGCTTTTTGGAAGAGCCGTTTTGAGTGCATGCCAAAAAAAAAAAAAAAAGAGGTCATCACTGGTTGTTCAAAAAAGAGATAGAACAAATTGCAGGCACAGTTGTGTATAGCTGGAGGAGTAGTGTGGCAGAGGAACAGCAATTGTAGCAGTGACCAAGAGATGATAATCTTCTTTTCCATGTGGTAACTTCAAAGATAGCTTCTGTGTGACTGTTCATAGGTGGGGGACCAAGAGATTTATATATTATAAAGACAATCTTCATATGGATGGTGAGAGGGGAAAGATTTTGACAGGGTCTTTTTCTTGGCCTGCTAAGAAGGGAAGTAGTAAGACTGTGCATTCAAGCTCAACTTTCACATTTCCTGACTTAAGTTCTTACTCTGCCAACGCAGTATTGCCTTAAAATTTAGCATTTAATTTTTTTTTTAAATTCTATTCCATTTGAGTTCTTAGACCAACCCATCAACATGGCATCTGAAGAAAAGCCCCCAGTTCTGTAACAGCACTAGCCAATCTTGAAGCACTTACAGTGGTCTCAGTGTGCTGAGTCTGTTTTCAAAAGGGAGTTTCCTTACCTCATAACTCAATGTAGAGATTGGAAACTTGATATATTTGTAATGCTCTTGCTTCCTTTGTGGGAGCAGGAACACGTCTACTACTGGACAACAGAAATACGGATATTAAGATAAAATTATCAGTCTGTTCACTGGGAATGCATTGTAGTTGCATCAGTCTGCTTGAGGCCAGTCAAGGATATACCCAGGGTGGTGAAGCCACAGAGTTTGGCATGCCAAGATAGTAAATGGCAATATTTTCATACCTAAGAATTAAATAAACATATGAAGCCAAAAATGTTTCCATCCTAAAATGTATACTGTGTTCTTATGCCATCTCGCATAGTATTTTTACAGCTACTGTATTACAATAGTTTACTATGCACTGAAAAGAACAGGAAACCAGGAAGACATCCTGGGACAAGCATGATCAGTTCTGTGCTCCTTGTGTCATTTGGGAAGTTGGATACAGTGCTGAAACACACCTACTCACAGTCATTGACAGAGCTTTCTACTAATAGGTCTGTTACCCTCTCATTCATATATTATATACACACCCATTCACAGAAAGCATGCAATTTAAGCATTTCAGGTGTAGTTCTATCCTAAAAGGTTACTAAAAATGGTATTGTGGTGTTCCATATTAGTTGTCTCAGATGTCCATCTCACATTTGCTGAGTTTGTGAATATAAGAGGTGTTCTGGCTCACAAACAAGCCCTGGGCTCTGAGTCAAGATTTGGGGGAGGGGGGGTTTGTTGTTGTTTTTTGTTTTAAAATCTCATGGATCACTACCAGATTATGCCCTCACTGAAACCTGTGCATCCCCATTAGCCTTAAGCAGGGCCGGCTTTAGGAAGTGTGGGGCCCGATTTGACGGGGCCCCAGCAGGGATGACTCACCCGGCGGCGCTCCCGGTCTTTGCTCCGGGTCTTCCGCAGCACTGAAGGATCCGCCGCCAAAGTGCCGCCGAAGACCCAGAGTGCCGCTGAGTGAGTAAAAATTAAAAAGGCACCTAAGTTAGGCGCTCTTCTTTAGGGCACGGGACCCTCAGGCGCGGGACCCGATTTGGGAGAATCGGCCTAAAGCCAGCCCTGACCTTAAGTGAGTTTACAAAGAAATCAAAAAGGGCATGATCTGAAGGAATGGGGTTTCATAGGTATAAGCGTCTTCTGAGCTGCAGAACATTTAGAAATGGTTTAACAAGGGGAGATGGGGCGGGTGGATGGTGCAGGACAACCTGACTCACAAAGCCCAGGCTGAATTTGTGGAACTAGTAACTAGAAAAAGATTTTTGTTTGCAAACTAAGCCCTGGTCTACACTACAAAATTTACTTTGGTATAACTTACGTTGCTCAGGGGTGTGTGTAATCCACACCCCTGAGCTACGTAGTTATACTAACCTACGCGCTGATGTAGACAGCGCTATGTTGACAAGAGCTCTCCCACAGACATAGCTATTGCTTCTTGTGAAGGTGGAGTTATTAACCTGATGGGAGAGCTTTCTAGAGCCGGAGTGGGGAACCTCCAGCCCACTGCTTCATTTCATACAGCTCGCAGCAAGGCTCTGCTCTACAGGCCGGAAGCCCCAGGCCTCAGCCACTCAGGTGGGGCTAGAGCCGCAAGTGCTGGCTTGCCCTGCTGCGGAGGGAAGCTAGGGTTGCCAGACGGTTAAGAGTCCGGTTGGCTCTGTGCAGCTCCCGGAAGTAACCGCATGTCCCTGCAGCCCCTAGGAGCAGGGGCAACCAGGGAAACTCCATTGGCTGGGAACTGTGACCAATGGGAGCTGGGGGGTTGCAGGTGCGGGCAGTGCATACCTCCCAGAGCCCCCTGACCCCTCTGCCTGGGGCCGGACATGTTGTCCTCTTCTGGGAGCAATGCAGAGCCAGGACAGGCAGGGAGCTTGCCTTAGCCCTGCTGGGCCACCAACCAGGAGCTGCCTGAGGTAAGCGTTGCCCAGCCAGAGCCCGCACCCGGAATCCTCTGCCCCAGGTCAGACACTCCCGGGACCCTAACTCCCTCCCAGACCCCACAACCCCCCCTGCCCCAACCTCAGCCCCCTCCCACATCCAAACTCCATCCCAGAGCCCGCACCACCAAACCTCCTCCCATACCCCAACCCCCTGCCCCATCCCTGAGTCCGCTCCCACACTCCAAACCCCTTGGCCCTAGCTTGGAGCCCCTTCCTGTACCCCAAACCCCTCATCCCCAGCCCCACCCCAGAGTCCATACCCCCAGCCAGAGCCCTCACCCGCACTCCAATCCCTGCCCAGAGCCCCCTCCCACACCCATAACCTTTTATTTCTGGCCCTACCCCAGAGCCTAGGGGAAGCCCCGAGCCTCCACGCTCCACCGCAGGGCTGTGTTTGGCCCGTGACTGATTTTTTTTCTGTGGGTCAATAGTCGTGATAGAAAAAAAAAGTTCCACCCCTGGCTTAGAGCATCTTTACCAGAAGCACTGCAGCTGCGCTGCTGTAAAAATTAACAGTGCAGACCTGCTCTAAATATATTGGATAAGGAAATCAGTGAGACACACTGACTATGCCACTTTTACAGAGTCACTTTTCAGTGTAGAACTAATACTTTAAGGTAGCATAAGTGCATTATTCTGTGACCCCTCCCCTAGTCTACTTTCTGGTCCCCTGGTATTACTGCAATTTTTCGGCAGTTTAAGTCAGTCTAAACCTTTAGATAGTCTTGAAGTGTTTTTAGCACATCAAAATCATTTGGAGTGGGTGGGGTGAGAAGGGAAATGGAGAGAGGATTGACTGCAAGGCTAGGAAATTACTACTTAATCTCTGCAAGTTACCAGCACTGTAGTTTGGACAGTTGTGTTGGGAACAGACAATGATTTAATTTATACTTTTCTTTTTCCTTCTCTTGCACCCCAACTCAGCTTTGACAGTTTTGCACAGACAATGTTTGCTAATCTGGGTCATGATATTCTGATTATCACTGTAACCGAGGGCAAAATATTTTGATTGCTACTTTCACTCATAACTGTAGCATTCACATTTTAGGCTGAAATTTTCTGTGTTTGGTCTCTTCTTGAAGGGGACTTTTTGAAAATCTGAGCAAAATCTCAGCTGAAAAATGGCTGAAGGAAAGGTTACACATGCTGCTATTCTAAAATATTTTTGCCACTCTCATAAGGATATTAGGTAAAGATGGCTGATCATGTACAAATCTACATGTGACACAACTAGCCCTCACTGAGTTCTCTGACTGGTTTAAAAATGGTTTTGAATAAAAGGAACATTTAAATTGTTCACTGAACATGCACTTGAAAATTAAAGCTTTCTGTGCAAGCTTAGACACAGTGTGCATGTGTGGACAGTATGGGAAGTAAATACTTTTCATACCTGGTTAAATGCCTCTCATTCTCCTTCCCCCAACCAATCAATATTCTGGTACTGGAGTATTAATATTTCATTGTTTTTAAAATTTGCTGATGGAAGCAAGCAAGCTCAGCCATCTGTTTCTGCCTCCTTGTAATGTATATTTTTATTTTTTTAAACAGCTCAGCAGCAGCAGAGGAACCAATAAAGGTTTTGCTATTCAAACTACATGAATTCTACTGCACACTTTGGTGTGATGTGGGGAGGAGTTGAAGAACGGGGGGGATGGTGAGAACAGAGGCCAACTCCCTCTGGTCATTCCAAAGGCAGATTTTAAATATTTTTTGCTTTTTTTAAAAGGAAAGAAAAAAAATCACCCCAGAGACAATCTGATAGAGGATAAAACATTGTAGCTTTCAGTCAATACAGACAACAATCCTGCTGCAGCAACACCAAGGTTACTAGTGGAACTCTGGCAGTTTTACTGGAAGGGCTTTCCATGTCTGTTATTGCTGTTTGCTTTCCTGGGTGTGTGATGTACGTGGAAGGCAGGGAGATGCTCTTGCTGGATCATGAAATTCCCTCTGCTTACTGAAGCAGCAAGGTTAGGGAAGAGCGTTATGCTGCTCAGAATCCCAGTTCCCCCAACAATAGCAAGGTTCTAATACTATACAAGTGTCAGTCGGGCTTAGTGACAAAATTAAGCTTTAAAATAAACTCATTATTAAATACTGTCCTCCTTTCTCTCCCCCCACCCTTCCTAAAAAGTGACTGGTAACTATCAGCTTTAGGAATTACCTTTGGTGCAGGGAACTCCCATATTATGCCCTAGAAACACAAGGCAGTTCCGCAGTCTCATTTCCAGCATGCTGTCACGTGCAGGTTTCCCCAGACACTTAGAAATTATTGAGTCTGTTCTTCCCCCACATGCTTGTCAGTCACGATTAAAATTTATACGCGTACACAAATGCAGCAAGGGGTTTTCCAGATGAGCAAGGACATTTCAGAGATCTAATCTTTTCATTTAATCTTGCAATCACCTTGCATGATTCTGTGTCTGAGTTTGTACAATACAGGCTATTGGTAGGCATTAATTGCATTTACATCTCAACCTCTTAAATTGTTCCACAGGAAACCAAATTTGACTCTTTATTTCTCAAAATATTCCAAAATAAGCCCCTCTCCCAAGTAGTTTGAATACCAATTTTATAAAATTAGAGCAGAAACGTTAACATTGACATCTTCCCCACCCTCCACTCCTCATTTTATTCTTCAGAAAGCATGCACTTTTATTTAGATGTAAATCTGTTCAAGAATTGCATTAGATACTACAAGTTACTCCTGAAGGAAGTATTCTGCTTTCCAACTACAGCCAACAGATGCCAAAGTACTGCTTCCAAACCAAATTGTTATGAAATAATGCAGCATGTTACAGAAGACAAAATTAGTCTGCAGCACAGACTGGTGCACTGATGGGTGCCATGTTCTCTACACACGTCACATTAAGCAGCAGAGTTAATTATGCAGAATAGCAAGAAAGAGAAGACTTTCTGAGCTAGTGAGTGCGCTTAGCTTCTAGAATCAGGCTTCAAGAGCTAGGTTGTTCTTAACCTGATTTGGAAGTCACAATAAGTAGGAAGGCAAATACTACAGATTTTACTTCGTTTTTGGAGAGCAACAGTAGCTTTCTACTGCAACAGTATAAAACAGGTGCCAAAAATCTGTGCCAAAATGCCCGTAGAGATGGAAAGAATCATGCTCAGCCCTAGGTGAAGTATGGACAGCAAGAGCCCCTAAGATTGCTTCATCGTGAGTCTCTTATGTAGTATTCAGTTGTATACAGAAGAAATAAGGTGAATAGACTTGCTTATGTTAAATTTTTTACACCAAAATGTACACTAAGGGTACGTTTACACTACCTGCCGGATTGGCGGGTAGTGATCGATCTATCAGGGATCAATTTATCGTGTGTAGTGTAGACGCGATAAATCGCTACCCGATCACTCTCCCGTCAACTGCTGAACTCCAGCTCGGCGAGAGGCAGAAGCAAAGTCGACGGGGAAGTGGCAGCTGTTGCTCCTGCGCCGCGAGGACGCGAAGTAAGTGATTCTAAGTCGATCTAAGATAAGTCGACTTCAGCTACGCTATTCTTGTTGCTGAAGTTGCATATCTTAGATCGATTCCCCTCCCCCACTGTAGACCAGGCCTAAGAAGTGAGCTTTCAAAAGGTTCCAAAAACCAATTCTGGTGCTTTTCGTCGGCAAAACTTTTGTCAGTCAGGGGTGTGTTTTTTTCACACCCCTGACCGACAAAAGTTTTACCGACAAAAATGCAAATAGTGTCTGTTCTAGAAGAGCCAGTGTGCTAACCCTCACATGACTTAGGAGCGGCTTGTCTTATTCCTAATAAGGTCCGTCCAGAAAGATAGCTGTGATATGGGACCTTAGTTTGTAATACAAAGGAGGCTGAGAGTGAGATTATCCAAGTTCCAACCACAGCAGACAGCCTCAAAGAAAAATGTTAGATATTTTATAAAGGCTAAAAGGTGCAATGTCATACATTCAGACCCTGCACTATTTCAGACAATAAAACCATCTGAAGACAGTCTTCAGTGATACTCCTGAAACAAGAATGGTATACATACAGCACTGCAGCAACTTCACTGAACCAAACAAGACAGAGTTTTTGATATAGGAATTATATTACAACAGCATAATACAGAAATTAATTTTCTGCATTAATCAACCCATTTCCTCTATTTAGCTGGAGGAGAGAAATCACCCAAAAAAAAAAAAAAAAAAAAAAAACGAAACAGTCAATTGTTCAAATGTAAGACATTCATGTCTCCCAGAGATGAGAGAAGGGAAGACGTTGATCTGAAATTAAAATCATGTGGTGAATCTGACAGATTCTTTTAGTCATTCTTGGACCCAATCATAATGCAGAAGCCATTGCCTAACACCACTGCTGGATACTAAGAGACTATTAAAATTAAAAATGGAAAGCACAGATCTTGCTTAATGGTTTGACATATCGTTTACTGCATGAGAAATGCAGAGGCTAGCATAAAACCTGGCTTGCAAAAAGTGGTATGGCAGGAACTGAGTGAGCTTCAATGGACAGGATGCAGAATTCATTCTTAACTATACTAAAGAATACTCAGTGCTCTCTCTGCAGAAGCATAAGGTGAATGGGGGAAATGGGAGAGACCAAAGAAAGAAACAAAGGATGCCCAGATGAATAGATATCCCATCTGTTATATTTTGAATTTACTGACAAGGCTGTACCCCCAGAGAAGACTTTCCCTCTTTCTCCAGAGGAAACGAAGGTGCTTGAATGAGGACTTGTGGCTTCCCCATGTATCAAATTATCAAATTTAAAAAGTCACAATCATCAATTTATACAGCTAGGATATACTGGTGAGGTCCCCCCAAATCTCAGTTTCACTTTCTCCACTGGTTCATTAGAGTAACCTTCAGGGCATAACATAAGGTATGCTTAAATAAAGATATCCTATCTCCTAGAACTGGAAGGAACCCCGAAAGGTCATCAAGTCCAGCCCCCTGCCTTCACTAGCAGGACCAAGTACTGATTTTGCCCCAGATCCCTAAGTGGCCCCCTCAAGGATTGAACTCACAACCCTGAGTTTAGCAGGCTAATGTTCAAACCACTGAGCTATTCCCCCCCCCCCCTTCTCCTAGACTTTTGCCTGAGGATAATTACAGATGGTGATGGTGAAGTTGAATGGTGAATAAGTGTGTCAATGTGGCCCAATAAGAGGCTAGCATATTGGGGAACCATTCTAGTACCCTGGCTAGTCCCATGGTTTGGACAAAGTGTTTACTGAAATGTAAAATTGTTATGCGTGAGGATAAAATGGATGAGTAAATATACCAAGAGAACCTGCTTCGATACAGAAATAAAATCCCTTCTGACCGCATACCTCTACTTGTCACCTACCATCCCACACTAAAACCCATTTGATGTATCAAGCAATTACAACCCATACTCGATAGGGACCACATCCTGAAAAATCTTTCCTGAACTGCCTCTTCTGGGCTTCAAACAACCCCACAACCTCATCATCCAAAGCAAGGTATCCACAGACCAGGACACACCAATTCAAAGCAGCACCTAACCCTGCCACAACAACAGATGCAATATCTGTAGACATATCTACACCACTACGAAGACCAATGTGCCCCACAACCGACCTTTCAAGATCCATGGATCCTGCACATGCCTATCATAACATGTGGTGTACCTCATCCAGTGCACTAAGTGCCCCAATAGCAATTATGTGGATTAAACCAGACAATCACTACACTCCCCAATGAACTCTCTCAGAAAAATAAAAACACACCATATCACTTGTAGGAGAACACTTCTCACAAAGTGATCACTCCATATCTGATCTCTCAGTCATCACCCTCAAAGGAAACCTGCACAACACCTTCAAAAGATGAGTCTGGGAGCTTAAATTCATAACTTTGCTAAGGACTAAAAATCATGGACTGAACTGAGAAATTGGATTTATGGCTCACTACTATACACGCTTTGAAGGTTACACAGAGCTCTTCTTAAGTAGGGTTACCATATTTTGAGCCTCCAAAAGGAGGACACTCCACAGGGCCCCACCCCCAGCCCCACCCAACTCCGCCCCTTCCCCAAAGTCTCCGCCCCCTCCCCTGCTTCCCGCGAACATTTGATTCGCGGGAAGCCTGAAGCAGGTAAGGGGGGGTGTGGGGGGAGGAGGCGCGGCCCAGGCTGCCCCCCCGGCGTTTCCAGCCTGGGTCGGCTCGGGCCCTGGGGTGCCGGCCCCGGGCCCGGCCCCCGGCCGACCACCCCCAAACCTTTATTTAAGCTCTAACACCCTACTTTGAAGCAAGGCCTTGAAATGGCACTCTAGTATCAAGGATGTGCCTTTTACAATTCATTTGAAAATATGTTCTATTTTTGACCAAGTTCTGAGCCTCTGAAAAATACAATTTGCAAATGATCAGTAGAGACCTGTTACAGTTTGGCAGCTAAATTCTCAGAGATCGTCTGCACTGGGCATACTCATCCCATTACAGCTCCCATATGTCAACCGTATTTGGCATGCACCAACCCCACAGAAACTGAGCATGCTCTATTTCAGAGCTACAGAAGCACAGCAGGACTTTCTCTGCAATTGTTGCTCCCTTCTCCTGCTGTGGGCTGCTGTGGCACCAGACACTGGAACAATGAGCAGGCAGTTTCTCCTACACTCTCAACGCTCCTCCTGCTGGCACCCTTGCAAGATACAGAGGAAGCAGCAGCAGCTATATTGGAATGCAGAAGAATGAGAAATGGGGTAGAAGACAAGGGGGACTGCAGGAGCCAAATGGTCAGGGGAAGCAGAAATAGAAAGGTACAGAGAGGAAGGAGCTGGATATGTGCAGGAGCTGGGGTGTGGCAGGAATTGGAGAAGCGGCAGAAGGGGACAGAGGCAGGCTGGGGCACAGAGGGCAGAAGGGTCCAAAGACCACTAAAGCACAGTCCTCTCCAGCAAATTTAACCGGGAGACCTCAAGTCTCTATATGCCTCTATATTCCAATAAATAGCTCTGAAACCCACCTGCAAAATGTGTACGTCATCCTCCTCTCCTGCTCACCCGCAGTGACTAATTCACAAAGGGTAACAGCCTTCTATTTCTCAATTTACTTGGCTAACTCCAGCGGTAGAACATTGCACTGTGGATCTAAAGGTTTAAATGCAAGTTGACGGTCATTACTCTTTCACATGTTGGAATTTGTTTCAGTGTCTTAAAAATTAGGAGATTATATTAAAAAAAGCCTTCACTGAAAGTATGTTCAGGCTGAAAAGTCAAGCACTCAAAAATTAGGAAATTCCAGAACAAAGTTTGCCTGTGCAACCTGTCTCCTTTGTGCATATACCTTATGATACAGTTTTTAATTACATGGTCACATTTTTTCCACAGGACTCTGCCTCACTCAGTGCACAGGATGGATAGTGCTCTAACTCAGGTCTGTGTAGTGAATGAGGCACTGTCTGTAGGACTCCTGCCTAATTTGTTGCATAAATTGGCAAGTGTGTAGTAAACGAGTCAGGGTATTACAGGAAAAGAAATAGTCTCCTGGTTTAGGCAACTAAATGCCACCCTGCATAACTGGATTCTATCGCTGCCTCTGCCGGAGTTCATATATGGTGTGACAAGTCACACCAAAATTTTCCATAGTGAGCTACTAGTTTTTTCATTTTTTGGATGAATAGTCAGACTTCCAAGGCCAAATTTTCAGAAGATCCAAGTATTCACAACTGCAGCTGAAGTTAACTGGAGCTGTGCTTTGAACATCTCTAATACTATAAAAAAGGTTAGGTATTCTGAAAAAAAAAAAATCAAGTGCTAGATGTCTCAGGTTGAGCACCTAAAATTAGTGGACCCTTTGGACTTAATCTTTCTGTCTCAATTTCCTAGCTGTAAAACTGGGATAATACCACCACTTATTTCCACATGGGTACTGTAAAGATAAATTCACTTTTGTTTGTAAAACTCAGGTATTATGGCAACACCGTAGAAACATCCATGAGGAAATAGTTTCATATTGAGTGCAGTGTTTGGATGGTATGTATTAATCATGCATTTAACAGAAGATTAAAAAGAAATATTGAATAACTAACCATTCACTGAATATGACAGGGGTTTCTGTGGAGAAAATGGCATGTCATCATATCCTTAAAGACGATCACAATGCATGTGTACAAGCAGGCCAAATTTGGATCTAATATATGCATTAAAGTACAAAAACAGTGACCAAAATTTTTTTAACAACTAAAAAGTTTTAAAATCTATTCTATTAATTTCTAGGCAACAGTGCAGGAAATCCCAGTACCTTAGAAATGGTCAGAAATATACTGAATAAAATGTAAAAGGCAACAGATTGCAATACAAAACACCAACATTCACTTTGAGAATGTCACTCACTTGTCTATTAATGTTGACTTAGAAAAGAGAATAAAAACTAATTATCTTTCAGGTAGGCGCTCCATACTTGGCATGTTCATATCACACAGAAAAACTTATGCAACTGTTTTATCAATGTCTGAACAAAATAAAAGCCTTATACCAGGGTTAACAGGAGGGCATGTCAGCCATCTCTATTCTTAACAAACTAACAATCAACTAGGTTTTGCTTGTCTAGAGTTCAGAGGCGGAAAAAGGCCAAACATCCACACCTTCTTGGTACTTTCATCTCTAATTATTCTAATAATGAATATGTTAATTTAGTAAAAATTCTACCAGTTTACTAAGAGGAGGGAAGTTAGCTTATGTTTTCTCAAAGTTGTAGTTGCTATAAGTAAATTATTTTCTCACATAATATCCAGTCTTCCTATGTGGCATCTCCATTTGTGGAGGTTTGCAACCATAGCAGCCCATTTCAAACGATCCTGGGCTAATCTCTTTGTGGACGAAGAGTCCTTTTGATTCACCCTACATATCACATTGTTCATCCAGGATTTTATTTTTCCACCTTGTGTTCTTCTGCCAACAACTTTTCCTTTTAATCAGTCTGTAGGAAACTCTCTTTGTAGTAAGGGAAGGCCAAGTTGCATGTTTGTTTTTGTTTTTTTCCTGAGATGCTAGCATACGATTCTCCATAAACAGCAGCTTCTAGGTTCATCCATCAATAAATACATAGAATATTTTTCTGGATACTATTTCCAAGGAGAGGTGACAGATTCTTTATAGCATACAACCAGAAAGGAATCCATAGCCTTTGAAACAGAACCATAATAAAGCGCTATGACAGACTGTAAACATCTTTAAAAGGTTTACTATATATCCCTCCAGTTCAGTGGTCCTGTTTCTAAGTACATGGTTGTTAAAAAGTGCTATATGCATTTGTAATCATTATCTTTGAAGTTCCAAAGCTTCACTAAGCATCCTTGAACTCCAGACAAATCTGCTGCAGGTATTGTGTTAATTAAATTGTGATTTTGGCTTGAGTGAATAATGTTTTATAGTAGGCTGAGGAAGGAGATCTTTGATTTTGATGTGGAAAAAAATGACTTAAGGTACTCTGACATCTTGAACTCTTACCTAGTCATATGCAAATAGGATGTTTAATCTCCATCTTTTCATTTTAGGTGCGTCTTGCCAGTTTCTAATAAGAAGCCAAACTGCTGCATGATCTGACCAGGAAATAGAGCCTTACTATGTTGATGTTGCTGTATGAAGCAAAGAGCTAGAGATTTTAGAATATCTGTTCTTGCATATATTCTATGGCAGTGGTTCTCAACAAGGGTTATGCGTACCCCTGGAATATGCAAATGTCTGCCAGGGGGTACATCAATTCATCTAGATATTTGCCTACTTGTACAACGGACTATATACAATCCTCGACTTTACGATGTTTGACTTACGACAAACTGCAATTATGTTTCTGAATTGACCCCCTGATTTGACTTACAACAATTGGTTTTGACTTTACGACGCTCGGTCCCACAATGGAGTGTATTGAGGTTCCGAGTTATGACATTTCGACTTACAACGCAATTTTCAGGAACCAATTGTGTTGTAAGTCCAGGAACTGCCTGTACATAAAAAGCCTTAGCGAAGTCAGTACAAACTAAAGTTTCATACAGGCAGTGACTTGTTTATACTGCTCTATACACTGAAGTGCAAGTACAATCTTTATATTCCAACTGATGTATTTTATAATTATATGGTAAAAATGAGAAAGCAATTTTTCAATAATAGTATACTGTGATACTTTTGTATTTTTATGTCTGACTTTGTAAGCAAGTAGATTTTCAGTGAGGTATAACTTGGGGGAACGCAAGACAAATCAGACTCCTGAAAGGGCTACAGTAGTCTGGAAAGGTTGAGAGCCACTGTTCTATGGGGTATTGAAAATGAGTAGTTTCTTCTCTTGGGACTAAGACACCTCCAGAAATCACAGAAACCATGTTTAAACATTAGAGAGATTATTCTGTGTTTGATTTTCTATACTTTATTTTAGTGCTGTCTGACCTAACCTCATGTCCAGAACACAATATAATTGCCTCCAATAATAATATTTCCTTCTCTAAAATCTTCTAGTATGTGAAAGTATTTCCTGGAAAAAGAAGCATTTCACCTTGATTTGGGGTGTAAGTACTTCCTAAAATTAGTATTCTATCACCAGTTCTACAAGTAAGTAGTAGACATCTGCTTTCATTACCTCTACATTTATCCTTTAATTGGAAAGATACGTTTGGCAACAATGATTGCTATTCTTTTACTTTATGTTCCCGGAGAAATGTAAAGCATGTGGAACCAGTTACCTTTGATGTATTTTTTATGTTCCTCCTTAAGGTGACTTTCTTGTACAAAGCATATATCTGAGACTTCAGCTTTGATAGCTTGAAAAGCTTTTTTTCTTTTTAAAACTATTAAGAGCACTGGAATGTATGGTGTAGAATTTAATTGTATTACCCAGGATAAAATATACAAATTGTTAGCTGGTAGATAATATTCTTTAAAGAAAAAGAAAAAGTCAAATATAATCTGAAGCCCTAATTCAAATCATTGGATTTTTTTTGCCCGCCCCCCCCCTTTAAAAAAAAAGTAATATTTTTAAATTGAAAGTGCATTTGTGCTATTGGTAGGTTTCTGCACTCAAACAAAAATATTCTTCTGCATAAAATATCAAATTTTCATTCTTAAATCTAAATTTGTTTGGATCTGAAGATTTTGTTTTCATTATCCCAACCCAACTTCTCCTCCAAACCTTTTAACTTTGAGCTCTCTTCTCCCCGCTTTCCCTTTACAAACTGTCCTACCCACCCCTCCCATCATTTTACAAACATGTAAAATTAACACCCTCATCATAAATACCTAGTTAAACTTTAGAGCATTATCCTTAGTTTCCGCAATCCCTTCCCTATCTTCTCTCCCTTAAATCCTTCACACCTCAAAAATATACTGAAACAACAAATCCCTTCCCATTTACAATGTGGAGATTCCCAAATGGATGTGGCTAACCAGCCCACTCCTCCCATACGGTGAACTCCCTCTGGGGGGACCTCAATACCCACAGCCTGTGTGAAGCTGGGGCACTGAATTTTTTTAAAGAAAGAATAATATCTGTGATGGAATTACACTCAGCCATATTTCAGGCATTACATCCAATTTTAGCACACAGCTGCACCTGTCTTCCAAATCATACAGCTAGCACATTTGTAATCCTTGTTTTCCGTCCCCATTATATTCTGGGACTTAAATAATACCCTTTTAGAGTGGTTCAGAGTATTTCATAAGCAAAGCGGACACACTGTTTCCTATCCATCATTTCCCTTCCTCTTTTTAAAATTCATCTTGAAGGTCCATCTCCTTATGAATCTTTCTCAACTTCACTGTTCTATTTTTGGGTGATCCCTTTCTCCTAGGTTTAACTAATTGCCAATCTTTATTTTGGCGTTCTGGTTCAATGTCTGTGTCCTCATCCAAGTCTGGATTGCCTTCTACTCATTTTAATCTTTCAAAGCTCCCAATAACCTCCTCCTTTTTCCTTTCCTGTACCTTGTGGGTGAAGAGGAACTTAAGAACATCCCTTATGCTGATAGTTTACTTTAGAAAAAACAGGTAATTGGTTGATTTATCAAAGCAAATGAAGTGAGATAAAAGCATAGGCTGAAAGAGAATAAAGTGACAGTTGTCACTAAGTCACCTGGTCAGATACGGGATTGCACAAGGGTCAGAAAGTCCTGAAGCAAAATGAAAAAGCTCATGAAGGAGGTCAAAATGATATGAACATAATTCAGATGCAAGAACCAATGAAAACATTTGTACCATGTGTTGGCAATAATTAGTGACCTGCTTTTGGATGTTAAAAATCTCTCGAGGCAAGCTCTTCAGAGAAGGCTTCAGAAGTTGTCCAACCCGAACTGAGTCCTTTGGTATTGTCCATTATCTCAACGGAAGCAGTATAGCACAGGTTACTTTAAATCTTCAGCTCTCCATGGAAACAGATTTAAACTCACCCTTAATTTCAACAAGACAGCCTTATTTAAAAAAAAAAAAAAAAAGCAATCAGAAGCTCTTTCTCCAGTATACTCAAGACCCTGTAAGGTTCCTTTTTTTTTTTTGGTCCCCAAAGCATTTATTCTTCACCAGAAACTGAATTTTCAAATGAAAGACCTTAGTGTAGTAGGAAACAGCAAGAACTCAACACATTGGAATGTACACATGATTAATTAGCACATCATGGGAAATCTTTGCTACATTAACTACTGCACCTACTTTGAATAATAGAAGGCTGGTAATAAGCCAGTTTTAAGATTTATCATTCTATGTATTTATAGTTAAAGAGATGCAAAGACTTACAAAGCTTTTCTGAGAGACCATATAAAAGTCATAGCATGCATTTTAGAAAACTACTTCTTTAGCACCAAGCTTAACATGGTAAGCATTCTGGTACATCATTCCCAGCATTATGTACCAAAATCTAATATCTTTGTACAGTGCATAACTGAATGGAAGCACATGTGATGGCAAGGGAAAGAGAAAAGAATAGGTTTCCAAGAGAGAGGGGACAAGACCCCCCTGAAGAATTAATGCTCCAACTACGCATCTGCTTGCAGCTACTATCCTTCCATCCTAGCTATTAGATAACCAGAGGGAAGGTACTTATATTCAAGGGCATATATTCTGATGAACCAACTACAGTCATTAGTTGTTACCACAAAAGTCAAGTTACATTCCTGGTAACTTTGGCATGTTAAATCAATAATCAGCATTGTAATTTTTGTTGAAAGACTAGTCTGTCTTTCACCCATTCATTGTTGCCAATTGAAGAGTTGGAGCCTCCAGAAGCATTCATAGTATGCTTCAGTACAAATACAGTTATGACCACTGTACAAAAATTAATTCAGTGTTTACAATTTGTTTCGCTGTGGTGACAGTGAAATAGCAGATCCATTCCCCTGCTACGAGGGATATCCTAAAATAGCCACAGGTTTGTGCATTTCAATTGACTGGGCAAGGTGGCTCAAGGTCAAAGATACTTGAGTCACTGAGGCATCCTTTTCATTTTTAAAGCCTGGTTATAGTCAGAAAGGGGGCTAAATATGGGACATTTTCCTACTCCTTAGACCTCCAGTCAAATGTACAAGTCAAAATGAAGATTTAGAAGAAGACTGGTACCACCTGAATTTCAAAGTAGCTGAAAAACTCAAAGATATGTATGAAACAACATGGACCTAACCAAGAACAAAAATTATTGAGTTGAAATTGTTGAATTTTATTGTTAATGCTCAAGGTAAAATGCGGCTTTGTAATTCTGCATTTATGTTCGCTCTAAAGGGGTAAAATAAAAGGATTGATGGTTTTTTGCTTAGGTTAGTGACAAAATGGAATGGAGCAGACATGCAATACTGGGGTGGTATTTTTACCATGTCATTTTTATAGTCAATCATATTTTAAAGGGGACTTTCACCCTGAGTAAAAAGGAAAAAAAATAGTATTTACATTAAAAGCAATGTACTGAGGCAGTAGCTTTCTGAATTCCCACTTCTATTTTTGTTTTAATGATCGTCCCGTCACTCAAAAAGAACTAAACTTAGAGAGGTCTTAATTTAAAATAGTTTCAAATGCCCTCAGCCATTGTCTTGCACTCTTTACATTGAAGATAGTACAGAGCTCAAACACCAGGGTTGATAAAAAAAAAAAAATCAATGATTTAAAAAAAAAAACATGGATTTTTTTATTTAAATAGGATTTTTTTTATAAAATGCTTTTTGAGGGAAAAAACAAACAATCTAAAGGTAGTTTTAATTAAGATATCTCATCATGGAATAGGTATTATAGGGAATAGGGATTATAAACTCTAATTCTATAGTATGAGAATATAGTCATGTAATACTTAAGAAAAGTTTTGTAAATAAGTTCCAATAGTTCATGGATTAGGGACCCAATTTTATAGGGTTTCGGGGGCTTCTGTATAGATTTAGGTTAATCTTTCTATCTACCCAATGGGACTTAGGGCTCGATATAGAAGATACCATCAGAGATGCTTAGTTTTGCAGTTCTCAAATTGTGGATTTGTGTCTCCAGAGATAACATGCTTGGTAACAGCAAAAATGTTTTTAAATAAATAGGTGAGAAATAACAGGCCTTAACCCTATTGTCCTTCTGCAAATTTGTGTACAGAGTCAATCCCTTTCCTCTCTCTAAAAGTGCAAAGTTTCAAAAAGTTCAATGAATAGAAGATTGTTGGGAGCGGAATACATCTGGACAAGGAGAAGAAGTCTGGAGATTAATGTGAGAAGGGAGGGACAGGCAGTAGAAACAAAAGTGAAACCGTTTGAGCAGCATATTCCAGAAGTCGAAGTCTTTCTGAGTCTAGCCTTCATTGATTTGAGATCTACCATACCATTCTCTCACCAGAAGGGAAAACCTATAATGGCAGCCATAAGAGAGACCCAGTTTGGGAATATTTTAATGAAGTTCCTCTACCTGTGGGTAAGACAGGCATGCGTGCATAATGCAAACAGTGCAACAAAGAAATGCAAAGCCTGGTTACCCGAATGGAACAACATCATGAGAAGTGTTCCTTCTCAGGCAGAAGCTGTGTTGAAGATGATAAAAGGAACATGTCTAAACGTGCAGGATCTTCAGGTTGGTAAACTTTATTTCATATTTCTTTCTTAAGGGCTGCCTTTCTTCCTTCTGAACTTTTCTTGAATTCTCATGTTTGTTGTTACTCTATGGTACTATCATTTTAGATGCAGTTGTGATAAAAAATAAATAGCTGAAATAAGCAGAGCTTCCTTTTACAATTTCACCTTTAAAGTAGTACTGAGTGTCAGTGAATGCAATGAGTAACACTAAATGAGCAGTATGGGAATAATCATTAAATAACTACATTGACTTATTTTGTTTAGGAGACTCCATCTTCAACATACAGGATTCTGAAGATTATCCACCTTCAAGATCACCATCATTTTCTACAGTTTCAGTTATCTGCCAATGATAGTGTTTCAGTCACATCATGTATGTCACATAGCCACAGTATATCACCTGTAGCAAAAAGAAAAAAAAAAAATCTCCATCATCCAGAAACAACCATAGATAAATTTGTGATAAGAACCAGCAGATTACAAAAAGAGGTAATTGATGAAAAAATTGTCCAGTTTGTTTATGCAACAAACTCTCCTTTCCGTATGATTGAGAACCCAAACTTCATTAACACGGTTCAATCATTAAGACCAGGCTACAGTCCACTCAACAGAGCAGATGTTGCAGGCAAATTGCTGGATAAAGTGTATGAAAGAGAAATTGAGCAGTGTGCAAAAGGTCTAGAGCAGGGGTGGCCAACCTGTGACTCCGGAGCCACATGTGGCTCTTCAGAAGTTAATATGCAGCTCCTTGTATAGGCACCAGGGCTGGAGTTACAGGTGCCAACTTTCCAATGTGCCGGGGGGTGTTCACTGCTCAACCCCTGGCTCTGCCACAAGCCCTGCCCCCACTCCACCCCTTTCCACCCCCTCCCCTAAGCCTGCTGTGCCCTTGCTCCTCCCTACTCCCAGAGCCTCCTGCACGCCATGAAACAGCAGATCAGGAAGTGCAGTGAGCGAGATGGAGGCGCTCATCAGCAGGGCTGCTGGTGGATGGGAGGCACTGGGAGCCAGGGGTGGGGGAGCTGATGGGAGGCTGCTGATGTATTACTGTGGCTCTTTGGAAATGTACATTGGTAAATTCTGCCTCCTTCTCAGGCTCAGGTTGGCCATCCCTGGTCTAGAGGGTAAAATTATTAACCTGAGTCTTGATGGGTGGAGCAATGTCCACAATGATCTTGTTGTATGTGCTTGTGTGACAACAGAAGAAGGGAATGTCTTCCTTACAGAAACAATTGATAAATCAGGAAATGCACACACAGCAGAATACTTACAAGTAGTAGCAGGAAAAACTATAACAAACTGTGAAAAAAAAAATCAAATGTCTAGTACGCAGCTTGGTCACAGATAATGCTGCAAATGTATCCAAGATGAGAAGAAATTATTTAGAAGAGACTCACAAGCTAATAACATACAGTTGCAGTGCTCATTTGATGCACCTCCTAGCCAAAGACTTCAGTGTTCCAGAAATAAAGGCTAATGTTGTTGAAATTGCAAAATACTTCCGCAACAACCACTTGGCAGCAGCTGCTCTGAAAAAAGTGGGAGGAACCAAGCTAACTCTCCCACAAGACATGCGATGGAACTCAGTAGTGGATTGTTATGAGCCCTATATCAAGAACTAGCCTAATCTGATGACAGTTTGTGAACAAAATCGTGAAAAAATAGATGACACTGTCACAGCCAAAGTTCTCAACATTGGGCTCAAGAGAAATGTTGAATGCATGCTGAGTACCCTGAAGCCTATTTCTGTAGCCTTGAACAAAATGCAAGGAAATAGCTGTTTTATTGCTGACGCTCTTAAAATTTGGAAGGAACTGAGTGAGATCTTAAAAAGAGAGATATGCAATGACAGAGTTAAATTACAAGCATTAAAAAAACAAATGGGACAAGCACCATCTCCAGCTCATTTTCTTGCAAATATTCTCAACACTCGGTACCAGGGTCAAACCTAAATTGCTGAAGAGGAGGAGTTGGCTATGACATAGACATCCAGCAATCATCCCTCCATAGTGCTAACTATAAAAAATTTCAGAGCTAAAGGTGAACCATTAAAACATCAGCAAACATATTTCTTGAAAGAAAGTCACACCAGTGAACTGGTGGAAGTCACTTAAGCACTTGGATTCAGAGACTGTTGAAGTGATAATCTCACTTTTAACAGCAGTCACTTCTACCCGTGTAGAAAGAATATTTTCTTCCTTTGGACTAATTCATTCCAAATTGAGAAACCATTTGGGACCTGAAAAAGCAGGAAAGCTTGTTTTTCTTTTCCAGATTATGAACAAGCAGGAAAATGAAGGTGAAGACGACCGAGTTAGCTGCAGAAGCCAATATTTTAAGTTTCTCATGTTGACCTGGTTGATATAGTCGATTTAATTTTTGTTTTAAAAAAAAATATTTCATTTAACTATTTTAGTTAACAACTTTAACAAACCAATGTGACTTGAATGTTTAACTAAATTCAAAAATTCATATGCTTGTTTTGTTAAAATATTATATGTTTGCTCTCCCATTCAGAAAGAAAAATATTAACCAATCTCTGAATGGGACAGGAGAGCAATTTTCAATTGTCCACCACTGAGCAAAACTTAACCAGCCAACAAGAATTAAGCTAATGCCCCCAAAGAAACACGAAGAGCACTTGCATTTTTACCACCATTGCAGAAACAGAGAAGTGAAGTCAAGGAATGGAAGAATATATTTCCACCTAACAACCCTCTACAACCCCCTCAGTTACTCAAATCAATACAAAAAAACCCCGCAATCATAACAACTCCAGCCTGAGACTATATATGTTAATGGTTTGCCTTTGGGGCTCTCTATATGGAGACCTATATTTTGGTAAACATCCGTTTACTTACAAACTTGAACAGTCAATATAGAGGGGTCTGTTTATAAGTCTGAACATTCCTCTCTCCTCATAAGACAAAAGGGGGATGTAAGTTTCTTACCTCTAATTCTCACTTCTCAGAAAGAAATTAGAAATCCCCCACTCTTGGATCCAAGCTTTCAATGGGGGGGTGGAGGGGAGAACCTGGCTGAGCTCCCTTCTTACTTTAATGTTCTCCACTGGTAAACTACCTAAGTATGAGGTGACACACACTTATCCACAGCAGATTAAGCAACAGTATTAGTCTCAACTGATTTGTTGTTTTCCCCCAAAACTGTATAGACTCTAGCAAGCACAAAACCACTCCCAACTCTCTGGGGAAAAGGGAAATGGAAATATATTATAGATAAGTATTTTTTCTCTGAAAGGCAAGCAGTATAATAAATCCTCACTCTCAGACTGCAATTCCAATAATATTTAGTAACACTAAGATGTAAACACTTGTTACAATATGAACAAGTATTTATAATGTCATGCAATTAGCATGGTATGCAACAGTAACAAAAATTAGATTTTTTTAAATGTAGAGAGGATTAAGACACCTCTTGAAAAGACAACACAGGAAAAAAATTACTTATGGAAACATCATGAAAAGTTAAGCCTATGGGGGCATAAGATCCGGGCTACTCCCAACTCAGAAACAAGTTCTTTAACACTGATGGGCCAAACCTGGCTTCATGCCATGATGCTGAGTCCAAGCAATAATGCTTTGACAAAGTATTTGAAGAACTCCGATGGCTGCCCTGCAAATCTCCTGGATAGGAACCGAACTGAGGCTGGCTATCATCGCTGACATGCCTATGACTTCATTCGCCTTAACATGCCCTTGAAGGTTCAGGCCTGCTAAGGAAAAACAATGAGAGATTTTATCAGACAGCTATTTCTACATGTTCTTGGAGATATCCAGACCTAATGTATTAGGCAGGGTTTTCAAAAAAGCCCAAGGAAATTAGGTGCCTAAATCCAACTTCAGTACAATCTGGATGCCTAACTCCTTTATAGATCCCCAACCTTACTGTCCGAACAAAAAGCGGGATGAATGTTCTATAGCTTTACTTCATGTGAAGTAAGTATTAAGGATCCTTTCCACATGTAACTGAGATGGTGCTAGGTGAGTAATTAACTGCTCAGACCTTTAAAACATAGGAGTTCAGCCAGATTCAGACACAGGGAGCACAGATATGAGAATGGAGATCTATTATATTACTACTTGCCTTCTTTTCCCCTCACCCCTAGTTGCTTCTCACCACAGCTAAGTGGTTTTTAAAAACTTGGTATGAAACTTAGTCCCCTCCTCCTAGTGACTTGCCATGCTTAAAATTTAGTTTGTGTTTAAACAGCACATTACAAGTAGTATTCTATTTTCCTATGTGATGCACCAGATACTGTTAAACATGTTTTAAGCAGTTCTAGTCAAATGAATGCATTTCCTCTTTCTAAGAGCTAAAAAACAAAAAATATAAAAAATGTAAATGACACTAAACTGGGAAGAGTGACAGATACGCTGGAGGGTAGGGACAGGATACAGAGAGACCTAGACAAATTAGAGGATTGGACCAAAAGAAACCTGATGAGGTTCAACAAGGACAAGTGCAGAGTCCTGCACTTAGGACGGAAGAATCCCATTCACTGTTACAGACTAGGGACCGAGTGGCTAGGCAGCAGTTCTGCCGAAAAGGACCTGGGGGTTACCGTGGACGAGAAGCTAGATACAAGTCAACAGTGTGCCCCTGTTGCCAAGAAGGCTAACGGCATTTTGGGCTGTATAAGTAGGGGCATTGCCAGCAGATTGAGGGACGTGATCGTTCCCCTCTATTCGACATTGGTGAGGCCTCACCTGGAGTACTGTGTCCAGTTTTGGGCCCCACACTACAAGAAGGATGTGGAAAAATTGGAAAGAGTCCAGCGGAGGGCAACAAAAATGATTAGGGGGCTGGAGCACATGAGTTATGAGGAGAGGCTGAGGGAACTGGGATTGTTTAGTCTGCAGAAGAGAAGAATGAGGGGCGATTTGATAGCTGCTTTCAACTACCTGAGAGGGGGTTCCAAAGAGGAGGGATCTAGACTGTTCTCAGTGGTAGCAGATGACAGAACAAGGAGTAATGGTCTCAAGTTGCAGTGGGGGAGGTTTAGATTGGATATTAGGAAAAACTTGCTCACTAGGAGGGTGAAGCAGCACTGGAATGGGTTACCTAGGGAGGTGGTGGAATCTCCTTCCTTAGAGGTTTTTAAGGTCAGGCTTGACAAAGCCCTGGCTGGGATGATTTAGTTGGGATTAGGTCCTGCTTTGAGCAGGGGATTGGACTAGATGACCTCCTGAGGTCTCTTCCAACCCTGATATTCTAGGATTCTATGACAGGAGTCAAGTTATGCCTTTAACAACAACACAATCTGTCACACTACATATGGGTACTGACAATCTGCAAGGGAGGGGGGAGGCATTTCACTATTCCACAATGAATTCTGAGTAATAAGTGTTAGGAAAACCTCAGAGTGCAGCTCAGCTGAATCCCACTTAGTGAGATCAAGTGGAAAGATCACTGGATAGATGTCACAGGCACCCATGTTGGAGAAGAGAGTAATTTCTCACACACACACACACACACACACACACACACACAATCCCCACGCGCACACAGAGAGAGAAAGGACTTTCCTCACAAAGGCAACCACAAATGTTCTTCACTAACTACTCTTTAGAGACCTCCTATTTAAGGCAAGTGATAGATTTATGGAGGAGAACAATATCCTAAACTTCACTTATATCTAGAATCAAGCTTATGAAGTTTGTGAACCTTTTGTCACATACCCACCATTAACTCCAGCAGCATCTACCAATATTTACTTCTTGCTTGCCATGTAAATGAAAAAAATTCAACTCCAATCCTTGGAGATTAATTTCCTGCTTAATATAGCAAAGCAAACTCATGCCACAGCACACAATCCAAAGATCATTCCAAAAGGCAGCAAGTAATATTTTATGTTACGAAGCTCTAAATTCCCATTTGGCACAACTACAGAGAACCAATAAAGATTACCATTACGTTCAGGGATGCACTATTATGGGCTCAAACTTCTCACGTTCTTTTTAAAAGGTAATTTTAAAATGTTAAGTGATTAGTCAAGAAAATAGTTTCATTGCCACAGGTCTTACAATGGGGCAGGAGAGTAAACATATTTAAAGGTTATAAAACAGTAAGCAAGAATTTTATGTTTGAAGTAGCCACTTTTCTGTGTGTAGTTACTATCAACTGTATCATGCTTGCCAAAATATTCTGAAGTATAAAGCATGCAACAGCTTCAAAAGAACTGTTATTCCAATACATCAAAACCATCTTGTAAAAAAGCCACACAATCGTTGTGTGAGGTTCACGAAAATTTAAGTAGTACAAAATGCCTATATTAAGGGTTTCACCTGCCAGCCCAGTAGAATCTTCTTGGGAGGAAGCAAAGTGGTACAGAGTTTGTAATACCAACTCTCCAGGGAAAGTAGGCTGAGGAACCACTGACTATCTCAGATGTGAAGGAAAGACAAAATAAGCAGAGCAGGGAGTGACAGGAAGTAGAGAAATCTGAGCATTTGTTTTTTCAAGGGGTTCATGGGATTTTTTGTTTTGTTTTGTATTTCCTTTTTTGGGGGTCTGGGGGGGTGGAGCTGAAGGTGAAACAGATCGTCAAGCGCTACTGCTCTTTTGCAGTAGGGAAGAGAAAAACTGGGGAAAAGCAGCATACAAGTGTCAGTTCTCCTTTAAAAAGGAGGGATAAGTCAAGCCAAGGATTCATTAAAAAGGCAAGAGGAGAGCTCTGAATCCATTGAGTTCAAGGTACCCGAAACTCTGTTTGATCAGAATGAGTCCAGAATTTATTAACTTATGTAGGAAGTGTCAATTTATGTTGTTTTGGGTAGCAAATTTGATTGGTGAGAGTGTGAAGATGTGGCAATTTAAATTTAATAGATTTGACTAGAGGGAATTGATGGTGGGTATTTGGCATTTTTCATTCAGGTTACCCTAAGGTGAACAGTTGCATAAGTAGGTGTTGAAACTTTTCCAACCCTGCACCCAGAAGCAAAGAAAATGAGAGCAACAGAGTCATCAGCAACAGAGCAATTTTCTACCTAATTCGTCTCATCTCATTCTGGCACCAAACCTTTACATCAATACCTGTCTTGAATTAGATACCCCAAATGAACTTACTCACAGTACCTCCCTACCCAAGACAACAGGTTCCATCTAGATAATGACTGTTCATCCATAGTTTGCTCTCCTATAAAGAGTTTATCCAACTAGGAGAAAAAACAACAAATTATATTTTAAAATTAATTCTTTGTCTTAAAAGACTACATTACATCCCCTCTCCAATCTTGCTTGTTGAAAGTCACTAAATACCTTTCTCCTCCCAAGGAAGAGAATAAATCGTGTAGTCCCGCAACTACGTTCGGTCCCATATCATAGAAATGTAGGGTCCTCAAGAGGTCATCTAGTCCAGCCCCCTGCTCTGAGTCAGGACCAAGCATACCTAGATAACCTTTGACATGTGTTTGTCTAATCTGCTCTTAAAAACCAGTGATGGGGATTCCACAACCTCTCTTGGAAGTCTATTTCAGACCTTAATTACCCTTATAGCTAGAAAATTTTTTGTAATATCTAGCCTAGATATCCCTGCCTCTATCAATTAGAACAGGGGTGGCCAACCTACAACTCTTCAGAAGTTAATATGCGGCTCCTTGTATAGCACTGATTCTGGGGCTGGAGCTACAGGCGCCAACTTTCCAATGTGCTAGGGGGTGCTCACTGCTCAACCCCCGGCTCTGCCCCCTCTCCACTCCTTCCTGCCCCCTCCCAAGCCTGCAGTGCCCTCACTCCCTCCCCCCTCTCTCCCAGAGCCTCCTGCAAGCCATGAAACAGCTGAAAGGGAGGTGCGGGGAGGGAGGAGGCGGCGCTGATCAGCAGAGCTGCCAGTGGGTGGGAGACGATGGGCGGCTGCTTATGCATCCGAAGAAGTGGGCTGTAGTCCACGAAAGCTTATGCTCTAATAAATTTGTTAGTCTCTAAGGTGCCACAAGTACTCCTGTTCTTCTTTTCACAAACATAGGGTTACCATATTTTGAGCCTCCAAAAGGAGGCCACTCCACGGGGCCCCAACCCGCCCCCAGCCCCAACTCCGCCCCTTCCCCAAAGTCCCCACCCCAACTCCACCCCTCCCCTGCTTCCCGCGAACATTTGATTCGCGGGAAGCCTGAAGCAGGTAAGAGGGGTGTGGGGGGAGGAGGCGCGGCCCAGTCTGCCCCCCCCCCCCCCCCGTCTCCAGCCTGGGTCGGCTCAGGCCCTGGGATGCCGGCCCCGGACCAGCACCCCTGGCCCACCCAGCACCGCCGGCCCCTGGCCCAGCACCGCCGACCGCCAGCCCGGCCCCTGGCCCGGCACTGCCGACCCCGCATGTCCCGATTTTCCCGGACCTGTCCGGCTTTTTGGGGTTCCCCCCCGCATGCGGGGTTGGAGCCCAAAAAGCCGGACATGTCCGGGAAAATCCGGACGTATGGTAACCCTACACAAACAGGTCAATTTGGTTGTAACAAATGCAGGTTCTTTGGTTGAAAGTTCCTAGTTACACACACAGTCACTAGACTTGAGCAATAGAACTGCCTTCTTGCCAAATTGGTAAACAAACAGATTAAAAATACTATTCATATGTAGTCCCTGAAGCCAGCCACAGACTAACCTGTTCTGCCAGATCACACAGGTAATGAACTGCTGAGTACATAGGACAGGCCAGATTCCTGATAAGGGAGTGGTAAGCCACACAAGGGCCACATTTCACACAAAACATGAGTCCTGCAGCTCTACATGTGGTTTTATGGCTGGGCGTTGCACTAAGACAGAAAACTACACATGCCATAGAAACACTTGCTCAAAAGGATGAGTTACTAGGTGGAACTTGCCCTAATTTATCTGGGAACACAGAAGGCTTAGGCATTTACTCAAACTCTCATCCAAAAAACATCTAACAATTACTAGCTGCTCAGATGAACACTTACACAGCCTGAAAATGCCGTGGTTTGTTTTTTTTTCCCCTCAGCAGACTGAAGTTAGCCTATTCTTCCCGATATACGCATTCTAGTCAACATGCTACTGCAACAACCCTTGCAAAACACATCTAAGTAATTTCTTGCCTATAGTAATTTTTTCAATGAAGTTTACAGCTAGAACTGAAACAGTTATAAAAGTACACCCACAATGCTATTATTTACAAGTTAGCTGCTGCTTTCTTTATTTGTTGAGTTAGGTTTCCATTGAACCGAAACTGGGGAAGGAGGAAAAGTCCCTCAGAGAGTTGTCCTGGTGAAACTAAGTGGAATAGCCATGTCCCCACACATCTCCCTAGGAGGCAAATTTGTTTCTTCCCGAAGCAATCAGAAGTTCCCAACATTCTGAGCACTGGTCCAGCTGATGCTCTTAACAAGTCAAGAATGCTACGAAGTTAAAATATAAGCAACAGTTGGTCTTCCACCTTTTTAGATTTGCCTGTGAAAGCTAGTTAAAAACATTTTCTTTTCAATTTTGTCTAAGGTCTGGTCTATACTACCCGCCTGAATCGGCGGGTAGGCGGGATGCGACAATCGATCCCCGAATCGGCGCTCTAACTCCACCAGCGGAGGTGGTAGTAAGCGCCGCCGACAAAAAGCGGCAGAAGTCGATTTTGCCGCCGTCCTCACAATGGAGTAAGTCGGCTGCAATACGTCGAATTCAGCTACGCTATTCACGTAGCTGAATTTGCGTATCTTAAATCGACTCCCCGCTGTAGTGTAGATGTACCCTAAGTCAAGACCACTTCTACCTGCTTGTGCAAGACCTAGAGCAGCAGTTCTCAAACTATGGGTCGGGACCCCAAAGTGCGTCAAAACCCATTTTAATGGGGTTGCCAGAGCTGGCAGACTTGTTGGAGCTCGGAGCTGAAGCCAAAGTCTGAGGCCCACTGCACAAGGCTTTGACGTCCCCCAGGGTGGCAGGGCTTTGGGGGTTTGGCTCCTTTACCCAGGGTTAGGGTGACGGGACTGTCCCGATATTTCCTTGTTTGTCTTGCGTCCCAACCGATGTGCGGCTGGGACACTGGACAAACAAGGAAATGCTCCGGAGCCCGGAAGTGCTCGCGCCCCGGGCCCCGACTCCTCCCCATCCTCCCCCCATTGGCTCCCTCCCAGAATCCCCACCTCTTCCCCAGGCTCACCATTCCTCCTCCCTCCACAAGTGCTGGAGGGAGGCCCCAGAGATGCCGGGGAAGCGCGGGGCCAGGGTGAGTGAGAATCCGGCCTGGCCCTGAGCGCAGGCAGGACTCAGGTCGGGCGGCCGGGAGAGTAGGGGGGCGGCCTGTGGGGCCAGGCGGCGGCTGTTCTTCCCCCGGGGCAGCGGGACTCGGGAGCAGGCGCTGCTGCAGCTCCCATTGCCGCGGGGAGAGGAAGCGGCCGATGGCCAAGCTTGGCGGCTGTGGCTCTGGCGCCCGGGCCTGAACCCAGGCCTGCTGCGGGGACCCAGCAATGCGCATGTTGTGCCCAGCCCCTGGCCAGTCGCATCTGGGCTACTGCCCAGCTGGTACTATCCTGCAGTGGCCCCGGGGCAGAGGCATCAGCAGCCCAGGCCCGTTCATTCCCCTGCGGGACCCAAGCAGGACGGGGAGGCTGGGGCCTGCTGCCCCCACTCTGGGGCCGCCGCGGGATAGCCCCAGCTGGGCAGCAGCCCAGACGCGACTGGCCAGGGGCTGGGTGCAGCGTGTGCGCTGCTAAGTCCCCGCAGCAGGCCCAGGCTCGGGGGGTTCGGGCCCAGGCGCCAGAGCTGGGGCCACCGACCTTGGCCATCGGCCGCTTCCTCCCGCCGTGGCAGTGGGATCTGCAGCAGCACCTGCTCCCGAGTCCCGCTGCCCGGGGGGGGAGAACAGCCACCGCCTGGCCCCGCAGGCCGCCCCCCTACTCTCCCTACCGCCCGACTGAGTCCTGCCTGCTCGGGGCCAGGCCGGACTCTCACTCACCCTGGCCCCACGCTTCCCCTGCGTCTCCCGGGCCTCCCTCCAGCACTTGTGGAGGAAGGGTGTGTGGGGTTTTTTTTCTTGTTTTTTTTGCCCCGCCCCCTCCCGCCAGGGCTCAGAATGAGTTGCACCAAGTCCTTCGCCAAAAATAGAGCGGTTGCAAGTTGAGCTAGCAGGGCAAGTGTTTGCTTGACTCATGTCTTTACAATATTAAAGATCCTCAGGATAAGCAACATAAATGTGAAAAAAAACAAGCCCACTACCCGCCAGAAATCCTTACATTGCAAATCAAAGCACAAACCTGTTTTATCCAAAAGATGGGTTTATATTTTATCTGTACTAATTCACAGAAGTTGGTTTAAGAGAAAAAAAACAGAAGGCTTTATAAAATGTTAATTGGCATCCACATACAGGCAAGAGGATCCTCTAATACTCAATAGAAACAATTTATTCTACAGATGTTTCTCAGCTTGCCCATTTTAAAAATAGTCTGCGGAGCAGTTTTCAATCTACTTTACTATTTATAATCCTGGGGTTTTTTAGAAACATGAAAAATGCATTCATATGTTTGGAGTTAATGGCGGGCCATTTGCAATTCTAGCCTGAAGCAAAAGAACTAGGGTGATACAGGAAGCCACTGCATATTGTACATACAGTATAGGCATGCAAGATTTTTATACATCTTTCAAATGGGCTTCCCCTGTGCTTTCCAGAAGAAAGACCCAGCATTCTAGTAACGGCTGGCCAAAGGCAACAGAGATTGTTCCCTCCAGATCACAATGCCATTCCTTTAGCATGGTGGAAAAGTATCAGCGCAGAATAAAGCACAAGTGCTTTTTTGCCCCACAAGTTACACATTCTGCCTCTGCAATGCTCCTTGCTCCTGTCAGCTGGTGACTGCAATCATCCCTCAGATCTCTCAAGAGCACAAGCCCACCAGTGTTTAATGTTCAATATTTAACCAAGACTGTCCAGCTGTGCACCATTATCATAAACCTACCGTTTTCAAGCACCCCCACAGGAGGGTGGAAAGGAAAGAGAAAACCCCCCAAGTGTTAACAGCCTCCCACAAAGGTGGTCAGATGAGAAAGAAAGACCTGTCTTCCCCATTTTGGGGTTAACAATCAGAACAAAAAGACAAGTGACCAAAGTGATTAGAGGTATGAAAAAACTTCCATATGAGGAAACACTAAAAAACTGGACCTGTTTAAATTTGAAGAGGAGATGAATGGGAGGATATATGAGATGTGTACAAAATAAAATAATAAATAGTATAGACATGGTAAAATCAGGCACTCCTATTTACTCAGTCAACATATGAGCAAAGATGCTCAATTAAACTGAAAGGCAATTTTAGAATGAAAACTTTTACACTATTAGCCTATGGAGATTATTGCCAAACTATAGCATTGAAGCTAAGAGCTTATCATAGTTCAAAAACTATTAGGCATTTATATAGATTAGGACATCTGCAATAACATCAGATAGAATTATAAAAGGGTCAGAAGTTCAGAAGGAATACAAACCCTGTTGCTTCACAGCATGCAACCATCTCTGGAGGAGGAGGAGGCGGCTACCCCGATAGCTAGATCATTCAATTACTCACACTTCAGGCTTCTTCCACCTTTCTCTGAAGCATTTAATACTGGCCACCTTTGCAGATAGGATCCCGTACTAGATGGAACATGGGTCTGACTTGATATGGCAGTTTTTACGTTACTAAGTATTTACATGTCTATTCGGCTCTAGCCTGGCAGTAACACAAACCTATATTCATTTAACTCAATATGGCCTTTCTAAATGTTGTATTACAAATAAAAAGTTGGTGGATATGCATTTTTGTTGTTGTTGAATTATCCTCAAAGCAGTATATGTGATCACTAATTCAGGAAAATAAACTATTGACCCCACCTCTGACATCCTGTACTGTACATGCACATGTAGAACATACGAAGGACACTCACATGAAATCTTTTCTTTAATGCTTAATAGTATTAAATAACTTGGCCCATTTCTGCATACCACCTGCAAGCTACTAAAGTCACCAAGGAGCTCTATGCTAAATAATCCCAGTGATCCTTAGTTTGTGGCACTCTATGAGCCAGCAATATTATTTATTGATATCATTATTGTATGGTACCTTTTTGAACTGCAGATAGAATGAACAGAGCTATGCAGTTTGCAATACAATCAGTTATGATGTTAGGAATTACTGTTTTCTCCCTCCTTTTCACCCTCTAAACACAAGGTACTATATAATCCCAAATGTAACTGTACTGCTCACAAATTAGTTTAAGAATGTATTTTGTTTAAAAGCTTAAAAGGATCCAAGAACTACAGTGTTGATTTTAGGTGACATCCTGCACTAACATAAGTCATCAATTACAATATAATGGAGGTTCTTGGAAGTGATAAATACCCACATCAGATGGAATGTATCAAAGAGACCCCATTGTAGTATCAAGCGATTTGTTAGAAGCTGTGTTATATCCGGATAAGGAGGAATTTTAGAAAGCCAAACAGTTTACTGCTGCCGGAACTGCAGCACTGAATTCCTTCGGGGGCTCTGTACAGCTTCCAAGAAGAGAGTGGAGGGGGATGGAAAGTCTGTATGAAAAAAATGATTATAGCTTCTCTCTGCCAGGGTTGCCCTCAGCCCCCATCTGTGAACACATGCTTACTCATGCTGAAAGCCTGCAGCATATTACTGACGTCAGAATCATTCTGTATAGCTTCACTGCCAATTGTATCCAAAAGGATTACACACATACAGAGTAACTTTGCTTTATTACAAGCTGAAGTGCCACATTTTTCAAGGATAGTGTACACCTCTCCTGCAGTCTCCTATTGCTCTTAAAAGTGTGTGTTCTCAACCTATTGGTTTTTGACAGCCATGGGGATAGTCATGAGGTGTCACAGATAAATTTCAGAGGCTCACATCTTCCATCCATTCTTTTATGGATAGATAAAATAGGAAGTTTCAAAATTTTCCTCAACATACGTCAGAGAAAGGAGAAGGTTGAGAACCCCTGCTCTACTGCAAAATGAAGATTGGGAGCAGTAATACTACATTGCCTACTCCTTCCCAGCCACCAATTTCTAGCAAAATATCAGTTCATATTATTAATTGTCATTGTTACTTCTTGGCTCAAGATCCTAAAACACTGGATCATTAAGAGGATCACGACAGTCCTCTTAGCTACATAATAAACATCTCCACATTTAAAAAGAGTGGCTCGGAATTAATCTTTAAAATTTGATGAACTAGGATGATCCAGATGTTTGTTTCATTATAATCTATAATCTGGATTTTCACCCAGTAGCCATACACTGCAATCTCACCATCAGCACCCTGGTGCCTTTATATAAAATTATGTGTGTTAACTATCCCCATGTGTGAGAGGCCGCTACTATTTCCCCCAACTCTTTCTCCAAAATGTTGACCTTGTCTAGTACTTTACAATTGAGTTAGAGGCATCTAATCTCTCTCTGCATCCCAAAGTTCACATATAGTTAGAGCCCTACCAAATCCATGGTCCATTTTGGTCAATTTCACAGTCATAGGATTTTTAAAATCATAAATTTCATTATTTCAGCTATTTAAATCTGAAATTTTACGGTGTTGTAATTGTAGGGGTTCTGACCCAAAAAAGGAGTTGCAGGGGGGTTGCAAGGTTATTGGGGGGGGGGTTTCGGTACTGCTACCCTTACTTCTGCGCTGCTGCTGCTGCTAGCGGCGATGCTGGGTAGCTGAAGAGCAGTGACTGCTGGCCGGGAGCCCAGCTCTGAAGGCAGAGCTACCGCTAGCAGCAGTGCAGAAGTAAGTGTGGCAATACTATACCATGTCACCCTTATTTCTGCACTGCTGCCTGTAGAGCTAGGCCCCCAGGCAGCCGCCACCACTCTCTGGCCACCCAGCTCTGAAGGCAGCAGCGCAGAAGTAAGGGTGGCATGGTACAGTATTGCCACCCTTACTTCTGCACTGCTCCTGGAGGGGCATTGCCTTCAGAGCTAGGTGCCCAGGCAACAGCCACTGCTCTCCAGCCACCCAGCTCTGAAGGCAGTGCAGGAGGGTGGCAATACTGCAACTTCCCTTAAAAACAAACAAACAAAAAAAAGAAAACAAAATTTTCGCAACCCCCCTGCAACTCCCTTTTGGATCAGGACCCCAAATTTGAGAAACACTCATCTTGTCCATGAAATCTGTAGAGTATAGGGTAAAAGCACACCAGACCATATTTCACGGGGGAGAGACCAGATTTCATGGTCCATGACACATTTTTCATGGCTGGGAATTTGGTAGGGCCCTATATATAGTAGAACCTGAAAGATACAATCACCAGAGTTATTGACTGACCGGTCAACTGGACACCATGTGGAACCAGAAGTAAGCAATCAGGCAGCAGCGGAGACACCAAAAAAAACCCCAAAACCCAGCAAATATTTCATTGTTCCTGAATTACATCTTAAAGGTAGGTACACCTGGGTTGCCTGTCCCCACCCCCAGCCCACCCATTATTTGCCACGTGGTGGAGGTGGGAGGCAGTCTCTTGCAGGTAGGAGGTGAAGATGCTGAGATGGTTTCACAGGCACAGCTGTGAGCCCCCGAGCAGCAAGAGCAGGAGCAGCGCTGGGGTCTCAAGCCATGGGTGCAGTTTCTCCCCCTTTCCCCAGGTCAGCTGAGAGGGGGACAAGCTTGCATGGTCAGTCCCAGATGGGAAAGCAACTTCCCGATCTCCTGCTGGAACCTGGCCTAGAATCTTTGCTGCTGGAGCCCAAGCTCCTGCCTAACACTGCGCTCTGGAGGAGCAGCTCAGTTTTAAAGGGCCACAGCCCCAGGGTGCCTCAGTCATCACACTTGCAGCCACAGAACCAGCTGCTTGTCCTCACCCTCACTCACCAGGCAGCCATTTACTAGTAGGAAGTGCGAGGTGAAGACGCTGAAGTTTGCAGGCACAGCTGTGAGCCCCCGCTCCAAGCAGTCCACCCTGAGGAGCATCCCATAACATCTTGTTCAGAGTTACGAATGTTTCAGAGTTACGGACAACCTCCATTCGCAAGGTGTCTGTAACTCAGAGGTTCTACTGTATTTATCAAGCGGCAGCTTTATGCATAGGCAGCTGCATAGGGACCCACTCATCCAGTGGCTCTGCACATACATATGACCCATAGCTAAGTGAAACAGCCTTTGGCACAAGTGAGAAGAGATTGGACAGAGCCCTATATATCCTGCTTCAGAGAGGATACTCTGTATTTATATATTAATATTTTGTAAATACTCAAATATATCTGACCACTTCTTAAATCCGTATTTACTAGTGGGCAGAATGGATTAATGCGTCAGCTATACTGATGCAATTGGTACTTCCAGCAAGTTCCACAATACTCCAGAAATGGCTCCACTGACCTCTCTGGTCAAGGTTTTGCACTCCAGAGTGGATACGTATCACAAGTCAACTCTCAAATATTTACATTTTAAATATATAAATTATAAATAACAATTTTATGTATAGAAATGTGTATGTCTTAATCAGTACATATTTTAAATGTTTACATATTTAACTAGCATAAGACAGATAAACAGCAGTGTGAAGTAATCTGAGACTGGTACTTACAAAGTAGTGCTACTAAGACTGCTGTGCATGGATGGGGTGCTCTGTGTGCACCCAGAACAAAATGGTTACCATGGACACTTTGAACCAGTGCAATTTGTACTGACTGAATCACACCAGAACAGGTTGCAATCATGCCACCCTCTAACAGAGGAAGCTTAAGAACTCAAGCCCTTTAAAAAACTATAGCAACAAGTGGAAGGAGGAAAAAAAATAGATGCATCTTTTCTTAAGTGATAACAGCCTCAACAGCTTCTTGTGTACCAGACACCCAAACCTTCTCTTGTGTGTGCATCATTGTTGGTGGAACTGATATGCCACCCAAATCCACTTTGTTCTTTGTTGAGTAGAACTCTGGCAGCAGTGCACGCTTCCAGTGTCATCAGTTAAAGTTAATTAATGTATACTTGGGTATGAGAAGAGATGGCTGAGGATGATGGCTGCTCAGCCAATCCAGAGCCACTCTCACAGCATAGTGCTTGCGTTTCTGGTTGGAAGAAGCTCTCTGCAGACATTTAGAGGCCTGCAGCTCTTAAAGAGTGATAAAAGTAATGAGGAAATCAAATCCCTGGGGCCCTTTCTAGGTCATGTATAGAAAAGAAGCTGTTATTCTCTGGTCCTGAGGGCAGGTATTATATGAGTGCTATCAGCTCTGACCTACTTACGGCAGTTTTCTACATGGGGAACTCCAGCATTAAAGTGTTTGATGCACTGTGTTTCAGTTCAGGAAAACTAAATCTTGATGGATGACTTCATAAGGATTAGGTACTTCAAAAACAAAACCAAGCTGTTGTTCAACAGAACCCCTCCATAATCATCACCTAACACTTGCCCGCTGATTGTCATCCATAATGCTGTTTTAATGTTCCATGCAGGGTGGATTGATTTAAAATCGGTGATTCAAAATCAGGAAGCAGGAAATGTTGATTTAAATAATCAACTTTGGTTGGCTGAATTCCTGGAGCTTTCATCACATGACAATCTTAATTCATGGAGACTCCAGGACAATCCTGGAGCATTGGCAACCCTATTTGCAACTCTTTTACACAAAATTTGCTTCTGGTTAGCATTTAATACTGGCCACCTTTGCAGATAGGATCCCGTACTAAATGGAACATGGGTCTGACTTGATATGGTTAGCAAAAACCAGCATAATACATTTTATCTCTATACACTAATTTAAGCAATGATCTAGCGTAATGTACACTCATCCAGATTCTTAATTTTTATTTTTATTAAGTTAGAAAATGGTAAATGACACTTATGTACTAGATTAATTTTTTTATTCAAGGTATGTGTCAAGCTGCGTCTGGAGGACATTGGAATTCAATTAAAAACGTACAAAAATATTTATTTTAAAAGAAAACTGCCTTAAGTGTGCTGAATACATAAGAAATAAAAGTTTTAACAAACATATTTTGTGTTTAAAACAGATTTATTAAACAAAGGAAATATCTGTAGTTAATGAATTGAACTAATGGTTTTCCTCTTCCAATCTATGAATAAAATAAGAATCACCTCTACTAGTTCTAAAATCTTGAAGGACAAGATGACCAGAAACAAACTCCTTTTTCAACTCTCAATTGGTTTCTCAACTTTGAATGAATTAGTCATTGCACTGAACTAATTCAATAACCTGAAACAGGCTTATGTTTTCAAACACTGGTTAGCATTTCAATAAACCCTAGTTCCAGTTTGCTTAGCTAGTGATGTGTACCAATTGAGTGGTTTGACTTTGCTTAAAATTTTGCCTTGAATATTTTTAATTTAATTTAAATTTTAAATAGATTAGACCATAATATAGGTTGGCATAACTTCTAATTCTAAATACTTATTTTCAAAGAAAGATGAATTAAAATCAATTTTAAATATTTTTGTTAACTTTAATCTACCATGGTTCAGTGATGCTTCATGATAAGAGGGATTGTTAAGAATGAACAAAAGTTGGGGGAGGAATGTTTTAAAACACAAAAACAAGCAAAGATAAAGTATTCCTACTTGCAGGAAAGAGGAAGAGTGTCTACCATAGAGGACAAGCTGGCTGCCTTTTCGTAAGGAAGAAGGAGATGTGCTTACTTGTGTATCTGAAGTGATGGTGGGGGCACTGGCTGAGGGCTTGATATATATGTACACAAATAAGTCAATTAAAATTTGAAGTTAAGCTCAAACAACCTTCAGGCTATCCCTGTTCACAGAGCTGAGACAGAATTACAGAGGGCAGGATTTTGGCAGAGGACCAGGTGGGACAAAATTAAGTGTTATGCAAGCCCACCCAAAAAAATGGATGGCTAAATCTTACTAATATGTTCAGTCCTCACAAAGGTGGGGACAGACCCAAGTGATGCTTATCTTGGGCATCATACCATGGATGCATCCTCTAATGCTGAGGCAGAGCACAGAGAAGGTAGAACCCAATTGCTACCTCACCAGAGTCCTGTAGCTCATGTCTTTCCCCGTCATTGCCTACCCTACCCAAGCCCAGAATTTGATACGCCAGTACTAGGAAAGTGATTAGAATCCTGCTCTCCACCAATTAGAAGCCAGTCTCACCACAAACTCAACATGCCAGGTAAGACGCATTCTTCAAAGCACTCTTCTTACCCCATATACCAGTTAAGGGACACCTGCTCACTTCAGAACCAGTGAAGAACAACCAGTAGGTAACCACTCTCTAGCCAATCATGCAAAATATCACATGACCAAACACAGACAACTGTTAGCATCACCCTGCCTGTCATCACTGCTGCTGTGAGTAACAACTGAAAGATACGGCATTCAGCTAGAGAAGGCGTCATGGTATGCTGGGGACATCAAAGCAGCATTCTGAGTTGAGAAGCACTCAGTCAGGACTGGGATGCTGAAGGACTGATGATTTACATTTTAAGAGAATTGTGCTAGACAAACTCACACAAAATGGATAAAAGCAAGCATATATCCTGAACTGGAAAATACAACCAACATATTAAAACATCTCAATCTTATATTTATAGGAACGATAGATCACCAAGAAGGGCATTCATACAAAACCATCATTAAGTTACATTCCCCTTCCTTTAATTTTCCATACGTCCGATCTTCTGAGACTCCTCCCTTTCCTCCCACCCCAAAAACATTCAACTTCCCAATAAATATGAATGATTGGGTATAAACAAAATTGGAAAAATGGCAAGGGGTCATGATATAACAATGTATATAGAATATACTGCTGAAAACTTAATTCTGTAATAAGATATGTACTTAAGAACATAAGAACGGCAATACTGGGTCAGACCCCAGGTCTAGCTAGCCCAGTATCCTGTCTTCCAATAGTGGCCAATGCCAGGTGCCCCAGAGGGAATGAACAGAACAGGTAATCATCAAGTGATCCATCCCCTATCACTCATTCCCAGCTGCATGCCTTGACACTAACTGAAACGTTTTATTGTAAATGAGTTGTAATATCAGTAAGTTTATTCCTTAATTGAAAACATTGGCTCAGCACAAGAAATTTAACTCCTTTGCTGATGCATTCATGAAAGCAGTATTTTTGAAGTGCCAACATATCAGTGGTTCTAAAGCAGTTGAAGTAGAACCACAGAATCTCTCAACTGATTTACTGTCTACAATACTTAGGAAATGACAGCATTAACAAACAGACTTGTCTTGTATTTTGACTAGTAATTTTCCTTCACCAAGCCTAAAGATACTCAGATAAGGTTCCAGAAGTTTCATGCGCAGAGGAACACAATAATCAGTAAAGGAAAGCCTCTCATAACTCAGTGACTACCAGCCATTTTTAAAGGAGCTGAACTGACTACTGGCCAGTCCTTGACCCAAGGGAGGGTTAGCTGAGGAAGAATTTGGATCAGACTCCCTCACTCACCACCTCCCCCTCGAGATATTTGGAGGATTGTGGGCAGGAGAGAGAAAGCATGCTCGTTCTCTCGTCATAGGATTATTTTGTATACTATTTGTATGTGGCCATTTTAAGGAAAGAGGGATTGAACTGTAATCTGAAGACAGACAATCCTTAGAAAAAGTGCACATATTTCCTGAAAGGGATGAAAGAAGTCCAGTTTTCCACCTCAACAACAATACTACTCAAATATTAACTGAACTTGTTCAGTATACTTTATTTCCAAATGTGTCTCCCATGTCCTGTACTTCATTAATTGTCCTCTTTAGAGCTGCGGGTCTAGGGCTAGTAAATTCATTTTTCTCTCCCCTAATGCCTCCAGCTCTTCCCTGTTTTTCCAATATTCTTTGCCACCACTGAGCCAGTCACACTTAACAGAGTCTGTGTACTTTCCGGGGGTGGGGGTGGGGGTAGGGGGGGGGGGGAAACAACCCTAAAAATTGAACATACAAAAAACCCCAATAGACAACAAAGAACCAACATGGTTGAAAACAGTATACCTTCAAGTAGCATAGTATTAAGTTTCTCAGCTGTCACACAACTGCAGCCCTTTCCACCGCCTCTTAAAAATCCTAACTACTTTTGATGTTTTTAGATACATATTAAAAAAAACAAAATCTGTCTTTGGTCTTCTGGATTAACAAATGTCTGTATTATGAAGAAAAATTTCCAATAATCCATCCAGGAGCTGGACATTGGGGTAGGATGGGAGAATCTTGGCTGGTGAAACCTGTAGCAAATACTTTGCACGTGTTTTGGGTACAGCAATCTATTGACACCAAACAGCAGCATAACTGGTCTAAGTCTACTGTAACAGGTCAACTGGTAGAAGTGCTCCAGGGATTTGAATTATTCTTACTCAGCTCTTCTATCAATACAGTACAAGTGTGGTGCCCACCATCGTAAAAAGTCATGAATGGGTCCCGTCTGCTCCCTCTTAGTCCCACCCTGCCTACTTATTACAGTGAGCTTTCTTGTAAAAGGGAAGCTCCTGTAATTAATTCTGCATTACACCAAACTGATTGGCACACTAGTGCAGAGAATAAAATTAAACATGCCAGCTCCTAAGTGGAAACATGATTCATCAACAGGGGAAATTTTCAGTAATTACTTTTTTATTAAACAACCTATATGGGTAGCTCTGTTTGCCTGTGCTGAGTAAAAGGGGCTGCTCACTTTGACAGTTATAGAGAAACCAGACACTACTTCACAGACAAGTGTGACTATTTCCATATGAACATTTACACCAAAAGTAAATCAAAATAATTATTTTGAACAGGGATTAAACTAGATCACTTGGAAATTGATTGAGGGGAAAGTAACTGATTTAATTGCTTTCAGTGAGCTAAATTTTCTCAATATAGAAACAAGACTGATGGACTATTGTTTAAATATTATTGATTATAGTAAATATTTCTGGATTTTCAAATTACAAAGCCAGATTTTCCATTTTAGGGGAAGAGGGATAGCTCAGTGGTTTGACCATTGGCCTGCTAAACCCAGGGTTTTGAGTTCAATCCTTGAGGGGGCCACTTAGGGATCTGGGGCAAAATCAGTACTTGGTCCTGCTAGTGAAGGCAGGGGGCTGGACTCAATGACCTTTCAAGGTCCCTTCCAGTTCTAGGAGAGAGGATATCTACATTTATTTATTTATTTTTAAACGACAAATCAGAAAGCTCAAGCTCCAACTCCAGTTTATATTTAGAATTTTATATTTCTAATTTCCTTCCATGAAGTAGGAAAACAGAACCATCTTCCATCAAGAAAGTTAGTAAGTCTGCAGCTAACTAGTTCATACTGAACAGGTGTATCTGTCATTTAATTGTCAAACACAAAATGGATCCCACTTTAATACAGATATCGATGTAAATTATCATGTAAGTGTTTCCATAAAACCACAATGATGCTTCATCATTGCAATTCCAAAAAGACATCCCTAAATAATAGTGCATTCCATCATACAAAAATGTCAATCCAGAGTAATTCTGTTTTACAAATGCTGCCAAATCAAATAAATTAAGTTAAAATTACTGTGAACAGAACTGTTTATATGAGTGAAATATTATGTAGCAACTACAATTCAAAGGACATGTGCATTGTATGAAGAGATATCAAACGAAACAGACAATCCAATAAGGGAAAGGAAAGCTCATGTTACATTCTGAAAACAAAACCTGTTTACCCGTGTAGAAGAGCACTACCAGAAAAGCTGTATTCCCAGTTCTGGACTAGTTTAGATCATGATTGTCCATTTTTCCAGTGCTGCTTACCTGAGTAATTACTGAAGCAATGCTTCAGTTCTCTCCCAACCCAAGTTTGCCATGAATGAACTTGCAGTATGACTGGAGATACTAAAGATCCATCTTAAACGATGAACCCTATCTCCCTTGCCTACCCACTCACTTTCATATTGGCTCAAACAGTTCTCCTATGATGAGTACAACATTGCTCTCTGGGGCTAGGCTTCTTAATATACAATACGTAGGAGTAAACATGAGCTATTAACGGACACCATCTTGGGCAAAAGTAGTATTTCTTGCCTCAAAGCAGCCAAGTGACCTCCAAACTAAAACTCCTGGCAGTACATAATGAACGTCACAGATTAGTTAAACTAAATTCTGTACACTCAATCTACAGTGGCAGCACTCTCACTGCAGCCAACATAAGCATCTAGGTGTTCACCTAATGTTTTCTCCTATAGCCTTGCCCTCACTTGCCTTCTTATAGATCAAGTACCTGGAAATGTCCCAAATATCATTCCCTCTGCTGTTTCAGCACTTCAATGATGTGTGACATTTATTAAGTTTAAGGGACAGCCAAACAAAACAGTACTGCATCATTTTTTTTGCAAGTCAGTCATACAAGCACCAACAACATATCTGGAAATTACAGCAGGAAGGTAACGTTCCTCCCTGTAGTTCTTGAATTTATTTATTAATTTTTAGTAATACAGATTACTTGTATACAAGTCTTGCTCACAAGGATACAGACTAACTTGATTCCCTTGCAACCACCCAACTCGTTCCCATTTAATACCATATCACCAAATTGAAAGGAATAGGAATGCAGTTGTGTATTAATTACCAAAACTGCAAACTGCTAAAACAATTAAATCCAACAGAACTCCAGGTATTACAGTTTGTACCATTAAAAAAAATAAATCTCTGACTAGGGCTAACACTCTTTTCAGCAACAAGCCCTTATGAGCTCATAGGATGTGTCTAGGCAGTTAGACACCTGCAGCTAGTCCATGCCAGCTGACTCAAACTTGTGGGGTTTGGGTGGCTGCTTTAACTGCAGTGTAGATGTTGGGGATCCTCTGGGACCCTCACACCTCTCAGGGTCCTAGAGCCCAGGATCCAGCCCAAGCATCTACATGGCAATTAAACAGCCCCTTAGCCCGAGTCAGGTGGCACTGACTAGCTGTGGGTTTTTAATTGCAGTGTAGACATACCTGTAGTATAGCAGATGCCATTATCAATTTTGAACACACTATGGTCTGTCATGTGAAGAAACAATCTCTAACTTCTGCTTTTACTTCTGCAGAAAGCCAAGAGGATTTCGCAAACATGATAAATGAGAGCATTTCCACTCCAAAAAAGGAACAGGCTTTTTGCTGTGCAATATCAGCATTTTTCTGTTCACTGTCATCTAAGGAGAAAGCAAGTTACTCTTCCTTTCCCTCACCAAAAAAAAAAAAAAAAAATCCAGCCACTACAACCCAGGCAAGATTCTTACTGCTTAACATAAGCACCTTATAATAGGCTTATTCAAGTTCGATACACAGAATACGTTCCAGTTCTGTCTCAAACCAGAACACATGGCTGAGACATGAGAGATCAGACTGTACAGAGAGACCTTTAAATCATTTTTCTTCTATATAGTGTTTATTATCACACAATCTGTATATTGATTCATTCTCATCAGCAGTCCTCCAAACCCCAGAGGCAAACTTCTGGCCTCTGGATGGTTCTCTAGCATTAATATGGGATAGCTCAGTGGTTTGAGCATTGGCTGCTAAACCCCGGGTTGTGAGTTCAATCCTGGAGGGGGCCATTTAGGGAACGGGAGTAAAAATCTGTCTGGGGATTGGTCCTACTTTGAGCAGGAGGTTGGACTAGATGACCTCCTGAGGTCCCTTCCAACCCTGATAGTCTATATAAACCACATGCCTCTCGAGAAATTAGTTCTGACATTGCCCCTTTATTTACCCCCGTTCTCTTAAAATCCTCATCTGTCATTATGACTACACCTGCACTCAAGAGCTAGGGGTGCGGTTCCCAGCTCATGTTGACCTTCCTGCACTAGCTGCTAAAAATAGTAGTGCAACCATGGCAGCATGGGCAGGGCAGCAGCAACATGGAGTCAGGCATGTTGTAGGGGGTGGGGTCCTGAGCCTGTGCCACCACTGCCGCTGCCTGTGCTACCGTGGAAAACACACCCCTAGCTCCAAGTGTAGACATAGCCTAAGAGAAGGCATTATATATTTAAAGCTTTCCCATTTTTGGAGGTACTTTGCCAAGCAGAGTGCATTCCATTCTGAGTCAAACAGCAAATAAGAACGAGATTGTTATGTTATGGGAAAAGCACTAAATAGGGTTCAGTGCTCCATTTAATAGGAATAATTTTAAAATCCCTCTAAAAATAGTTTGTCAACAGATCTTTGAAATTCAAAATATACCTTGGATTCAGCCATTCTGATTAAAGCTCACTGTTTGCATTTTGACTGGTAGTATGAATATTTATTACTTTTGCTACTTTGCAGATTAGGAATAAGGAAAATGCACAATAGGAACTTTTTCTGGTAGCAGGAAGTGAGGATTTTAGCGAACACTTAATAGTATTTGTGAAATTACTATACAAGGTACCAGGAGACAAAGGAAAAGAAAAACAAAATCTTCATTTGAAGTTATCCCAGGAGAGCAAACATTTGTGAAAAAAGTGGAAGGAATCCTCTGCAACATTTCCACGAGTCATTAGCACATTGTCAGTTTTTCATTGAGTGTAATGAGATGGGAGAAGGTAACAGATTTAAGTGCTGAATTTCTGTTTTACTCCATCTTGCTTCTTTTGGATTTCAAGTTTTTCTTAAGACCTAAGAAACCTCTCTGGAGTATGAGATTTGTTATTTTAGTTTTCAAGTTAAGATTCCCTTTACCAGTGTTACAAACACACCTAGAGGCCCCAGTCATGGATAAGGGTTTGAACTGTACTATATATCGTAAAAGCACATAGAACACCGACTCTGTACCAAAGAATTTACAGCATAAATGCAACACAAGAAAGGTGTACAACAAGATGGAGGGAACACAAGGAACAGAGATGAGACTGTCTGATAAGCAGAAGACACAGTACACCAACTTTTAGCAAACAAGCTTTAAGGGTAGAGATTGTGTCTCCTACCGAAACTAAATGAACCACAGTCTCCATTCTACCATCATCATATCAACAAGAAGCCAGAATGATGGCTGAAGAAGTTACAAATAAACACAAACACAACTGTTAAATTCTGTCTTAAAGAGCCTCACAATGGTGCAAGCTACCCACTCCCTTTTAAAATTAATATGATTATGGGGGTCATACTGCATTATCTAAACAAAAAACAAAAACAAAAACACACACACACACCCCACCACATCACTTACATTTTTTACACAGAAATAAAGAAACAGAAAAATTTTGGCTGGCTCAGAGACTTGGTGAATATTAGACTACCAGCCAGGAGAAAGAGGACAGGAGCAACATAGGACTTGCTCCTCTGGCCAGCATTTGAAAGATAGAGGATGGACTGGAAGTATTAGAGATAATACTCAGCGTCTGGAAGAGAGGATGCAGTTTGCACTGCTACCTGGCAACTCCATGTGGCCATGTAACAAGAGACAAGCATTTGCCACATCCCAGCTCCAGGGTATGTGCAGACTTAGCCAAGATGATAAATTTGTGGTAGATATGGCAATTTCCCGCATACCCTTGGGAGACTTTACTGAGTTATGTTGGGGCCCATTGTATTACATGCAAAGTTTATGTATTATTGTGGGCTGGGATTGGATGTAACCTCTGTTGGGGAGGGAGGAGTTGTGATGTGTGGCCTGGGAGTTCAAAGGACTATATTGAAAATGTGCCAGGCAAGAATGGACTTTTGATACCGTAAGTATGAACTGGATTTCATGAGGAACACCAAAGAAGTGGGATGTAGCCCACAAAAGCTTATGCTCAAATAAATGTGTTAGTCTCTAAGGTGCCACAAGTACTCCTGTTCTTTTTACCAAGGGAGAGGTTAATGTAAATTCCCCACCTCCAGATATGCAAAAACCTAGACTTTTGAAACTATGCTCTGAGGAGTGGGTCATTGTCTGCTTCCAGTCTCTGGGAACAGGTAGTCAAAGACAGAGTTATGAAAACAAAAGGCTGAACTGCCCAGCCTGGGTTCTAGTTCTGAATCTGAAACAGTTATGAACTTGCCACCATGGGGAAAACCTAGCTGTGAGTTTTGAAGGACTGAGACCAACCAGAGCTTGAGACTGGAGCTGGGGGTGATCTCTGGTAAGCTTTTCAGCATGCATAGGTTCTTTTATTGTTTTTAATATTGTTTCTCCAATATGTTTACCCTGTATTACAAGATGGCATGTACAAATGACTGTCATTCAGCATCGGGTTTTTAATGCCCATCAGGGATGCAAAAAGAACATCTGCTCACCTTCCCTGGAGGAATAGGTCCTGCAATTGTTTGTTACACAGGAAGTCTGCATAGCACTGGTTCCAAAGCAAGTACAGCACACAAAAGTCAGTCTGCCAAGTCTCAGCTAAAAGTGCTCTCAGAAAAGTGACAGTTATGTCATTGTCCATGATGAAAACTCATAAGCTCAAAAACGTTAAGACTCAAATAGCTTATTTAAGCATATTTTAACACCTCCTTTCCAATAACCATACCACCTCAGCTTTATTTAAGTGTGTGACTGACCTCCCCAGACCACTTCAAGCCTTGCACTAATCCTAGAGAAGCACTACTACAGACATACTGCATTTAACAAATGACGCTATTCTGTCAGTCTAAGGCTTAGCAATTGTACCTGTGTATAGAAGTACACCCAAAGTCCTCCTTAAATGGAGCACACAATTGCAATCCCCAAATCAAATTCAAAATTGTCATTATCCAACTTATTGGCTTTATAAGGCTGGGAATTACCTCGCTGCATGGCAGTCCCTGCCCCTCCATAAGGGCTAATTCAAGTGATCTACCAAGATAAGCTCAAATACTTGGAATTTCTGCTCGCCCACTTATCAAGGTATAGCTATGCTACTTGAATTATTCCTAAAAGCTGCCACAGAAATTTAAGGACATCATAATTCACCCTCTTCATGAAGAGGGGGAAGGTACTTTATATTTTACAAGAGGCAGCAAGCCAGTGTGAGATCATCTACTATTGGAGAATTATTTCATGTCATACTGGAACACTATATGTTTCCATCTTTATTAATAGGATGCAATATGAGACAACAACATGGGGAAAGTAAAGGGCTGCCAAAACTTTAACAGGAAAAAAAGGATGAGCAACTTTCTTCTCAATGCTAAGGACTGATATGTCCTAGAGGGCCTAAAAACATTTAGTTTGCTGAAAAACCATGTAGCTAAACACTGTTTAATATTCCAGCAATACCCAAGGTGGTTTATTCGCCAAAAAATATTCCTATAATTATAACAGTTACTCCATACACTCTTACATTACCATCTTTCAGTATCAGAAATAGAGCAATCATTCAGGTAGGTGAACCAGCCCAAACATAGTGCTTTCTGTCTTATGAAGTTTCTAGACCTAAAATGAGAGTGCTGCAAAAGCAGCATTCAGCTTGGTGGAAGGCAGTGAGGAGTAATGGAGGGAGAGATGCTGAACAAAACACCCAGAGAGGTGGTGACTGGAACATAGGGGAAACTAAAGAGGAATAATCATGGGAGGGAGCAATCCAAGGATGGACAGTTTAGGGAGGTGCAATTCCTTTCAGGTTTGGGTGCACAACACTATCATATAGCCCTTGAACATGGTCTGGACAGAGATATTAGAGCAGGGGTGGGCAAACTACTGCCCACCAGCCATTTTAAGCCAGCCCTCGAGTGCCCACTGGGGGCTCCAGCCAAGGGAGCAGGGTCGGGAGCCGCTCCACACGGCTCCCAAAAGCCGCAGCATGGCCCCTCTCCAGCGCTTCATTGGGAGCTGCGGGGGCAGTGCCTGCGGACGGGGCAGCGAGCAGAGCTGCCTGGCCGTGGCTCCGCATAGGAGATAGAGAAGGGACATGCTGTTGGTTCCAGGAGCCGCTTGAGATAAGCGCTGCCTGGAGGCTGCCCCCCTGAGCCTCTCCCCATGCCCCAACCCCCTGCCTCAGCCCTGATCCTCCTCCCACCCTCCAACCCCTTGATCCCAGCCTGGAACACCCTTCTGCACCCCAAACTCCTCATCCCCAACCCCACCCCAGAGACCGCACACCCAGCCAGAGCCCTCACCCCACTCCCCCTCCCTAGCCCAGAGCCCCCTCCTGCACCCTGAACTCCTCATTTCTGGCCCCACCCCGGAGCTTGCACCCCCAACCAGAGCCCTCACACCCACACCCCAACCCCAATTTTCTGAGCATTCATGGCCCACCATACAATTTATATTCCCAGATGTGGCCCTCGGGCCAAAAAGTTTGCCCACCCTTGCAATAGAATGACAAGACTGAACTGAATCTCCATTAGACGAAACTTAAAGAAGAGAATGACCTGGAGTCATTCCCATTTTTGTCCAGGCGCCCCTGACCGACCTCACTAAGGCCGGCCAGGAGCACCCATGTCTGCCCAGGCGCCCCCGACCAACCTAACCAAGGTCAGCCAGGAGTACCTACGGGACGACGACTAGCAGTCGTATTGCACCATCTGACGTCCGCAAGGCAAGGCAAGGGGATGCTGCTGTGTAGCACTGCAGTACTGCGTCTACCAGCAGCACCCAGGAGACATACGCTGACCGTGAGCTGAGTGGGCTCCATGCTTTCTGTGGTAAATTGTCTGCACAGGTAACCCAGGAAAAAAGGCGAGAAACTATTTTTTGCCGTTGCTTTCACGGAGGGAGGGGAGCCTGATGACATGTACCCAGAACCACCTGCGACAATGTTTTTCCCCATCAGGCATTGGGAGCTCAACCCAGAATTCCAATGGGTGGTGGAGACTGTGGGAACTGTGGGATAGCTAGCACAGTGCAACACTCCAAAAGTCGACACTAGCTTTGGTACTGTGGACGCACACCACCAACTTAATGCGTTTAGTGGGGACACACACAATCGACTGTATCAAATCGATTTCTAAAAAACTGACTTCTATTAAATCGATCTAATTTTGTAGTGTAGACATACCCTTAGAGACTCTCTCCTACCCTCTATTGGTATTTTTTTGCCAGAAGCTTTTGGAATCTCAAACCAATATGGGGGCAAACAGACCATGGATAAGGCAAAAAACTGTACACTCAAAATGGATGTTTCCAGCCTGACAGAGAGTTCATAATATCACACAGAATTCATAAATTATACAGATCCTCCAAATCATTACACACGCAGCCAATTATGTTTGGCAGCACTTAGAGATTACAGGGCAATGCTGAGTAGCTCCAAGGAGTGTCCATTTTCAGTTCACCTTAGCCAGGAATGGCCAAGATGCAAGGAATTAGACAAGGGACACAGCTTTCACTTGCGGGAAAGAGGGCAGGACAGCTTTCTGATGCCAAACAGTTCAGCTATCTCAGGAAGTGCAGCAGAAAAGTGAATTTCTGATGCAGATAATTTTTTCTGCATTAGCAACATTTAGCTGCTCCAATTGTCAGAAATGGGTCATTCTTCTAATGTAGACCAGTAAAGAGGTCTCTAGAGACAGTCCAACACCAGAACCTATCTGGAGATATTATAGAAGTGTTGGGTTAAGGATTTTAGCTTGGTGGACCAATTGTGGTCACAGCATGCTCACCCCAAGATGAAAAGAGACAAAGAAATGTGATGAGCTCTACAGTATTATTACAACTCATCTGACAGTCAAGCTTCTTAAGAAAGGTCTTAACTACTCTTGATTTGAAATTGTAGTTATGATATGGGATATTCCAGGAGAGTAGGGCTCAGACGAGCTGAGTAAATTGTGATCTTTGGGGATAAGCTACTTCAGCCTTGGGGGTGGGGGGGGAGGGGAGAAGAGAACGTAGACAAGAGGAGTCCTTCCCTGAGAGTCTGGCAAGCCAAGCAGTGCCACAGATTATTCCTGCAGGTAGTCATTAGTAGAGAGTTTTAATATGGTCACAAAAATTCTAAATCCACACAATCCAGGGAAACTATTAGAACCCTGCTAAGCAACAATGTTGAATGGTTATTGCTACAATTGTTTCAGCCATGGAATGGACAGCATCATTGGGCACATGCTGTACCTAAACCTATCAGTTCAATGCAAAACAAAGGAAAGCTTCTAGAATAAGAACATTTAAACTCTTTCTAGGAACAAAGATTATCACCAGACTTTGGTTTTGACGGATATACTTACCATTACATTGATAATGAATATGTACGAGCAATACTGAACAACCTGCACTGAAATCCTAGAGCAGGGGTCCCCAACATGGTGCCTGTGGGCGCCATGGTACCCGCTGGGGCGCCTAAGTGCGCCTATGTACTAGCTGGCGGACGAGCATCTGCCGAAATGCCACTGACAAGCAGCATCATCCAGAGGCGTCGCTGCCAAAATTCCGCCGATTTTCGGCGGCATTTCGGCAGCGATGCCTCTGGATGACACTGCTTGTTGGCGGCAACGCCTATTGACATTGCCACTTGTTGGCGGATGCTCGTCCGCCGCCACGGTACTCCATGGCTCGTTGTCTGGTGCCCGCCAGACAAAAAAGGTTGGGGACCACTGTCCTAGAGGTACTCAGAGTGCTGATGAACATAAGTAACCATAGTCTTTCCTCTAAAACTTGAAAAGAAGTGTTAGATTAGGGACAGTTTCAATAATTTCTTCTTGTTTTATTTGTTTTAAAAAGTCAATGGGCAATTACTACTGTATTATGTACAGAACCCCTTGAGTTAACCACCAGCTGAACACTGCATAGACGGAGAATATGAATTAAAGGAATCCAGCTCAACTCTATTTGCCTCAATGCCACCACACTGTTTCTCCCCCCCCCCCCCCGCCCATCTCTATATAGGAGGAAATCATGAAGATTAGGCATTCAAAACCAGTATGCAGTACAAATGTGAATTATATTTTAAGAACTTTAGTATATAAAATCACTCATGTTTGAAAATATTTGTAATTTACTTCTGTATACTGCTTCTTCACACAAGACAGCTCTCCAACCACATTCCTGCATCACGTAACCATTAAAATCTTACCCTCCACACCCATACCACTCTGTAGAAGTCAGCTGCAACATAGAATCAAATCATAGGTTTCACTGCATGTTCCCTTGCTTCACAATAATCCTTATTTTCAGAAGCAACCATTTAGAAAGAATTTTCTCTGACATTACTCAGTAGGCTTTATCGAAGGCAGGCTATCTAAACAGCAGACAAGCAGAAAGCCCTGGCCATAATAGCCAATAGTTGCTGAAAGATAAAGACCTTGATAAATTAATTGTTAAGATCATACATCTTATTACCACCCGTCAAATTCCTCAGACCAATAGCGTCAACCCTAATGGCTACTATAATGGCCAATACCTGCAAAAAAGTGAAGTACCTGACTCATTCACACTCCACTCCTATTGTTTAAAATGGCACTGGTTTATACAGCAGGTTTTGTAATACTATACCATATGTTGTAACATTCCACCTCAAGCCATTCAATAGGACATTGTCAGGCTTTTCCTCTCCCTCTCCTATTACTTCCAGTCCTTCCTTCCCACTTCTTCTGAGCAACTCTTCCCATCTCTCCCTCTCTGTATCTGTCACATAACTTACCCCTATCTCAACTTTTCAATCACTTTCCTCACCAATTTTGACCCTGGCTTTCCACATCTCCACGCTCATCCTGGGCTGATTATCGATTATCCATCATCACCCCCAAACCTTTTTCAGTCACTACTTTCCAGGACAGAATCCCCCATCCTGCAAGTATGGCTACATTTTTTGATCCTAGATGCATGACTTTACATTTGGCCATATTAAAACGTATTTTGTTTGCTTGTGCCCAGTTTACCAAGTAATTCAGATCACTCTGTCTGCTTAATTATTTACCCAATCTGTATATCATTTGGAAACTTCCAGTTCTGCATGTTCTCTCTCCTCCCTTCTCAAAAAACATCCATTGACCTCACTTACCTCCCAGCTCTTCACTTTTAAGATTAAGTGAGCCATAGACAACTGCTGTCTTAAGTTGTTTAGCTTCAATTCTATTTTCTGTTCTCTCTACTCTGTCTTCCACCTTTTTCATTCCATTGGATTTGCTCTCTTCAAAAATATAACCAAGTCTATGTAGCAAAAAATGTTGGGTCCAGGGCTCCACTGTTATCCTCCTTAACCTCTCTACTGCTTTTGACCTGGCTGTAAATTCATTCCTGACATCTTATCTACCTTGCTCTTGTGTGATACTAACCTCTACTACAGGGGCAGGCAAACTTTTTGGCCTGAGGGCCGCAGCAGTTTCGGAAATTGTATGGAGGGCCGACTAGGGGAAGCTGTGCCTCCCCAAACAGCCAGGCATGGCCCAACCCCTGGCCCCTATCCATGAGCCCCTCCCCCCCCCCAGCTTCTTGTCCTGATGCTGCCCCAGGACCCCTGCCCCATCCACACGCACCCCGCTCCCTGTCCCCTGACCGCCCCCGGAACCCCTGTCCCTGACTGCCCCCCCGCCACCTCATCCAACCCCCCCTCCTTCCTGACTGCCCCATCCAACTCCCCTGTCCCTGCCCCATTCAACTCCCCTGTTCCCCGCCCTCTGACCGCCCCAACCCCTATGCACACCCCCACCCCCTGCCCACCACCCTGAACTCCCCTGCCCTCTATCCAACCCCCCCACTCCCTGCCCCCTTACCGCGCTGCCTGGAGCACTGGTGGCTGGTGGCCACCCAGCTGGAGATACACACACTGCGCAGCACAGATCACTGGGTCAGGCCCCAGCTCTGCAGCTGCGCTGCCCCAGGAGCTCACAGCCCCCGCCACCCAGAGCATTGGGCCAGGAGCTTAGGGGCCAGGCAGGAGGGGCCTGCGGGCTGGATGTGGCCTGCGGGCCATAGTTTGCCCACCCCTGCTCTACTAACTATTCAGAAGACTCTCCTCTTGGTCTCTCCCAATGTTCCTGGGGGTACTACAGAGCTCTCTGCCCTATAAGTGCCATTCTACACCCTCTTTGGGTCATCTCATCCACAAAGTCATTAGCTTTCTTGAAAGCCCACTCCTATCATATCTTCAGGGAATTTACCAACTGAAAATAGCAACCATGAGCTCTAATTGGGAGCTTATATATTCTATAAAAGCCTCAAACTTTATGTTACCGAGACTCAACCAACCACCATAACAACTGTGTATATACTGAAAACCTTCTTCCTCCTCTGCCTGAAGATTATATACTCACTGGGGAGGGATCTGGGATACTTTTCTGTTTGGAGAGCACATACTCAGGACTGGATTAATGTAAGGATGTTGGGAGGCTACAACCCAGGGCCTCAGATTTCAAGAGGCTCCCCAAAATGTATAATTTATTGCACTGTTTTTCAATTGGCAGCCCTTAGTTCAGATCTGGCCCACATGGGACTTCTATTTGGCTGATCACTGGCCATCAGCTGTTCCTTCATGCCACCGAAGCAGCAACAGCCAATCAGAGCTCCTCAGGAAGCAACACAGCTCTTTCCACAGCCCCTCAGGAGCCAACCTATTCTCACAGGAAGGGAGGGGGGGAGGAGTGGTCCCTGCTCACAAGAGGAGAGGAGGGGGAACAAAGAGAGCTCTGCAGCTCATGGTAGCTTCACTCCCTCTTCCCTCCTCCCTTCCTATGAACAGGAATGGCTCCTCCACTCCTCCCCCTCCCTCCCTGTAACACCCAGCCTAAGACAGGGTGCGGGGGCGAGACGAACAACTCCTGAAGCTACCTACCCCTCCTTTGCCTGCACAGGAGAACCAACTGCAAAGCCTCCCCCCAGCCTGGAAGGGGGGAGGTGAAGAACCCAATAAGAGAGGAGGTGACGGGGGGGGGAATAAAGCTGACAGGGAGCTGAGCAGATGGCGGGGGGGCTAAAAGGCAGAACTGATGGGGATTGGCCAGATGCACTTCAGTTTATTTTTCCTTCTGTTTACTATCATGACATTAATTTAATGTAGAAACTTTTTCATTTACATTCTGACACACTGAAACTGGACTGTGTCAATACATTTCAACTTAGTGGTACACTTTTAATCAGGTGCTTAATCAGATACAGTAACTCCTCACTTAAAGTCATCCCGGTTAACGTTGTTTCATTATGTTGCTGATCAATTAGGGAACATACTCACTTAAAGTTGTGCAATGCTCCACTTTTACATTGTTTGGCGGTCTGCTTTCTCCACAGCTGGCAGCCTCTCTACAGCCCACCCAGCACCTCCCGCCCGCCGACAGACCCCACAGATCAGCACCTTCCCCCTCTTCCCCTGCCACCTGCCCGCGGCAATCAGCTAGCTTGTGGCTTTTGGAGGCAGGAGGGAGGAGCGAGGACTCGGCGCGCAGGCTTCTCCTCCCTCCCCTGCCTCCTGAATGCCGCAAACCAGCTGATTGCCCCAGGCAGGAGAGAGGGGCGAGGACAGGGGAGGAGCCAGGACGCAGCATGGGAAGTAAAGGTGGAGGAGGTGGGGGGGGGGGAGAAAAAAAGAGGCGGGTCAAGGGTGGGGGCTTGGGGGAAGGGGAGGAGTGGGCAGGCTGAGGGTTGAGCCCCCCACCCCTGGTGCTTGCAGAGTAGGGGAAGCTGCCCTGGAACCTAACCCACCCTATTTACATTAATTCTTATGGGGAAATTGAATTCACTTAACATCCTTTCACTTAAAGTAGCACTTTTCAGGAACATAAGTGCAACGTTAAATGAGGAGTTACTGTACTTACACAACGTGAAGAAATCAGTAATTGGTGTGCTCCACTAGTTTTACTTGATTGTGTGCTGTGCAGTACTTTTCCAAAAAACAGACAATGCAAGCAAGTGTCAACATTTCAGGCAGTAACAAAGGGAAATTAGAGGTCCATTCTTCTCATGAGTTTAACTTCTAATTTTAATTTAAATTTAATATGACAACAGAATTAAAGCAGCATGCTATGGCATTACAGTTCATTTGTATAATTTTGTTTGCAAGATTTTGTTGGACTAATGCCTATCAGCATGCTTAACCTTTTATTTTGAGATTAATAAATGTAATCTGGTACACTTGGTCTTGAAAGGCTGTGACCCCTAACTGGTGTCAGGCTCACTTAGGGTGACCAGACAGCAAGTGTGAAAAATCGGGACGGGGGTGGAGGGTAATAGGAGCCTATTTAAGAAAAAGACCCAAAAATCAGGACTGTCCCTATAAAATTGGGACATTTGGTCACCCTAGGCCCACTAGAGAGCAAACATCTGAAGAGCCCTTTGGCCCTAGAGTGTGCTCTGTGTCTTATCAGGCCTGTCAAAAAACGTAATTGACTATCACTGGTATAGGTAATTAGGCAATTAAAGCATAGCATCACTATGTGTATTACTACCAGGTAAGAGCCAAAATTAAAATGGTTGTGTTCATTTCAACTTTCATTCAGCTTTACAATTGGTGTAACATATTTTAAAACCAGAAACGAAATAACAGGTAATTTAACAGAGTGTTGGCATTGGGCCTGGGCAATGGTAAAAGAGCAATTGGAAGGAACTGAATATGCAGAGAAGGACTCCCACAACAGCCCCGGTCCCTATCAAACTTAATCCAGTCCTACACATATCATATTATTGGTCCTATTGGAAATACTCATGACACTAGTCTGTAACTCCTCACAGCAAGGATTCTAGTTGATTGGTACACCAATCAGCTGTACCACACCACATACACCTCTATCCCGATATAACGCTGTCCTCGGGAGCCAAAAAATCTTACTGTGTTATAGGTGAAATCGCGTTATATCGATCTTGCTTTGATCCACCAGAGTGCACAGCCGCCCCCCCCCAACCCCCCGAGCACTGCTTTACCACGTTATATCCGAATTCGTGTTATATTAGGTCGCGTTATATCGGGGTAGAGGTGTATTTGTGGCGCTTTGTACTCTTCTTACAATTCTCAACCCTACAACTTTTTGTGACTTTATAATATTGCCCATTAGATTATGGCAGTAATATCATATACACCATTTTTTATATCACAGACTGGATCCACATACACTGTAAAAGTCCAAACTCACTGCAACATTAAGGAAGACCTGTGAAGAAGACCCTAAAACCCATTTAATTCTCCATTGTGCCAACTGCCCCAAACCAACCAGGATGAAGGGACATAGGAATTTAATGCATAAGTGAAAGCCATGCTTCAGGGCCCACAGGCAGAGTTGCCAAAACCACACAATATATCCAAATAACATCACAACTACAGAGAAAAAAATCCACTACAAACACCGAGCCAGCCAAAAGTATTCAGGCAAAGTCCTCCCTCTCCTCTACAATTGCAGAGGAGAGGATTCTGAAAGCTTCGTTTTTATTCTATGCCCTCTGGGCCTGCTCATAACTCCAGCAATAGTCTGGCAGCTGGGATGTCACAATGAGACATTGTGGAGTATCACAGATGAGCATATGGAACCCAGACAGGTGGTGGGATTTTGTTTGTTTTTAAACTTGTTTGTGGGTTGAATGCTACTCCGAGCCTGGTTAGTAGGAACATTCAGCACATAGATTTCAGTCACCTTTGCAATAAATTCACCTTAAAAAAAAAAAAACTTAGCAGGAAATACAATTTTAACAAATTGCCCTTCTGGAGCCAGAGTAACAAGGAGAGATTTGATATTTAAACAACAAATAAATGGTCATGCCACACAAGTAGCTTCATCTTACCCAATTTGGGCTTTGTAAATACAAGATTTTACAGCATCTTAACTATGTGGTAAGCACAGTGTTTTGTGTGTTTTATGCAGGACCAAGTACACTTAATATTTCACTTATCAAATACAAAATATTAATAGAAATATGATATACTTGGACAGAGAAATGCATTAACTACTAGAGCTATATCAATTTTTGGAATCAAGCGAGCAGGAATATTCATTAATACAACCCAGTCTCTCCCTGCTCTGATGACTCATGCCCCAAACCAAAGCTTATGAGAGGAGCTGGTCTTACAAACAAATACCATACAAAGCTAGGGGAAAGCTGCAATACTTAAAAAAAACAAAAGCTTCAATACTTTGAAAACATATTCTTAATTTTTTTGTATGTCACTTAAAATTTATAATTAATGCTCCATAAGGTGTTCCAGCTCAGAATCGGACATTCTTACGAATAGAAGTCATGCATTAATTACAACTTTCCACTAAAGCACCAAATCCACAGGTATCATTATAGACAGATTTATAACAAAACTGTGGTAAGGTAAGAACTGCAAGAAGATGTCACAGTTGAGTATTCTGTACACTCAGTCTGAGCTGAGGAATACCACGGTATTTTCAGCAATTCTTTCTTACTCATTTGTGTAGAAATAACCCTTGAAAAATGAAACTTCCTTCCATCCAATTTATTTTTTAGCTCTCACACACTGATTTATTACATATTATACACACTGGTGTGCTGTTAGTAATTTGTTTTCAAATGAAGACAAATATACTTAATAGGCTTTTTCAAACAGACATAAGCAAAATTTGTTTTTTACAAAAATCTTGACAAAGTCTCTAAAAAAAGTCCACTAATTTGCTTATAGCACTAATGTACCCATTTTTCTGACCCATTCCCAAGGTCAGTAAAGAGAAAAACTCCATTTGGCATTTGTATTTTATCAAACACTCTCCCTTCTACCCCCAAAAAGCTCATCTATTTATGAATTACATGTCCTTAACTGATGACCCAACTAGCATGCTGCGAGGATCAAACTCACATACTAATATGTACTTGAGCAACAGAATAGAAGTCAGAGCGATTGCCGGGAGTCATCCAAATAGAGACTGCCACCTACTGTATACACAGGACAATTGCTCAAAGATGTCTAATTTAATCTTGAAAGGAAAATAAGGAAACAAAAAATTGCTGTCTGTATGTTCTCCCCTCGTTGTGTTTATGATTTTATCCCAACTTTAGTATGTTTGTGTGTTACTCAAAATATGTCAGAGAAAACTCAATATACCTCCTTTAAAACCAGGAAAAAATTAATTATACAAAAATCTAAAAGTTAAACTAAACCTCCCCCACTATTGGTTATAGTTACCAATAACATTTACAAACAGTGGGTTTCAAACTTTTTTTTACTGGCGACCGCTTTCACACAGCAAGCCTCTGAATGTGATCCCCCCTAATAAATTAAACACACTTTTTAGTATATTTAACACCATTATAAATGTTGAAGGCAAGCGGGGTCTGGGGTGGAGGTTGACAACTCATGACCCCCCATGTAATAACCTCATGACCCTCTGAGGGGTCCCAACCCCCACTTTGAGAACCCCTGATTTAGATGTGCTAATACTTCTGTGAAGACATCACCAGATTCATGCCAATTAAAAGCTACTTCATATTCCAAGGCCAGTTTGAGACGTTCATCCAGGAACTGATTGCTAACAGTGTATAATCGAATATCTCACTAGATTAGGATGCCACAGAGACGACTTCTTCTCTTTCAGCTTGATTACAGATCTCAAAAATGTCCCTTGTATACATCTGACAATAAGCTTTCCTTAAAGAGCTATTCTGTAGTTCTACCATTTGTTTAAATATATTGTAAACTTCCTAAACCCAGTGTAAACTAGTATCATTCTGAAAACTAGAAATGAAGAAAATACGGCATTCATTTTTTAAAATCCTATACGTCATTTGACAAGCGAGTTGTCTGCCATCTGTCTTATCACAATACTTACTAACCTGTCACTTAACAACTGTACAAAGATTTCCTATTCAGATAGCTGTATGCAGATTATTTGCCACTTATCCAAATAATAAGTCTGCGGGTGGAGGGAAAGGTAAGTTTGACAGTGTTTGCTCAACAATGATGGCAGAGAAGTAGTGTAAATAGCAGTACTGAAAAGCAGGAGGGATCATGTACCAAATTTTCAAGCAGTAACTTGCAAGTGTAAGATGGGATCGAAAAGTTACACTTTTTCAGCTATAAGGTACAAGATCCTCTTTTTTTTTAAATAAATACTTCTACTTTGGCTCATACTTTCTTAGTTTCTTATCTGTACATCATTACATTTGAATTTAGCCTTCATTTTAAATAGTGATCTGTAGAGGAAGATACAAATGCAGACCCTATACAATCAAGGCACTTTTAATTCAAACTTCACATGAATTAGCCATCACTACAGCAGAGAGCAGATATGCAATAACATAATGCTAAGAATGTTGAACAGTTGCTTTCCTGAGCTGTAAGAGCACACTGTTGGCCTTGCACACCCTTCCACCTTCAGACCTTGCATATGTTTTATTAATTTTATTTGCTCAGCTTAATGAAAACATTGGTTGGTTTTCTAGTCCCAAAAAAAATTAAACACAGGGGTTTAGAAGATTTTTAAAACAATGGATATTAGTAAATGAAAGGATTTTGTTGGGACATTTAAAAATGGAACACAGTTTATATAATATTAGAAAACAAAACAAAGTTCAGCACAACTATGGGAAAGCTCATGTCAATATTAATGATACATAAAAATTCTGCAACACAACTGAGATACTTTTACCTTTAGAAACTCAATGCTGTCTATACTATTCTTTGTTGCCATATGCAAAAAGGGATATCAATTCAGCATCAACTTTGACACTATTGCATGACTCATCCTAGCCTTGATTATTCCCTCATGCACAACCTACACACTACCTTCCTCATTCCTATCCCCAAGGATCATTTTTCTGCCCTGTGTTCAGCAGATTAAGCATTACAGACAAATACATATTTAAGAGGAAGTGTCACTTGAACCAACCAGCCTGTATTAGCTTGCTTTCAGTATACAACTTTGCTCTGAGGGAAGGCGGGAGACCAGCTTCTTACAACTATGCTACATTACTGGCTAGGGGCCAACGCGTACGGATGTGGACAATCCCGAATTGATATTCTTCTCACCGCCACGAAGGAAGCCCCAATACCACTCCTCAGCACTTCTAAATGCAATTAGAACAAAAGCAGGCCCGTGTCACTTCATGGTTGCCCCCCCCCCCGCCCCTATGCTAGCTCACGGGATCTCTCTACAGAAAAAGGTTAATACCATTATCAGCCCTAACCAGAAGGAGCTCTCATCATCACGAGAGGGTCCCCCCGGCGCCTCCCGACCCTTTCCCTCTGCCAGGCAATAGGAGCCCGGGAATCAAGGTCCACCCGGGAACCCACTGACAGGAGAGGAGATGAAATGGACAGTGCAGGGTTTCTCCCCAGTCACTGCAGCAGCACCTCCTCCCACAGTCCCGGCATCCCTGCACCCGGCATCTCACCCGTCAGGCACACGCCTAAAGCACCCGGGGCCCTTCTCGGGATCCCGGCGGGGAAGCCCAAGCGGGCGGAGCAGGGCTGCCCGCGGGGCTCGGGACAGGGCAGAGCCCCCGGGAAGTGCCCGTGTGTCTATGGGAGCTGCCCGCCCCGCCCGCCGAGGGACCCGAGCTCCCCTGCCTGCCGCGCCGGCTCCGCGAGAGGCGGAACGTGGCCGGGCTGCTCCCCCGGAGCCCGCTGCCGGTGCGGAGCTGCTGCTGCCGCACGGGGAGAAAGCGACTGCGGCGGTCCACGGGGGCTCTTGCGGTCCCGGCGCTCCCGCCTTCCCGATGTCCTGCCCGCACATCCCCCAGCCGCTCCTGCAGCACCTGAAGGGCACAGCCCTGCCGCCTGCCGCGCTCACCGTCCTGTGCTGCTGGCGGTGCCTGCCCAGCCCGGGGAAGCAGCCGGCGGCTGTCAGCGCCCCTCCGCCACCGCTCCGCGAGAGGAGAAGCAGCAGCGATCTCCTCACGGCAGCCGCCATCTCTCAAGTGGAAGCAGCCCGAGCGGCCCCCGCCCCACTCAGGCAGGCTGCACCGCTGGGCTGCCAGGGGCCGGGGCGGGCGTGCAACCACCAGCCAATCACCGGGCTCCCCCCCCGAGCTGGGGCGGGGCTAATGTTCGTCTCGCTCCCTTCTGCGAGTAAGCTGATGTAAGGCGGGACTATAGGGTGTCAATCAGCGGGGACGGTTAGCAAGCGGTGGCCGCGAGGCCGGAAACAGCTCGGGGAGTTCAACAGAGAGGGGGAGGGGCAGGATGGTGACATTCCTCGGGGGCGGGCTTGTAGGGCAGCGGGTAGGGTAAAATGGGTTTGTAATTAGGGTTGCCAATTTTGGTTGCATATATTCCTGGAGATTTAAAATTCCTGGCGACTCCAGGCCAATCATGGAGGATTGGCAACCCTATCTGTAATAGACTGGAAAAGGACCCTAGGATACCTGGAAATCTCTTGGACCCCAGCTAGGGGGACCAGGTGTCTGGTTCTCGACTGGAACACTTGGTCAAAAAGGGACCCTGGTGGCTCCAGTCAGCACCACCAACTGGGCCGTTAAGGTCGGATCGGCGGTGCTGCGGAGCCAAGGCAGCCTAGTCCCTACCTGTCCTGGCACCACGCTGCGCCCTGGAAGCAGCCAGCAGGTCTGGCTCCTAGGCGGCGGGGGAGCCACGGGGCTCCGTGCGCTGCTCCTGCCCTGAGCACCGGCTCCGCACTCCCATTGGCTAGGAACCAGTCAATGGGAGCTGGGGGGGGGGGCGGTGCCTGCAGCAGTTTGAGCAGCGTGCGGAGCCTCCTGCCCACCTCCACCCCGCCTACTAGTGTCGGACCTGCTGGCCGCTTTGAAGGCGAGCGCACCGCAGTGTCAGGACAGGCAGTCAGCCTGCCTTAGCCCCGCTGCACTGCTAACTGGGAGCTCCCCGTGGTAAGCCCATGCCCCAACCCCCTGCCCCAGCCCTGAGGCTCCCCAAACCTGGAGCCGCCTCCTGCACCCAGGGCCGGCGGGGCCCGATTTGAATACCCGGCGGTGGTCTGGGTCTTCGGCGGTGCGGGGGTCCACTCCGGGTCTTCCGCGGCACTGAAGGACCCCCCGCCACCAAAGTGCTGCCGGATGAGTAAAAAAAATTTAAAAGGCTCTTAAGGTGTGGGGCCCCAATTCCGAGGAATCAGGGGAATCAGCTTAAAGCCAGCCCTGCCTGCACCCCAAAGCCCTCATACCTAGCCCAGAGCCTGCCCCCCAGCCCAGAGCACTCACACACCCCCACACCCCAACCCCCAGCTCTGAGTCCCCCCAAACCTGGAGCCCCCTCCTGCATCCCAACCCCCTCATTCTCACCCCAGAGCCCTCACCCCCTCCTGCACCACAACCCCTGCCTCAACCCGCAGCCCTCTCCCACACTCTGAATCCCTTGGCCCCACCCCCCCAGCCCGGAGCCCCCTCCTACACCCCAAACTCCTGGGATCCCTGTAAACCTATATACCCCTGGTGCCCTCTGCCAGCTGGCATCAAGAGGTTCTTGGGTCAAGAGACTTTGAAATGATTTGCAATCAAATAATGCAAATCCTATCCTCAATATTATTTCTAGGCTCCTTTTCAAGACCATGGAGTGGAGAAGGCTGTTACTAAGCTCTTCTTCTTTTACACACACAGACACACAGAGGTGGGGGAGGACACCACCAAGAGCATTTTCAGCTCAGCCTCCTTCCAGACTTTGGAATGAGAGAGTGGCAGAAGGTTCTTCACTCCTACCCCAGTTCTCCAACGTCCAAAGGCATTTCTGCTGAGAAGTTCTCCAATCCTCATAAGCCACCATGATTAGCCTACTTTGATCATCTTTTTTCTCTACCCACAAGCCTGAGAGAGGTCTCGGGAAAAGGCATTGGAACAATACTCTTTTCAAAGGCCATAGTAGCTTTTTCCTATTCCTTGTGCCAGTTCCTGCAGTGCATTCTGGGATGTTCCTATGTGGTGCTGGCACCAGCAAAGAGAAGCAGCAGGTGCTGGTTTCTAAGCAGAGGCAGCTGCAGGCATTCCTTGGGGAGGCAAGAGGGCTGTGAGGCCTTTATCTGTGCAAAATGTAAAGAGAAAGGTCTCTCATTAAACCCACACAACTTTAAAAACTATTTTTAAAAGCAATGTCTGGCTGGGCCAATGGGCTTCCTAGGGGATTTCTAGGAACACATGGAGGGGAGGAGGAGGGGGGCATGGCACAGGATAAAAGGTACTGCAAGGGGGCTAAACAGCTGGGAAAGGGCCCCTCCAGCATGGAGGGGTATAGGAGAGAGGGGTACAACACAGGGTGACAGACTGTATGTCTGGGCAAAGGCTCAACCTGGTCAGGGTAACGGTAGAGCACAGGGGAGGCTACACAATAGGACCTGTGCTTCAACTGCAAGGGGAGGAGAGGGAAAGCTACGATACGGTCATATTCAGGCCTGTGTCTGGAAGGCCAGATTTGTCATGACATAGACATGAAATGTAATGATGACTTTCAAATGCTGAAATCACAAACAGTAGCATCATGTCATGATGACATATGAGGACACCACAACTCAAGCACATGAAATGTCTGTGTGTCTGCATGATGCCACAATAGGACATAAGGACATTACATTTCAGAGTTATGAATTCTCAACATAACTTCACTCCATTACCACATGGAGTGATGATGTTGCAGCTCAGAGCTATAAAGATGCAAACCAGCTTATCACACTTGCACTTGATATCATGAACTCATACCTTGAAGCACAAAAGTTCAATGCATAACATCACAGATGAATGTGTTGTCACAGTGTAGTAGAAATGCACCATCATTGGACACATCAAAGCTCAAAATGATGAAATCATGACATAGCTACATCACAAAGCCATATAACAGCATCACCGCTCAAATGAAGTCAACAGTATCACTGTGACATGAGGACATCACATGAATGGATGTAATGATGTAGCTTGAGTGATGAAATTACACTAGCATTGTGCCATCAAAGTACACCTCTACCCTGATATAACGTGACCCAATATAACACAAATTCTGATATAACGTGGTAAAGCAGTGCTCCGGGGAGAGGAGGGGAGGGCTGCGCACTCCGGTGGATCAAAGCAAGTTCGATATAACACGGTTTTACCTACAACGCGGTAAGATTTTTTGGCTCCCAAGGACAACGTTATATCGGGGTAGAGGTGTAGTGAAATCACAATATTGTGTCATTACCTGGTGGTAGAACCAGATGACAACAGAGATCAATATGATGAATTGGGAATGCAATACAATTGCACAACCATGTGATGTTACAATGTCATAGACTGATGAGGCAATAAAGTCAAAGGGCAACAGTATCATGACATAGTCTAACAATATCATAGCTTAATACGATGAGATCATAACACAGCATCATTGTGACAAGTAATATTGTAGCTTAAAGCATGAAGTTATCATGCAACATGACATTGCAAATAAAAATTAAATCGCAACATAACATCAATGCATTTTGCAGAGTATTGCTTTGCTGTGTGCAAATATTGTGACTTCATCTCAGAGTTGCAATGCAGCAGCATCAGGGTATGACATGACATCACAACTCAGAGCAATGAAGTCAAAATGTAACATCATTTTGTTGTTAGACAACATGCTGCTACAGAGGCTTACAGCTATTCTTCAGTGATCTTGTGAGCCCTGCAGAATGCAAAACAATTCCATTGAAACTGGAAATTGGAATATTCCTGCAAAATTTGGAATGGATAGCAACATCAGGGTTTTGATGGGGGGGAGATATATGTAAATATATTAATTAAATCTTGCTATGAATGAAGATTTTGATGTATGTGGGGTTAATATGATGAAATGTGTAAGAAATTCCTTGAAAGGTCATTTACTTTGATTATTTTTCTTAGAAGGGACTTCCTGCCTTTAGGTTATTACAGTAACTCTGATAGTTCCTTTTTTAATTCTGGAAAAGGAATATTCTGGAAAGCAAATAAGAGCATTAATTTTGATTTTGTATGTGGCCCCAGAATTGCTGTATTAAGCGATGGGCATTCAAAAATAATTTTTTTAATGTACAAGTAGTTCCCACACATACCAATATTCTTATGGCTCTGAATAAAATAAAGCATTTGACTCAAAAGCAGCTGGGATCATGTATTTTTTGAAGTCCAAAGCACAAGATGATTGGTTTCCTGATGAAAATTTATTAGAGTGTTCGTTCTGCATGGACGATTTATTGTAAAACTCTGGAATTTCTCTCAGTCTGTTTATGCGAGATGCCAGGAGCTGGATCACAACAACATCAGCTGCAGGCAGCTTATTGCTATGTTTTGAAATCTGCCATGGTGCTGGATAACTACCTTTCTGATTTCTCCCCACTCCATCCTTACTCCCAGTTTTAATATGCCTTTCACTGTATGTTAATTTTTTTCCCATTTAAAGTCACTTTATGTTCACAGAGTGCACATAAGCTTTTTTTGTATACTTTGGCACAGCCATAAACAGCTATTAGTCTATGAATGAGTATTAAGACTTTCAGCATCCTTACTTCCACTTCCTAACCACATGAACACACCAGATTGGGCTTTCGTGAACTAGTACCACCTGGAACAGACTTTCCTCAACAATTAAGTTCTGTACTGGGCTTCATATGATACAGAAATATAGAACTAGGCTTCCCTCAACTTGAAGTAGTCAGAATGGGCATTTTTTAAACCAGAACCTCTGATTTTTTTTTTTTACCTCATGTGTAAAAAGTAAATGACAGAGGGATAGTTAGATAAAGTATAGCCCTTTTGAAGTGAATTATAGGAAAATGGTTAAAGGTGTTAAGGCTGCTGTGATCTTCAAAAAATTACTGGATTTTATAGATTCCAGATATTATTTAGGGCTGTTGTGCAAGACAGACAACTGTTAAAAATACAGACCAGAACTTGTTGGTGAATGACATAGATAAGGTTTTGCTTTTACATCCCTCCAGTCTCTGTGCCATCATCTCTCTGAATCCTACTACTTTCACAGGCTCTCTAGGTCCCAGTACTATTACAGTCTTTCCAGGTCTGGCTGCTACAGTCCTCTTTATGTTTGTTTTTTTCTACCCGTTACCTTTGGTCTCTGGTGCTGCTGCTTTCTCTGTCCTCTCGCCTATTTGACAACTGCTTTTTTTTTCCAATATAATTCTTCTTCTAAACTTCTCTAAACAATATAATTTATTTTTTACATAATGTGCTTCACAGACTGATTTACAGAGAGAGATTAATCTCAGTTTCTTCAGAGTTTTTCACTGAATTCTTCTTTAGGGCCCTACTCTATATGAGCAATCCCTACTGCTTTTATGGCTCCTGGACTCAATTCTCTTTCTCGATGGGAAAGAAAGGTGGATTCTCCATCATTTGATATCTTTAAATCAAGGCTGATTGTCTTTCTAAAATAGATGCTGTTGCTCATACTGAAAGTATGGGTTTGATGCAGAAATTACAGGGGAAGGTTCTATGGCCTGTGTTATGTGGGATGCCAGACTAGTCCTATTCATAATGGGCCCTTCTCACCTTAAAATCTATGAAAAGTGAGGATTTCACATTCAGACTCTACCTTGGGGTCCCAGTTACAGAAGCACAGGACTTGAAAAACATTGTTTTTGTATGACCTCAGAACATCCACCGCCCACAACAGCTGGAAATCCCACGCTGAGCCTGTTGATGCTCCTCAGTGCTCCTAGCCCAGTCCTCATGCTGGCTGGAACTGCTCCTTTACAAAAATAAAATCATGGTGTCAACAGATACCCTAGAGATAAGTGATTTTGCAGGGTCCAAATTTCAAATGTGGACATCTAAAAAGTATGTCCATATCCCACTCTTAGATTGGTACTTGGATATTTAAATGCCTGATTTTGCAAGTTCTAGACAATCTATTGCAGCACCCACATCTGGAAGTTGGGTTTTAACTCTAATATAAAAAATAAATTTCAACAACTGTTTTTTAAATGTTTTCAATATAACAAAGAGAAAATATTGAAAAATAACATAGGAATTTGCTATCACAGCTGCCTGATGCTATAAATTAGAACACAAGTAATTCACCTCCCACTTGAATGCACAACAAGCATGAGACTTTTATTATTTTTACTCTAAGAAAAGATCTGATTTATAAACACCTAAGATAGTGGTTAACATCATTGAATTTATCTTGCAACATTATTTAAAGTCTCCTTCCTTTTTTCCTGCATTTAGGTATATCTTGATATTGCATTACTGGATTCTAATTTGTAACATTAGCGTGGACTAACTTCTGGTTGGTATCAGTAAAATAGCAGCTCTTACTTAGAGACTTAACATCATAATAATGGAAGTATTAAAGATCACAGGTTGCATAGGCCCAAAATGTAGACCCAGTGCTACTACCTACTCGTCCCTGGGATAAATACCCCCCTGTGGTGCCACTGTCCCCTTTGGCATAGAAAGGTGCAAATTGAATCATTCTCTGAAAAGCACTTGTTCCTCGAGAAAAGAAAGCAAGGTCAAAGAAATACAATAAGTAATCTTTTGAAGAGGACTTAGCTCGAAGAGAAATGCACAGAATTCAGTACAACAACAGATGGGTAAAATCCATAAAGATTGGCAATAAGAGTATGTGGATGAATCCTGGATACCATCAGAAACAAAGAACTGGCTGTGAAAATATTTAACTTGAGAGAAAATTGTTACCTCAGAGTTCTAATTTTCAAGTACATTTCTATATGGGTTTTTATCTTTTTTGACAAATTTATTTAACACGGTCCTAAGGATTATTATTCTGACACAAGGGACCACTGCATATAATAAGCAGCCTTTGCAAATAAGTATTTGGACCTGTCTTTTACCAGTCATGTTTTGCTCACTGTGTCCGGCCTCTTTTTGCATAGAAAACTGACAGAAGCACAGAATGGGCTTTAAAATAATGATAATATTTTGCATATACATAGGCCCTGGTTCTGTAGTTGACTCCATGTGAACAGACTTGCACACAAGCACAGCCCTAGAGTTTCACTCACACAGAGTCAGTGGCAGGACTGGGTCCATAATACCTTTCTTCTAGAAATCTCAGAGCACTTTAAACCCATTATTTGATTAATATTCACAATATCCCTGTTGTGAGGTAAAAAGTGTTAGACCAAATTTTTTTTACAGATATGTTAAACTGAGAATAATGACATGCCCAAAGTCAAAATGACACACACAGCAAATTAATGATGGAGCCAGCTAAGTCCTGGTTCCTAGTCTAAGGTACTAGCAAGTACATCCTACCTCATATGACCTACTCATCCCATTTGTTATTAAAGAGAGACTTAAAGAGACTTGATTCTACATCTTTTCACTGTTCTAGAATAGTGTTGAACAGCAGCCTGGAATGTGATTCCAGTGTTTTGTCTATCCCGTTTACTATAAGACATAACTATGACAATCTGATTCTATGGTGGCATCCAGATGTACCACTGGAAAGATAATAATTATGGATCAGAATTCAAATAATCTAGATAGTAAATCTGTATGAAGAATAAATTGTTGATGCCCTTTACTGATACTTTTGAAAGGTTTCCTCAGTAGATATACTGTTGAATATAAACAGAAGTTTTACAGAACACTTCACTGGTGTATTTGAAGAACCATCCTCCTGGAAAATATTCATTGTGGTTCAGGAGCTGTTCAGAAATCCTTCCCAGTGATAACTCTGTCATTATGAAATGGCAGTTTCATTAGAACTCCAGTTCAATAATGAAGTCCCTTTTCATTCTAGATTCCCCAAATGCCTCTTTTATCTACATTTTTGTTCAATAATTGCTTTCTCAAAGGGGGTTTCAAAAGTACTCTCTCTCTCTCTCTCTCTCTCTCTCTCTCTCTCTCTCTCTCTCACAGTTCTAGTTCATTAAAGACTGTCATAGTTCCCAGTTCTTGGACCTTCAAATATGTACTATACATCACAAGATCATTCCTCAGTAATTTCAAATTCCCATATAACTGTGTTCTCATAATCTTTATTCAGCAAAGACTTCCTCAGTTTCCTCAGTGTTCTGCAAATCCCCATCCAGCTCTGGTTCCCATGCCTTCCTTGAGTCACCCTGAGACAGGGCCCAATTTGCTAGTTCCACCCAGCTGCAGCAGTTTAGTAATGTCTTCCTGAGGTACGTCCATGTCCTCAGATACCTCTCTGGAGTCCTGCAATGCCTATTCAGGCACAGTAAAAACATGGCCAATTAAAATTTTAAATGTAATGCCCTGATTTTTTGGCATTTTGGTATTTGGCATTCCTACAGTCATTGACAGGAAATGCAACTGCTTTTGGAAGAGCTGAACTGAGTGTGACAGGAACGGACTTCACAGCAGGAAAGAAGTTGGAAAAAAGATGGACAGCCTGATACCATGCAAAGGCTAAGAGGCTAGAAAAAAAGCACAAGATGAGAAAGGGATGAAAAGACCAATAATTAATTAACACATGTATACTGTGCTTTAGGATAGTCATTAAAGTTCATAGAAATGGAAATAAAACTGCCAAACAGTGAGATCAATAAGATATTAAATTAAAAAAGACATTTCCAATGCTTGGCACCAAAGGGTTTATCCAGAGAGGGGGGCTCACTGTTTGACACTGGATAAATCACCTAAACCCTAGTTCCATTTCCTGTGGACCACCTCTCTTCCCATTCATGATCACATCCACATGGTTCTCTCTCTCCCCATTCATGATCACATAATGCCTCTAGCAATTACACAATTGCTCATATGGAAAAAAATAATATTAAGAAAGCATTTATGAATTTTGGCTGCTTTTAGTATGATAAGTGTTTTGTCCGTTTTTAAACTTAATTACACTGCTTTTACTCTTCACTTCATCTACCACTCCTGTCTACTCTGTTTCTCTCAGCTGGAAATTAGGGGACAGCCAACAATATCTGATGAGCCAGCCCCACACAGACCACCCACAACTGTTCCAATATCTAATAGTCCCATCTTAAACTTCTGGAATCTCTACTTTCGGGCCTGAGCCATGGGACGTGTGGGGTGAAATATATGGCAGAATGCAGGTAAAACAGAGCCAGAGACATATAATTCTCCCGCAAAGGAGTTCAGACACAAATTTAACTAAAGCATTCTTTTTGTAACGAGTATCATCAGCATGGAAGCATGTCCTCTGGAATGGTGGCCGAAGCATGAAGGGGCATATGAATTTTTAGCATATCTGGCACATAAATACCTTGCAATGCCAGCTATAAAAGTGCCATGCAAACACCTGTTCTCACTTTCTGGTGACATTGTAAATAAGAAGTGGGCAGCATAAATGTAAACAAACTTGTTTATCTTAGCGATTGGCTGAACAAGAAGTAGGACTGAGTGGACTTGTAGGCTCTAAAGGTTTGCATTGTTTTGTTTTTGAGTGCAGTTATGTAACAAAAAAAAATCTATATTTGTAAGTTGCATTTTCACCATAAAGAGATTGCACTACAGTACTTGTATGAGGTGAACTGAAAAATAGCATTTCTTTTGTTTATCATTTTTACAGTGCAAATATTTGTAATAAAAATAATAATATAAAGTGAGCACTGTACACTTGTATTCTGTGTTGTAATAGAAATCAATATATTTGAAAATATATAAAAACTTCCAAAAATATTTAAGAAATTTCAATTGGTATTCTATTGTTTAATAGTGCAATGAAAACTGTGATTAATTTTTTAAATCACGGTTAATTTTTCTGAGTTAATTGCGTGAGTTAACTGCGATTAATCGATAGCCCTAATAATTTCCTGAATTAATAAATAATCTCTGCAGGCAGCTGTGCAAAGTTTCTGTGAACTCTCCTGAGCCAATCATAAAGTGAACCCCTAGTGACACGGCTTTATAGCATTTATGTGCTCCTATGTCCATGTGCCTAATATGCTGGCTGGCTTATCCACTGTGTGCATTCAGCATATATTGCTTCCTAATAGGTCTTTTCCATCTTTGTCTTCTAAGATGCTATGATAACAAGGCAAGGTGATAGAGAAGAACATATTGTAACCTATTCATATCCTACCCATAAGGCTGCAAGTAACCATAAGATTCCTGACATAAGAACCAGAATATGTACAAGAAAATTAAAAAAGGATTTGCAGGCCACCTCTAAGAACACAGGTTATGTAACTCATTTGTGGGCAAGTAAAAGCCATTGGATTTGGTGTTATATGCCTCAATTGGAGACTGAATGACTTCAATCACCAGAGAAGTTCAATTCTCACTCAGGAATGCACAGCTTGAAGTGTCAGTGTGACAGGATGTAACATAAGAATAAGGGGAATAGCTCAGTGTGTTTTCTAGTCATTACAGACATAGATGTGACATAAGTGACAGCCAGTCAGAAAACTCCAATTGTGCCTAGTGTCAAAAGCCATTCTAGAACTTTACATAAAGAAAGATAGCAGGAAAACTTCCATTTAATTACAACCTCTGTGTTTATTTGTTTTATATCATTTTTTGCCAGTGATCTTATTTATGCCATTCTACAGTTTCTACAGAACTCATCACTGCACAGATCTATCCACTTCAGTTTCCTTCGGTGCTTTCATTTATCTAAAATCTTGGAATTGTATTTTTTCCCCATTTGCAAATGGGTCATCTGGCAGTTTGCATGGGAAGCAGACACTTTGACAGGGTCACATGAAAAGTAATTAATTCTAAAAATAGGGATTGTCCAAAACTACTAAAAGAACAGAAAACTACATAAAGATATCAGATAAAATGTAACACTCTTCCTCCCTCTCTCGTGTACTCTCCTAGTTCATAGATTTACCCCAAAATATAGCCCTTCTGAAACCATTAGTGGACACAATGGAATAATACAACAGAAAAAAAATTACGAAGTCATTCAGTTTAATTTGGTTCAACTCATTTGAGAGGTCACTTTATACAAATTTTTACTGATTTTTCACCCATATCATGTTTTGGGGTGCGGGGGTTTAATACATTCTAACAGTATTATTGGCTCTCTTTTACGGCATAACTCAATCAACAGAAAATAATAATGCTGCTGTTTGCTTTCCATGGTAGGCTTTTTCAAAGTGTAAGCACTCACAGAGCCCAACAGGAACAGATGGCGTTATTGCATTCTGTATTTATTCCTCTGCAACACTCTTTTGCCAACTTGTAGTATTGTTTGTTGGTTATGGCAGTGCAATACTTTCTCTGTAAGATGAATGATAATTAAGCATCATACGCTGTGACAAAGTGGGAATTTTCTGTAATATTTTTATGACACCTATGCTTGCCTCAGTTTCCCTCTGTACTTTGCATTGCTACCCAATTGGTGCAAAAGGGTTAACACTGCTCCTGGAAAAGCAAAGGAGACATGAGAGATGTGTGTGTCACCTAGCTGTCTGAGTGGAATGAAAGGGTCCTTAAAGAACTGATTGAAACTGATCCACATCAACAGAGGATCAGGAAAGAGAATGAGAACCTCCAATGACTGAACAATCAACATAACAGATCCCAGCAGGTGGAACATGTGAACTTAGCTGGAGAACAAAGGGGGAACTCAGGTGGCTGGAGTAAGGTCTGTCTGCCCTTTTGAGGGACATGGCAGCTCTTATCTGGGTGTAAGGACAAAGGGAAGAAGATAGAGCCAGAAAGGGATCCATAACAACTTGGCTGGCTCATTGCACTGGCTTGGCCAGGATAGACTATGGCTTAACCTTTGCCACTCTTTGCTAACCCAAGAGCTTTCAGCTTCTGTATGCCAGGTAACTAATACATCCTACTCTGTTTTGAAAAGGTTGCTTGCTATCTTGCAAATACTCAATGAGAACATTGTGCCCTGAAGGTGCATAGTACAAACCTCCCACAGGAGTCTGGCTCAGCTGGGTTTGCTGCAGGGAGCCACAGAGAGAGATAGGGCCCAGTCTCTGAGTCATGGAGGCCATGGTCCTGCCCTGTGGAACTGTGTGAGTCCCTGGGGCCTGTCTAGGGTGACCAGAGGTCCCGATTTTATAGGGACAGTCCGATATTTGGGTCTTTTTCTTATATAGGCTCCTATTACCCCCTGCCCCCTGTCGTGATTTTTCACACTTGCTGTCTGGTCACCCTAGGCCCGGCCCACTAAAGGGCTCACTCCTAGGAGACTAGTTACAAGCTAGGGCATAGACCACACCTTGTGGATCTGTGACAGACATAGCAAGAACTGTGGTTATACCAGATACTTACATACCTTGAGTGCATTGGGAGGCGCATGGCTCAAAACCAAGCACCTTTAACCATCCAAGAGGTATCAGTTATAACTGCATCTCTCCAAGGTTGTTGTTATTTGTATTAAATATTTTGAAACATTTCTGTAATCATTTAGTTAATGAGTCTTAACACACATGGTTACAACTAGAGCTGGCTGAATACTGGAAAAATGTACATGTAAATAATGATTTGAGCAGAAAAGTGCCAAAATTTGCAGTGAATATTATTTGCAATAAATTATTCAAACAGCTCTTCTTATAATAGATTCATGGACAGTCAGAACCTTCAGCACTCAGATTCCATCTTTCATAATACTTTATTACATTCAATGAGTTTTGTCACATTGTATTCCACAGCATAGCATACATAATATAAATAAGAACAAGCAAACAAGCTGTTTATAGCATATAGAGTGATTATTATCTGTATCTTGCCTGATTGGTTATTGTAATATCCTAAAATAAAGTTATAGTCACCAAGTGGACTCATTAAAATAACACTTGAAGAGAGTGGACACATCCTACTTACTCTATAGCTATGAGCACAAAATCTTCAACAAGTGTGAACCCTCACTGGCACTTAATATGTTACAATAATAGGCATCCTAGAACTACCACATATGGAAAGATATGATTGCAGAGATTGTCAAGGAACCCAGCCATGGGGGAATGTGGCAGGCTCAGCCGAGACTAATTGCTCCTCTCCAGAGGAAGCAACAGGAGCTATAAAAAGGCAGAACAGTTGAATGTCTCTCCCTATGGATTTGGACTGAACTGAAAGCCTGACTCACACTTGGACAAAAGAGGATGCTGGTTGAATGAAACCCTTTTGTTTATTTCGATTAGGTCTATGAACCCAGACTGCTTAGTTGTTTCTGCACCTGGCCTTAACTTACATGGCAGATAATAAATGACTCCTTGTATATTTGCCAGGAGTTACATTTTCAGTGCATTGTACAGTGATCTCACTCTGCCACACCAATGATTATCAATAGAGGTCTAAAACCCCTTGTACAAATTGTCTTCTGAATCTTCATTGCTAATTAATTGAATTTCAGGGCCAAATCTTTATTATTGTCCTCCCTGCAAAGCAATTTAGGTGCAAAACAGCAATGTCTTCTGCCCTGCTTCACATAGCATAACCAGAAAAAACAAAACTCCAGACTAAGGTGTTCCCAGAAACTGTGAGGAGCTGTGATGTACAAAGCAGAAAAGACACAGCTTTATTGTCAGATATCAACATATTGAGATTTAATTGCTGGCACTCAATACAATAAACACTTTTTTTGTCCCCTGGGGGTTTTAGTGTTTGTATCATAGCCTTGATGTTCAACATACAGGAAGGATAAAGTATCTACATATATATATGTAAGCAACAGATAACTGATATTAACATAATAGATTTGGTGAATCTCTGTTGCTGCTATTTAGTACTCAAATAAGCACCTAAAGATTAAGTACAAGTAGGAGGAGGAAAAAGGGGGTAAGAGAGAAGGGGAAGAGCAAATGAAGAGAGAGAGAGAGAGAGAGAGACAAAGCCAGGAGGATAAAAAAGAGGAAAGTGGAAAAGTAGAGAGAAAAGTAACAGTTATTCCTTACTCCTTGGGGAATTCTGCACCACTGCACATGTGCAGAATTCATGTTCCCCGCAGATTTTTTTCTCCACAGAAAATACATTCTGCCAGAGAGGTGTTGCAGTTATATCTTTCACCCACCAGGGACTGCTATGGCTCCAGAACAGAGGCATCCGACTCACCAGCTGTAACAATCAGCAGTCAATAGAGAGAAGAAGAAGCTATGTTCCTCACGGTACCCTGCCCACAGGGCCAAGTGAGAAGGTATGGTATATGGGGGGAGACAGACAGAGGGGGTCACATAGACTGGTATTCAGAAGGGCTAGTGAGGGGAATAGACTGGGGCAGGGACTGAATGGGAGTGGGGGTGCAGGGCCACATGAGGATGGGGCAATGGGGGTGCATGGCCACATGGGGGTGGAGGGTAGCTGACTGGGAGTGCAGGGACACATGGGAATGGGGTGGCTGAGTGGGGGTGCAGGCCCACATGGGAAAGGGGGCAGGGAGTGGCTGAGTGGGGATGCAGGGACACATAGGGATGGGGAGGAGAGGTGGCTGAGTGGGGGTGCAGGGATACTTGGGGATGAGGTGCATTTGGATGGGGATACAGGGACACATGGGGATGGGGGAAGGGGGTGCAGGAACACAAAGGGACAGGGGTAGATGTGCCTGACTGAATGGGAGAGTCTAGGGATCAGCCAGAGTCAACATAAGGAGGCTTCCCAACTCCCTCACAATCTCTCTCCACCCCAAAAGACTGTTCCATACTTCTCCCACCCACACCCAACAACCCTCCATGTTCACTCCCAGGCTCCTTCCCAGCAATAATTTTCCTTTCCCTCAGCTCCTCCATTATCTCTGACTCCCCCAAGTCTTTGCACTGCTTCTGAGGGGTGTGGGAAATACGTTTCTGTATTGTAGTTTAAATGAATTGTTACTCAAAGTTCTGTATTAATATGCCTAGTAAGGAATCAATTTGTCAAAAAACATTTCCTGAATCTTTTTTGTTGGGTATATTGTAACAGACATTCTTGTTGACAGGTATTTTGAAATAAATTACCAACATAATTGAAACTGGAGTGATTATATTGTGTTTTTTTAACAAATAAAGTATGCAGAATTAAAGTAGTGTAGGAGAGCCACAGACTCGGCTGATAATTGGCTCATAGGCTTCCAGATAAAGGACATTTCTGTAGCTGACACTATCTGCAAAAGAAACAGGTGATATTTATACTGTTAAAAAGGAAAGACTATTTAGAAAAAGAACAATTGGCTGATTTATTTCTATAGAAAAATAAATCAATAGATAAATTACATATTTATGGCACTAAAGATTTTAATCACCTGGGGTCAGATCTTAGCAATCCACTGTCAGCTATCCTCATGCAAACACTGAAAGCTGCATTATGCTCACAATACATGTCTTTCTTAGCCTTCTAGCTCATCGTGATGAATGTCTTCACTCCTCATCTTGTGTCACAACATACTTCTCTCATGTATTACTGAAACTCAAAATTCAGCTTTTCAATGTTATTTAGGTATAGCTAAAAATCACAATTGTTACCAAAGAAAGTAGTTCTTAAGAATTCAGTTGGTTAACAGAAAGCAAACTGCTCCCACACAATTTGTGATTAGCAGTTAAACAGAACTCTGTTTATTTTGTTAGCAACACCAATTGTCTTCTCAGTGAAGACCATTTATTAATACAGATCCACTGCTGCAAGTGATGGTAATCTGGAAAACACAAACCAACAAAAAATGAGGATGCTCTCATTTGAAGCTGACATTTCTCATTCTGTCTTTAATGTGTACAGATATTTTCCACACATCTGGTAAAGGTTTATCTCATGCTGTAAAAATTTAAAATCCTGCAGCAACTAGAAATGACCAGTTCTCAGAATTACAGAAGTAATAGAAGGGAAAAAAATAGAATAGATCAGAAATCCCGTTCCCTGCCACAATTGCAGATTATAACCCCCCACATAGGGGACCTACCTGACATCAAGCTGATACTACACTGGATTTTGTATGCTTAAGTCACAACCTTAACATGATTAAACCATGATAGGACTCTTGAAGTTATTAAAATGTGCTTATTTAACAATCTCTATATCTTTTTGTTTTTTTCACATTTCAGTAAAATAGATAATGTATGATTACAAGAGTAATCATCAGCAAGCTTAAATATCCACATCACTGATAGCATTGTAGATAAAGAAGGAAGGAAGCCTCTCTCACTTCCTCATTAGTTCACCATCTAATCTATAAATACAGACTGCCCTGTTATGCTTCTTAATTTCTCCATATTAGCCTTATGACTGAATTATTTTCCTTGTGTGTATACATATGTATTTAGTGGTTGTGAAAGGCAGTAGACTGAGCACCCTGGAGAATATTTATTTCTTCATTTATTTATTTTGATTTATTCAGACATATGATAAAAGCATGCCTATCCATAGATCTAATGCACTCTTGACAATATTTAAATGGACAATCATTGATCCACACAAGAGACAAAATATGGATAGCAACAGTGCCCATATTCCCTTGACAAGGTGTCTGCAGGGATGCTGTTCTGGAGGGACCACCTCTAGGACACAGAAGGATATTTCAGTCTAACGTCTATTCAGTCTTTGGCCCGTTCTCAAAGGCTACCAACATACTGTGTAGCATTTGTGGATAAAATTGGTATGAAAGAAGCTATATAAAATAAAGCTGAGATGGACTGGCTTTCTTAAATTATCCATTACAGGTGCCAACTTGTCCAAAAATGTTGTCAGAGAGTTTGTCATAAGTTTGTCCACTCACTTCAAGACTGGAAAATCTGTCACCAGGTCAGTCAAATATTTATTTGTAGTGCATTAGGAGCCTGATTCAACTGCTATTGAAGTCAACAAGAATCTTTCCTTTGACCTCAGAAGGAACTGATTCGGCCATTATAGCTGATGCCATGTATTTAAAATACTTTTTTGTTTAGAACAAAAGTAAGTAATACATTTTTATATGTACTGTGATAGTTCTTGGGGTACCCAGGACTGTGAGTCACCTTGCTACTCCCTGCCCTCAGCATGAGGGAGTCTTGCTTGTCATAACTGGGTATCAGCTCCCTAATACCACCAGCCTGCTAGCCACTGAAGTGCTCTCCTCTGGACTATGTCAGGCCTGACTTAAAGTTAAGCATTACAGGTTAACAACAGGTGCACTGCAGTACTTGAATCCCTTTGAAGTGTTCCCCTTTGTTACCCAGCCCCTGAGACTGGCTACTCACAAAAATCCCAGATCCTCTCCCCGCAAAGGTGCAGTGTACTCCAGTTTATTAATTTTACCTTAAATCAGAGGTGGGCAAACTACGGCCTGTGGGCTACATCTGGCTCCGTGGGACCCTCCTGCCCGGCCCCTGAGCTCCTGGTCCAGGAGGCTACCCTGACTCCTCCCCTGCTGTTCCCTCTCCCCCGCAGCCTCAGCTCGCTCCCTCACCAATGCAATGCTCTGGCCGATGGGGCTGCAAGCTCCTGGGGCAGCGCAGCTGCAGAGCACAGCCTGACCCAGTACTCCAGGCAGCGTGGTAAGGGAGCAGGGGTGTTGGATAGAGGGCATGGGAGTTTGGGGTGGTGGTCAGGGGGTGGGGGGGTGGATAGGGGTTGGGGCGGTCAGAGGGAAGGGAACAGGGGGGTTGAATGGGAGCAGGGGGTCGGGGGGGCAGTCAGGAATGAGAGGAGGGGTTGGATGGGGCGGCGGGGGGCAGTCAGGGGCAGGGGTTCTGGGGGCGGTCAGGGGATAGGGAACAGGGGGGTTGGATGGGGAAGGAGTCCTGGGGGGGCAGATAGGGGGTGCGGGCCAGGCCACGACCCCCTCCCCTAACCGGCCCTCCATACAATTTCTGAAACCCGATGCAGCCCTCAGGCCAAAAAGTTTGCCCACCCCTGCCTTAAAGCATTGCTCCTGTAAAATCACACAGCATTGGGACAAATAAAAAACAGAAGTAGGTTTATTTAAGAAAGAATGGAGTGTTAACTAGAAACAAGAGAAAGTGGTGGAAATGAATGGTTACAATACAAAACATAATAATAAAATGCAAATCTAGGTGTGCATTTATTAATAGTTACCTTTCCTATTTAATAAAGTGGGTTTCCCTCCCAAAGTTCAGTCTGTTGCAGAGTTGGCTGGCTTCATGGGAACCAGAATCCAATTTTTCATGAGAACATATCCGCTCCCCAAGTTGTCTCCTCAGTGCAAGGAAGCAGAGGGTCTTTCCCCTTCCCTCTCTGTTATACTGAAACAGACTTTTGTCTTTATTCAGAAGCAGGGTGATTGTCTGTTGTAATGTTCCTTTTTTACCTCCAAGTGGTTTCGATTGTTTGCAATTGTTTCTGCTAGTTTTCTATTGATAGTTTTGGGATGGAGCAAGGCTAGACAATTGAGCCTTTCATGACATCAATGGCTAACCAGTGCAGGGTAAAAACTCCTACCTGCCTGAATGAGTCTTTGAGCTCTGGTCAAGTGAAAAATCCCCTCATGACTAACATTTATTCCAAATCCACAAAGCCTACTTTCAATATAAATACCTTATTACTTAAATATTATCTGTATATTTATCTCACAATAATTATGAATCTTGACAAATTACAAGCTATCTGTCAATACCTTATATGTTACTCTTTATGGATAAATATCTTGCAAGACATGTGTGGTATAATGAGTATGTCAGGTCTGAGGTAAGAGTTGTTTGCAAAAGAACAGGAGCCTCTGTGTCACATGTACTTTCCCAAACTTTACAGTAACTGTTCTTCACACTAAGCACAGTTCAATTTTACTAGGAAGAGAGCAGCTCTGTACTTTGTACTAGCTTCTGTAGAGATTTTTCTCCATAGTCTCATACAGAAGGGCATGTTTGCATACTATGACCAAGTGAATGTGCTTCTGCTATGTGTTAAATATATTTGGAGTCCAATTCTGTAAAATATTATATTGCTTCAGAGAAATAAAACTTGCCTTATAATAAAGAACAGTACTTGGCTTCAATTAGTATTGGCTGAATATTTAGTTTTTGTAGGCCTATTCCCACTTCCCCTCAAATTTTCCTCCGCACTCCTCTACCATTTAGATATGAGCTTGAGGATTCTGAGTATTTTGCAAAGCTTGGCAGCATCCACACTAGGGTGACCAGACAGCAAGTGGGAAAAATTGGGACAGGGGGTGGGGGGAATAGGAGCCTATATATATATATATAAAAGCCCCAAATATCCAGACTGTCCCTATAAAATCAGGACATCTGGTCACCCTAATCCACACATACAAACCTCCTGAAGGAAGATTTCTTATCTACAGGAGGGGATTGTCTCTCCTGCTGAAAACCCAAGGAAGAGGAAATTTGTGGAGAGTCTCTGGGTGGTGTGGTTTGTCCCCACCTCCCTTCTCCATCTGAACAATGGAGAATAGTTCAGAAGCCCCAGATACGCTGCAGATGCCATGAGAGTCACATGGATTTTAGGGGATCCACAAACAGCACAGTTCCATTTACTGTAGTACCTCAGAGTTACGAACATTTTGGGAATGGAGGTTGTTCGTAACTCTGAAATGTTCGTAACTCTGAATGAAACATTATGGTTGTTCTTTCAAAAGTTTACAGTTGAACATTGACTTAAGACAGCTTTGAAACTTTACTATGCAGAAGAAAAATGCTGCTTTTCACCATCTCAATTTAAATGAAACAAGCACAGAAACAGTTACCTTGTCAAATCTTTTTTTTAAACTTTTCCTTTATTTTTTTAGTAGTTTTCGTTTAACACAGTACTGTGCTGTTTTTGCTTTTTTTTTTTTGCGGGGAAGGGGGCTGTGTCTCTGCTGCTGCCTGATTGCATTCTTCCAGTTCCAAATGAGGTGTGTGGTTGACCGGTCCGTTTGTAACTCTGAGGTTCTACTGTACATGAAGACCCTGTGGCTCTGCACCAACTCCAGGGATCCCAGCATTGTCTTTGGTTCCCTGGCAGTATGACTCCATTGATAGATACAATTTTCCCTCTGTCAGATGTTCCTGAAATTCTCTTTCACCAGTGTGAAGGGAGCACTACCTAAAAGTTAAAACAGCCTCTGACGGAAGTAACTTTTTAGTGAATTTAGTGCTGGTTTCTGGGAAAGAAGGTCACTCCTGGATCCTGCCTTTGACTTACACTTGGCACACTGACTCCCCATGTTGGAGGTCCTAGACAACCCTTTGCAGATCCACAGTTGAGAGAGGCGGTGTCACAGAGATAGCTTATCATCCACACACAGAAGGCAGCCTCTGGATCCCAGGGGAACAATCCCCCTGTGATTATAGTTTCCACTGGACGCAGTGCAATAAAATCCCTTGAGAACAAGGATATTCTGATAAGAAAACATTCGCTCGTCTGTAATGGAAAGTTAGTTCTTAGAAATTCTTCTGTCCTGGGCTAATACTGGACTTGGAGAGTAACACCTTTGTTGTCAAATTAAGTCTCAACAAAATACTTCTCTCCCTTCCCACCCCCAGTGCACAAACCCAAGAGGAAGTGCGGACCGTCTACAGATATAGATAACCAGAAGGGCCCAATCCTTAGCTAGTGTCAAATTGATGTAACAGCATTGAATTAAATGGAGCTACATCGCTTTACACCAGTTTTAGATCTGGATCTTAACCTTTTACCACCTCCTTGCTTATGTCCAATTTCTGGGACTGCCTCCCAATAGTGGGTTGGTCATAGTGGGTATTACTACAGCTGGACAACACAAGAAGTTTCTCAGGGAAACTGGTTTGAAACACTATTGCTCTGTTTGGATTCAAAAGTTACCATGCAAGTCAATCACCCAGCTAGTTTTATTCCATTTGACATACCCAGAAAAACATCTGGAAAATGAATCCCCTTAGCCCCTACTCTTTGTTGATATTCTTTTTAACAGTAACTTTTTGAGCTGTTTAAATTAACTTTAACATCAATTATTAATTTTGCTGAAAAGCATGCCTTTCCAGCAGATTTTTAATACAGATGCATCCCAATTATCTGAATAGTTTGAGCAACATCAAATTAATTTGGATAACTGGGAATTCCTACAATCAGGAGTCAATCTACTGGAAGAACCCTGGTGTTTGTTGGTTAGGGATGTTATATGCTGAGGTGTGTATACCAGCGTTCAAGTAACTGAGATCCCACTATGTCTTAGTTTGCTTTATTTAAAATAAGTGGATGCTATACATATTTTGGAACTTTTGAAATAATCCAATTATTGACTGAGTTACACAGTTAAGAAATGGAGGATCAGAGCCTCAGCTGGGGTAAATCAGCATAACTCCACTGAAGTCAAAGGAGCTATACCAATTAACAACAGCAGAGTACCAGACCAAGCACCTTTAAGGTGTATTGTGCAATGATCAAATATGACAGATAACAGATAAATCTGACTAGTCAATGAGAGCACTGAGCTATGCTGTTATCAGCTATAACCAGGCAGCGCTGACCTTCCTGAACACTCAAGACCCCCAGTTCATTCAAAATAGAATGATCTAAAAGCAGTAACAAATGTCACACGTTGTGCAGCTGTTCAGGAATCCCTCCCCTTCTAATCTGGTTGGCCATGGTGCGAGGCTTATTGCACTAGTGGCATGTGAGTATCCTGGCCCATGTTTTCTGGCTTACATTGACTGTATCTTTAGGGATTTTTTTTTAAACACACATTATAAGTACAGTTGACAGCAATGGCTCCTTTCAGAGCAGTTCTGACCTATTGTGCAGCTACAATACAATGATTTTTCAAAAGCTTATATACTCAATAGATTGCTTTATTTTCCCAGAGGGATATGCAATATCTTGAAACTGCATAGGATCCTTAATCTCTGAATTTTGATTTCTATTGAAAATTGACTTTGCACATGTCTTTATGACACAAGAACTGTATGAAACCTGTTATTTAAGTCCTGCCATTGCATAAACATCCACTTATACCCTTTCAAGAGAGTGCAGCATATCTTGTCATACACAGCCCTACAGAAAGTTTTACCAAACTAGGGTGACAGCAGTTGCTTTTCAAAGTTAATAATCTTATCCATTTTTTGTTTGATTTAAATTGACTGAATTATATTTATGCCCTTAATAAGTACATTTTAAAATTGAAATTATTTTAAAGTTGAAAAATACAAACATAAGAAGCATTTGAAAGCAAGGCTGGTATGGCTAAAATTAGCTCCCACCCCACCCCAACAATGAATTATCTGTTTGGATCACAGATGCAAATTTGCACATGATTCAGCATGCATGTCATATTTTCCCTTCACTGTGTCATACCATTCCTGTGACCATGCAAGTCACTGAGGGCTCAATCTTCAGAAGCATCTAATAAGCGCTGGGTGAAGCAGCAGAGGGAGAAGCTTATAAAGGAGTCTTTTGCTGCTCCCCTATCTTGGGGCTGGTTCTGTACTGCCCTTGTCCCTCATGCTGGCATAGTTTAGAGCAGCGCTTCTTTAACTTATGGCAGCTAGCTTTGGCCTGTAGAGGCTGGTGTGCTAGCTGGAGATTATCAGTGCACAGCAGCACTCTGATTTTGCCCCATTCTTCCTGGCTTCCTACACTATAGGCTGGAATGGGGATGGTGTAAGAACTCACTATTCCAGCTCTAGACAACTTAGAGATTTCCTTTAACTGGGGTAACCCCTCATCTGGCTGATTATGTCAACTTTCTGGCCCCTTTGTTCTACCAGAGTGATGTAAAGAGGCCACAGCTGGGACAAGGATGTGGCCATCTAAGTGCAAGATAGTTGTAAATGTCACTATATTTGTTTCTCGGCTCTAACCATTCCATAATATCCCTACCTGAGAAACTATTTCTCCCCTCTCTATTTTCTTTTTGGTTTGCATAATAATTTGCTACAACAAATAGACAACATGCTATTTACATTCATCTGGAATTTCAAGATCTGTATGTAGCTTCCCACCTCTACCTAGGACTTTCACAAATAAATAACTCTTCCCAATGAGATAATTGCCATTGTTCTAGAAGATGTCTCTTTTAGAATCTAAGGAATTCTCGCAGTCCGACTTTTATGCACTTTCATCCTTCAAGGCATCATGTTGTGGTGAATATCCTTTTGGCAGAGAGTTGGATGCAACTCCTACCGCAGCCCATTAATATGGTTATGGAATCAACTAGACAGGCAGCTGCATCATGATGGGTTCTGTCTACAAAGGGCTAACTAGTGGTGTAAAGGACCTATCTGAGTCTCAATTTCTGATCCCCTACACAGCAGTGAACTACATCAGAGGTTCTCAAACTTTAGCAACCTAAGGACCCCCATTTTGATTTAATTTTTTTCACATACCCCCAGGCTGCCCGCTCAGCTCCAGGCCCCACCCCCACTCCAGCCCTTTCTCCAAGGCCCCACCCCTGCCCCACCTCTTCTTGTCTCTGCTCTACCCCTGCCCCTCCTCTTCCCTGCCTTATTACTCCCCCTCCCCCGAGCGCGCCTTGTCCCTGCTTCCCCTCTCCCTCCCAGCGCCTCCTGAACAGGCTGTTCCCTAGCATGCAGGAGGTGCTGGGAGGGAGGGGAAGGGGTTGAGGGAAGAAGTGGGAGGAGTTGATCAGCAGGGCCCATGGACCCTCTGGAGTACCATCACGGACCCCCAGGGATCTGCAGACCCCAGTTTGAGAAATGCTGAACTATATTATTCTCGGGTTTCAGTAAATTTAATCTGAACTAGGTTGCATCCTTCATTTTGAGAGTGTGAAAAGGATTTTCAGGCACCAAGGAAGATAGTTTGAATTTTCATTTTTAAGTAGGAAAATGACCTACTGACACTGACAGTGACTCTGTCCTTTGTATGGAACCATAAAAACAAATATATTAAATGGGGGGATGTAAACTGGTGAGAAATATGTACAATATTTATTCCAGAACTGAGATTCTTCAATGTCACATTTTTGACCTGTGTACCTACAGTTCATCTATAATCTCCTGAAAAGGACAATCTCGGGGTGTAAAGTGGAGAAATGCTCACATCTTTGTATGTGCTTTCAAGCTGTGAAAGTGCAAGGAAGTGTTGCTGAGTGGTTAGAGCAGGAGACTATGGTGTATTTGTGGATCTGCCTCTAACTTGATACAATATATTTTTAATATAACATTAGTGCCTAGAGACCCCAATTGGAGACTGAGGCGTCATTGTGCTCGATGCCATATACTCTTTTAATAAAAATACAACCCGTGTCCCAAAAACATAGTTTTAGCATCTGGTGAGAGACAACAGGGGAAGAGAACAGATAGACAGAGGGAGGATGAGGTAACGGAGAAACAATCACGTTTGGTAGCAGCAATCTAGGAACATCAGCTGCTAACCATTGACTTGAACTGCAGTTGTGGGTGCCCAGCATTTCTTAAACATCAGACCCAACCTACTTCAAATGGGCATCCAAACTCAGTGGCCACTTTTGAAAATGTCAGCCTTTGTGTCTCTCTACTTCACTTTTTTTATCTGCAAAATGAAGTTACAGTACTAAATCTGAGCTACTTCACAAGTGTGTAGTGAAGCTTAATTACTGTAATGCCAGGAAAGAGAGGTCAAAGTCCTCAGATAAAAGCTGCTACATAAGGGCAAAGTATCATTGTTACTGCAGCTCTTTGCTTACTTTATATTGTCATTATTTTTCATTGAGTTCCCATTCTCACAAACAATTAGTGCTATGTCATAACAGAATATTCTGTATAAAGATGCTCAATATATGTTACTGTTTGTAATTAGAAAACCTCTACAGAGACAGATTTCTCTGGCCACAGTATTTTGTATTTTATTCAGACCAGTAAATAGTGGTATAAACATAGCTATCTCACCTATACTGCAAACAGAGTTCTTCTTACTTCTGTTTGTCACTGTTTCTCTAAGATATCTGTTAACCTGTGTGGAAAGGTCTAGCCACATGACAAACAAGACCTTGCATTCCTGTTTCTGTGTTACCCTTGTTACCTTGTCTCTCCTTTTGTCCAGAGACAGTGTAACTATGGAGGTAGGTGTGTTCATACACAAAGAAGCAATACCCTTCTGTGCTGTAGCATAGGTGTTACTAAGGAAAACATTATTGTATACATTAAGCCATTTATCAAGAGACAGTTAAGAAACGAGCTCTTGGAGTCAAGAGCCACATAGAGATTCTGCACTGAGTGAAACTCTGCTTTTATTGCCCTCATTAATACCACCAAATGAGCATACTGTGCAGTTATGATCCGAAAAGTGACCATGAAAATAATAGATATAGGTGCCCCATATTTACTCTCTGTATCAAGTCTGCTTAGTTTAAAAGTCAAACAAGATTCACCAGAAGAAATGCAGCCACACCTGCTAAGGTGCCCCAAATAGAATCTTTAAAAGGTAGGGAGATTTTAGTTACAATAGGGTTGTAAAGAGATATTGAAATGCTGAGATGTCCAGTGAAGTCATAGGGAGAGAAAAGAGAGCTAGGAGCTTTAAGGGGGAACATTATCTACTTAAAACAGACTGAAGGCATGATTGACACATTGTGTCAAACCCAAATGCCTTTGAGTCAATGAAGTGACACTGGGGATGGATTTGGCCCAGTGCATTTTGATTTTTAGTTTGGCTAAGCTACTTGCACCATATTGTTTTGAGACTCCTGCAGTACATCTTATTGATTCCCAGAAGAACTGTCTCACTTTTGAAAGTGAGGTTTAGAAAAGAGAAAGGCAGGAAACCTAGACAAGGCCAAATCAGTTGCTACCATTTCCTTCCAGGTTTTATTGCTCCCTCCCCCTCCCCCAGGTTTTAGAAGTATGGTACATGTTGGGTCCATCTCTTCATATCTGTGATCAACTGTAGGCAAAGGCTATAGGAAGGGGTTGCTTCTGTGCTCCCTGGGGACTGTATTTAAATTTTATGTTCCAGATATGTATAAAAGAACATAGGTAGGTGAAAACTGAAATTCAGAAATGCACACAAGGTGAAAAATGAAAAGACCATAAATAGCTGCTTTTCTACAAAATTCCCATTTTGGACTGTGTCAAGATGGAGCAGTACCAAAAACATTGACATTGATGCCCTGTGAGTGAACTAGAGACTGGTGAAAAGCTGTATTTTTAGTATCTTAAATTTAAAGCTGTCATCTTTTAATTTCTTGACTTTTATGGTTTGGGGTCAGATTTATTTAAAAAAAATATTTCCTTTTTTAATATGCAAACACAATTATCCTAGAGACTATGTATGAAGTAAGGTTCTTCATCAGTTCATAAAGTATTAGCAGCAATTTTGTGTATACCTGCATTTCTATAGTGAGTCAAAGATTATTATCAGTATCCCACTGAATGTTATTTTATCATATGGCATGGCACTTTCAATGGTCTAGTCTGATGTCAATGTACAGAGATTTGAATGTGTAATTCTCATCCTTTCGAAAGGAGTTCATGTGGCCAAGACTTCCCTCTACTGCCTTGCCCACAGAGGTGTGGCTGTATTCCTTTTCTCTCCACTGCACCGGGCAAAAATACTTCCCCTAGATGAGTCACCAAGAAGTGCCATTCACTTTAATGTCTTACATTGCTATTGGGGTTGTCACTGAAATCAGATGAGCATTTGGACTTATAACAGGTTGTCATGGACTTTTGATGATTCACCCTGTTAGCAGGTGTTGAAACTGTGAAGGGAGATGCTGTTTGATTTCTGCTGACTCACTGTGGCAGGTATGGTTTGTTAATCCCATCCAGGTAGTTGATGACCAAAGCCCTTCCCTTGGAGCTAAGTATGGGTGTGGGCGGGTGGGGAAGAGACTTGGATTGAGGTTTACATTTTTGTTGCTATTTGAGTTACTAACAAAACAAATCCCAGAAAGGGAGGTAGCTTTAGATTAAAAACAGTGTGCACAGATTTTGTTCAGAGGAGGGTGGGAATCCCAGCTGCTGCCAAGATCATTATCTTGTTATTGAAAGTCTGTGTGAAAAAATAAAGACTACGTACAAAAACAACCAGTGCAGGGGTCAGTTTTGAACTGGAAGACAAGACATGGCTCATAGCTCTGATACAGGATTTCATCCTAAACAAAGAGACGGGCAGTAAAAACACAGAGCAATAGCAGAAGCTTCAATCTGGGAAATAAAGGGAAACAACATAAGGAGGAAAACAGCAGGAGCAAACAAAGCTCTAAGGCAACCATCCCCCCTAGGGTGAGAGATAGATCTGAGATGTCGGGAGAGCAGGCTTTATCATCCCACTTTGTGGAGTTGAACAGCCAGAATTAGTCACAGATGGGTCAAGCTTCCTCCTTTAAAATTCCATGGCAGGACTCCAACTGCCCTCACTGGGAGTTGGATAAGCCCTTTAATAAAATGGTGTTTTTATGTAGGAGGTATTTGAAATTATATGTTAAAATCATGCTGCATTAGTGCCTTTATGTAGGCCAATTACGGGCCATATTTTGGCAGGTCACATCTAAGCCCGCCAAAGGGACCATGTGACAGATGCTGGGTGAGCCAGTGTTGATATCCTCCACAATCAGCACAGAGGCAGCTGCAGAGATAGGGTTGCCAGGTGTCCAGTTTTTGACTGGAAAGTCATGTTGAATGGGGACCTGTACTGTGTCTGGTCAGATGTACTGACCAGACACCAAAAGTCCGGTTACTGTGGGTAGTGAGGGCGGTACCAGTTCATCAAGCCGCACCAACCTCTGCTCAGCAAGGGCCGCCTCCTATCAGCATCTCCTGGGCAGACATGCAGGCTGGCTCCATATCAGGGGCTGCAGCTCCCATCCCAGCCCCAGAGTAGAAGAAGCCCAGCTGGGGTGGGGGAGGGAGATGGAGGGGATTGAGTGATGAGGGAGAAGAGCGAGTGGGGGTGGGGCCTGGATAAGAGACAGAGCAGGGGGCAGGAACTTGAGGGAAGAGGTGGAGCAGGAGCGGGGCCTCAGGGGAGAGGCAACACAGGGGCAGGACCCAGGGGGAGAGACAAAACAGGGGCAGGAGCTCAGGGGGGAGAGGCGGGGCCTCGGGTATGTTCCGGCACTCCTGATGTAGTATCCAGTTTTCAGAAATTAGAAAGTTGGCAACCCTATGCAGAGATGTGTTGCAGAGTGTGGCCCAGTAGTTGATATATGGTTTATATCTATATGCACTCTGGTCTAGCAGAGGGTGTACACAGAGACATGCATACATCTTAGCTCAGACAGTCTGTGGGGGGCAGAGGAAGCTATGTGTGACTGTTGGCTTGCAACATAGGTGTCTTCAGCTGCTAGCATCCCCTTGCAGCAGCATAAGGAGGTACACAGGCGTAGCTCTGTCCCCCACTATGCTGTCACACCTGATTATATTTGTCACGTCCTTGACAAGGATCACCCCCTCCCCAGCCAGGTCCTCAATAGTTTCTGTCCCCTTTAGGATAATGGGAAGGTGGAAATTCCATGGTTCCTGTAGGAACTAATCAGCCTAGTTTCCCTGGGTTTCAGAGCTTCTTCTCTAAGAGTCCGTGGTTCAGGTAGATAAGAGAACCCAGGCCCACTCACTCCACTGGGTTACAGCTCAGGACCCTTGTTTGGAAAAGCCAGAACCAATCCTGTGTTGTTCCCTGAGCTACTTCCTACCTCTGTCATCATCCCCAGATTCTTGCCCTGCTTCTCCCTCTTTGGTGGGTTGTTCTGTCTGGCAGCTTCTCATTAGCCTGCTGGAGGAATCCTCTCTTGTTTCTCTAGCAGCTGTCCCACCCTCCTGCCTTGCAGCCCGTTTACCCTCACAGCTGCTGTAGGGCTGCCAGTCAGCTCTGACTGAGCATGCAGGCAATTGCTCTGTTATTCATTTGGCTGCTGCACCATCATGGGGTTCATAGACCCCATGACACAGTCATAATAGAGAAGCATAATAATGCTGCTCTTACAGAATCTTGGCCCTGATTCTCAGCTGCGCTGCAGCCACTTTGCACTCCCTTGCCTGTACAAACAAGCTGTAAACATGGTATATCTGACCAGTGGAGGATTTCCCTTGCACAGGAGAATCCTCCAATGGCATCAGGTGACCAGAGGAGCTCATACATCACCCCTTCTCCTGAGCCCCTGCTATAAAAGTCAGAATGGAAGAACCCTGGCGTTTGTTGGTTGCACCCCAACACTTTCCAGCCTTTGGGTGTTAGTGGAAGCTGGCATAAAGTAAAATCGTACTGAGGCTGCTCAACTTTAAGACTAACCTAGTGGTTGGCTAGGTCCAGGATTTTGGGATGGGGGTGAGAGAAGGGAGGGAGGACTGAAATAAAAGTAGCCTGACTGTAGCTCAGATGCAGCTGGGGTCTAGCCCTATTTACACATCTTTTCTGGGGCATCTGCAGAAGGACCTATATCACTTTACCCTCCACTGACATGCAACCATCTCTGGCATGGAGTGGGGCACTCCTTTAACAGCAGAAGGGTCCAGTTTTTGTTAAACCCAAACTTGGTTTTTAAAATGTTTTTATTAATTTTATCATTTCAGAAATGGGCCCGGGGCTGACACTTGACTATATACTGGTACTGATTTCCACATCTAATTACTACTACTACTACTACTGTTACAATACAGTATTATATTATAGATACAGTATTACTTATTGCTGTACCTTACATGCATGCATAGAACACTGCATAGAATACTATGTCCTTAACTGAAATAATCATTCACCAAAGACACAGCATTTTCATCAAAAATCAGTCAAAAATATAGGACTAGCACTTGTTGCAGAACCCTAAAACAGGCTATTTAAAAATGGGCTCTCTTTTCTGAAAAGTATGTGCATCAGTTGTGAGCGTTGTGCCATCATTCACCAAGTGTGATTAAGGTGGGAAAGGGGTCTAGAATCTAATAAATGATTATGCAAGTTTACCTTTAGAGTTCCTAAAATAGGTTCCCTTAGTAGGCATTTCTTATTTGTGCTAACTTGGATTCTTTCCAATCAACAGCCATGAAGATGTGGAGATTATAATGCTTAAAGAGCAGCAGCTAATCATCAGAGCTAGTTCAGCGCCTACTAGAAGGCCTTCACCTGGTATAGACAGTCATAGCAACATTTTAACAAATTTATTCAAGCTCTTTCAATGACAAATTTAGAAAAGGCAAGAAGCCTGTATGTTATTCCACAATTGCTTGACATTTCATTGAACAGCACCAAACCTTAGCTGCATCTTGCTGGATCTTTGCTGCACTACAACACATCTTCAAGGCCCTGGAGAACAGACTGAAGAGGACCTCCCTCCCCTTCACATGGCATTGTTTGCAGATCATTCACATGAAATGTTATCCTGGATCCTCTGGATCCTAGTAGGTCAGAGCATTCTTAGAGTTGCTGAACTGTGGATTACACTAAAGACCTTTAATGCCCAGTTTGTTGACACAGCACAACATCCACTGTGTAATCTGTGCACAATACTTATACAAATAAAAATTCCATAGGAAAAATCTATTTGCATGCATGCTTAGTATTTGCTGGGTTTTTTTGTATTATGTTTTTCAATAACTGAAACACGTTTAAAGATTTAAGCAGTTTCTCAAACTATATAATACATAAATACACCTCTACCTCGATATAACGCTGTCCTCGGGAGCCAAAAAATCTTGCCGCATTATAGGTGAAACTGTGTGATATTGAACTTGCTTTGATCCATTGGAGTGTGCAGCCCCGCACCCTTGGAGCACTGCTTTACCGCATTATATCTGAATTCGTGTTATATCGGGTGGCATTATATCGAGGTAGTGGTGTACATACGAATTACATAAAATCTCCTACAATTTCCAACATAAAGACAATCATAAGCGTACAAATCCTCCTTTCACAGGGATAATCAAAACAATATAAAACTGAAGCACTGTAGATATATCCGTATCCCAGTAATGTTCACAAACAAACCTTCAAAGGTAACCAAAAAGCTTGTTTAGTGGGCAAAGATTGAAAAGAATAACATAGGACATTAGGTAAAGTTACATATGGTGATAATTAAAGACAATTAAAAAGCAAATAAATACTCCAAAATATTAAGTTCCAGCAAAGGAGACAATCAGAGATAACACCAGTTGTTACAACACACTTTCAGAAGTTTATTGGATATAGCAGAAGGGATTTTCCATGGTATACTCAATCCACCAGGCAAAACACATGCATGGGATACTCACTCCCATATTATGGTTTGGCCTTATTAACAAGCAAGTGAATTAAGACAACAGAGTCCAGTCCAAACTTTCTCCCCAAGAATGGATGCATCAAAAAACCTGCCCCTTAGGCCTTCTCTGACAGACCTAAGATCACTCATTCAGTGCAGATGCTTTGTGAAGCCTGCTTCTTTGGTTTTCATTCTCTCCAGTTGGCAGGCACTCCTTCCAAGCTTGTCATTGTTGGCAAGTATGGTAGGGCTGGACCATCTTCAGCCCCTTTCTCCAGTAGAGATTATTTAGGGTTACCATACGTCCTCTTTTTCCCGGACATGTCCGGCTTTTCGGCACTCAAACCCCCATCCGGGGGGAACTGCCAAAAAGCCAAACATGTCCGGGAAAATGGCGGCTCTGCTCCTCCCCTGACTCTTCGGCTCTGTTTAAGAGCCGAGCTGCCCGAGCGCTATGGGCTTCAGGCAGCCCCCTTGCCTCCGGACCCCAGCCGCCGGCCAGGCACTTCCCCTCCCGGGCTCCGGCGGCGCAGGGTCCGGAGGCATGGGGGCTGCCCGAAGCCGGTAGCGCTGGGGCAGCTCGGCTCTTAAACAGAGCCGAAGAGTCAGGGGAGGAGCAGAGCCGCCATTTTCCCGGACATGTT